>NC_083734.1:34065594-34375354 GCF_028564815.1 Eubalaena glacialis | reverse complement strand
GTCAAAGGCAAAAGTCTACCTTTCCTTCAGAGTCCTCAACCCTGTGAGACAAACATGGTGTGGGTGGCTCCATTCAAAGTGTTTCTCAGGATACCGGGGGAAACTTCCCATTCTAAGAGGGACGAATAGGCTCTGTTTCCTGTCCGGTCAAGTCCATTTCCAGGAACACATCAGAGTCCTTGGTCAAGCGCGTTGTGTGAATGGGCAGAGGAAGAAAGCACTCAGTGCTGGAGAAGGTTAGCTGGCTGACATTGCAGGCACAGTACGCAGCACTCTGTACTTGCACCTTGCCTGTGGCAAATGCATACATACTCTGATGAGGAAGAGACAAGCGGTGCAGGTCCTCTACTGGCTTTCCCACTTATTTGTAGATGACAACAGAGAAGCTTGCCCATGGAACTTGAGACCGGCTTGTGTGCAAGTCTACCCAAAATGGAAGAGCCGTTTCCTCCTGCCCCCAGGGACACGTTCCGTACTTTGCCTGGGCAGAGGCTGTGAGGCTTTGTTGATCCAGCTCGTGGGAAAACGGATATATAAATTCTGTGAGGAACGAGGATTTCCTTCCCTGCAGCAGACGCCTGGGCTTCCACGTTGCCTTTGGCACACGGTGCTCGAGCGGCGCTCTCAATGAACTGGAAAGAGCCAAATGACAGGAATGTTAATCACGACGCTTGATGCACCACCCTCACCCTTCACATACATCTTCCCCTCAGAGAAATATCCCTGAAGGGTAGTCGAGTCTTAGGGGGAGAAACAAGTGCCCGCAAACTTAGGGTGAAATGCAGGCTTTCACTCTGCCGTCTGAAAGATCTTGCCCTGCACCTGACTGAGATCACGGCGTGTTAGATCCGTACCCAATCGCACATACAATTCCGCTGGTGGGCACACAGAGCTCCGGCAGAGCTCGAAGTTCCCAGAGCACGTGCAATACTCCTGGTGGCTGCAACAAGCAATGTCGTACACAGCACACTTGGACCTTGACGTCCTTTCAAGGAAAGGCCGCAGGGCAGGGTCATTGAATCGAGAGAGGGAAACACTTGGCTGCATTCCTCAGGTGAGACACAGGTCAAACTGTGCCGGCTGAAAAGCTCAGGTTCCCTTTGGGAAGCTCTTCGTTGTAGGCGGGACGGGAAGGCCTTTGCTTGCAGGCTGTGGCCATTGCCAGGCTAGGACGGAGGAAACACCGCCTATCCCAGCACGCTTGTTAGCACGCCATGGGAGAGAACTCACGCCCTGTTTCAGTCCCCTGCCAGCCCATACATACACGTCAAGGACAGTGTTCCCAGAGATACCTTCCTGTAAATGGGAGAGAGGAAGTTTGACTGGGCACAACTCAGCCTTGGGCAGGCCGTCTGAACAGCTTACTCCCTTGATGGCTTTGGCGCAGAGAGCATCACGCAGCGTTCCGTGAAGCTCATGGTAGGCTGATTTTAGGGCTCTCGCCGACACTCCTCGGGCTCTAGCCCTCTCAACCTCTTCCGGCCCTTACTGGCCTTCTCTGACACACCTCGGCGAGTACAGAGCTTAGGGCGACACATTCCGTTTACGATGGGCAGCAGGAATTCACAGCAGTGTGTCAAGCCCTCCGGCCTTCTCTCCCTTCGGCACGCAGAGGTTTTGCACTTCTTGCAAACACCTCAGCGGGAGAGCCCAAAGTATTCCTGATCTCTTCAACAATGTAGTGCTGCACTAGACTTCAAATATGTCTTCGCTGCGAGATACATTAGAGCGTGTAGTCGTTGCTTCTGAAGGTGAGGAACGCTTCCCTAATGGGCTTTCAGGGAGAAACCTGCTGCGAGTGGGCCGTCTGCAAGCCCTTGCGATCACATTCGTCAGCGGCTGTGGTGGCAGTCAAGTTCTGACAGCAAATGGAAATATCAGCTCTCCATGTTTACGAAACGCACCCCTCCGTGTGTCAAAGGCAAAAGTCTACCTTTCCTTCAGAGTCCTCAACCCTGTGAGACAAACATGGTGCGGGTGGCTCCATTCAAAGTGTTTCTCAGGATACCGGGGGAAACTTCCCATTCTAAGAGGGACGAATAGGCTCTGTTTCCTGTCCGGTCAAGTCCATTTCCAGGAACACATCAGAGTCCTTGGTCAAGCGCGTTGTGTGAATGGGCAGAGGAAAGAAAGCACTCAGTGCTGGAGAAGGTTAGCTGGCTGACATTGCAGGCACAGTACGCAGCACTCTGTACTTGCACCTTGCCTGTGGCAAATGCATACATACTCTGATGAGGAAGAGACAAGGCGGTGCAGGTCCTCTACTGGCTTTCCCACTTATTTGTAGATGACAACAGAGAAGCTTGCCCATGGAAACTTGAGACCGGCTTGTGTGCAAGTCTACCCAAAATGGAAGAGCCGTTTCCTCCTGCCCCCAGGGACACGTTCCGTACTTTGCCTGGGCAGAGGCTGTGAGGCTTTGTTGATCCAGCTCGTGGGAAACGGATATATAAATTCTGTGAGGAACGAGGATTTCCTTCCCTGCAGCAGCGCCTGGGCTTCCACGTTGCCTTTGGCACACGGTGCTCGAGCGGCGCTCTCAATGAACTGGAAAGAGCCAAATGACAGGAATGTTAATCACGACGCTTGATGCCACCACCCTCACCCCTTCACATACATCTTCCCCTCAGAGAAATATCCCTGAAGGGTAGTCGAGTCTTAGGGGGAGAAACAAGTGCCCGCAAACTTAGGGTGAAATGCAGGTTTCACTCTGCCGTCTGAAAGATCTTGCCCTGCACCTGACTGAGATCACGGCGTGTTAGATCCGTACCCAATCGCACATACAATTCCGCTGGTGGGCACACAGAGCTCCGGCAGAGCTCGAAGTTCCCAGAGCACGTGCAATACTCCTGGTGGCTGCAACAAGCAATGTCGTACACAGCACACTTGGACCTTGACTTCCTTTCAAGGAAAGGCCGCAGGGCAGGGTCATTGAATCGAGAGAGGGAAACACTTGGCTGCATTCCTCAGGTGAGACACAGGTCAAACTGTGCCGGCTGAAAAGCTCAGGTTCCCTTTGGGAAGCTCTTCGTTGTAGGCGGGACGGGAAGGCCTTTGCTTGCAGGCTGTGGCCATTGCCAGGCTAGGACGGAGGGAAAACACCGCCTATCCCAGCACGCTTGTTAGCACGCATGGGAGAGAACTCCACGCCCTGTTTCAGTCCCCTGCCAGCCATACATACACGTCAAGGACAGTGTTCCCAGAGATACCTTCCTGTAAATGGGAGAGAGGAAGTTTGACTGGGCACAACTCAGCCTTGGCAGGCCGTCTGAACAGCTTACTCCCTTGATGGCTTTGGCGCAGAGA
This sequence comes from Eubalaena glacialis, assembly GCF_028564815.1. Classification (NCBI taxonomy): domain Eukaryota; kingdom Metazoa; phylum Chordata; class Mammalia; order Artiodactyla; family Balaenidae; genus Eubalaena; species Eubalaena glacialis. The sequence continues at coordinate 34,372,048 of NC_083734.1, read as the reverse complement.
GCATCACGCAGCGTTCCGTGAAGCTCATGGTAGGCTGATTTTAGGGCTCTCGCCGACACTCCTCGGGCTCTAGCCCTCTCAACCTCTTCCGGCCCCTTACTGGCCTTCTCTGACACACCCTCGGCGAGTACAGAGCTTAGGGCGACACATTCCGTTTACGATGGGCAGCAGGAATTCACAGCAGTGTGTCAAGCCCTCCGGCCTTCTCTCCTTCGGCACGCAGAGGTTTTGCACCTTCTTGCAAACACCTCAGCGGAGAGCCCAAAGTATTCCTGATCTCTTCAACAATGTAGTGCTGCACTAGACTTCAAATATGTCTTCGCTGCGAGATACATTAGAGCGTGTAGTCGTTGCTTCTGAAGGTGAGGAACGCTTCCCTAATGGGCTTTCAGGGAGAAAACCTGCTGCGAGTGGCCGTCTGCAAGCCCTTGCGATCACATTCGTCAGCGGCTGTGGTGGCAGTCAAGTTCTGACAGCAAATGGAAATATCAGCTCTCCATGTTTACGAAACGCACCCCCTCCGTGTGTCAAAGGCAAAAGTCTACCTTTCCTTCAGAGTCCTCAACCCTGTGAGACAAACATGCTGTGGGTGGCTCCATTCAAAGTGTTTCTCAGGATACCGGGGGAAACTTCCCATTCTAAGAGGGACGAATAGGCTCTGTTTCCTGTCCGGTCAAGTCCATTTCCAGGAACACATCAGAGTCCTTGGTCAAGCGCGTTGTGTGAATGGGGCAGAGGAAGAAAGCACTCAGTGCTGGAGAAGGTTAGCTGGCTGACATTGCAGGCACAGTACGCAGCACTCTGTACTTGCACCTTGCCTGTGGCAAATGCATACATACTCTGATGAGGAAGAGACAAGCGGTGCAGGTCCTCTACTGGCTTTCCCACTTATTTGTAGATGACAACAGAGAAGCTTGCCCATGGAACTTGAGACCGGCTTGTGTGCAAGTCTACCCAAAATGGAAGAGCCGTTTCCTCCTGCCCCCAGGGACACGTTCCGTACTTTGCCTGGGCAGAGGCTGTGAGGCTTTGTTGATCCAGCTCGTGGGAAACGGATATATAAATTCTGTGAGGAACGAGGATTTCCTTCCCTGCAGCAGCGCCTGGGCTTCCACGTTGCCTTTGGCACACGGTGCTCGAGCGGCGCTCTCAATGAACTGGAAAGAGCCAAATGACAGGAATGTTAATCACGACGCTTGATGCACCACCCTCACCCTTCACATACATCTTCCCCTCAGAGAAATATCCCTGAAGGGTAGTCGAGTCTTAGGGGGAGAAACAAGTGCCCGCAAACTTAGGGTGAAATGCAGGTTTCACTCTGCCGTCTGAAAGATCTTGCCCTGCACCTGACTGAGATCACGGCGTGTTAGATCCGTACCCAATCGCACATACAATTCCGCTGGTGGGCACACAGAGCTCCGGCAGAGCTCGAAGTTCCCAGAGCACGTGCAATACTCCTGGTGGCTGCAACAAGCAATGTCGTACACAGCACACTTGGACCTTGACGTCCTTTCAAGGAAAGGCCGCAGGGCAGGGTCATTGAATCGAGAGAGGGAAACACTTGGCTGCATTCCTCAGGTGAGACACAGGTCAAACTGTGCCGGCTGAAAAGCTCAGGTTCCCTTTGGGAAGCTCTTCGTTGTAGGCGGGACGGGAAGGCCTTTGCTTGCAGGCTGTGGCCATTGCCAGGCTAGGACGGAGGAAACACCGCCTATCCCAGCACGCTTGTTAGCACGCATGGGAGAGAACTCACGCCCTGTTTCAGTCCCCTGCCAGCCATACATACACGTCAAGGACAGTGTTCCCAGAGATACCTTCCTGTAAATGGGAGAGAGGAAGTTTGACTGGGCACAACTCAGCCTTGGCAGGCCGTCTGAACAGCTTACTCCCTTGATGGCTTTGGCGCAGAGAGCATCACGCAGCGTTCCGTGAAGCTCATGGTAGGCTGATTTTAGGGCTCTCGCCGACACTCCTCGGGCTCTAGCCCTCTCAACCTCTTCCGGCCCTTACTGGCCTTCTCTGACACACCTCGGCGAGTACAGAGCTTAGGGCGACACATTCCGTTTACGATGGGCAGCAGGAATTCACAGCAGTGTGTCAAGCCCTCCGGCCTTCTCTCCTTCGGCACGCAGAGGTTTTGCACTTCTTGCAAACACCTCAGCGGAGAGCCCAAAGTATTCCTGATCTCTTCAACAATGTAGTGCTGCACTAGACTTCAAATATGTCTTCGCTGCGAGATACATTAGAGCGTGTAGTCGTTGCTTCTGAAGGTGAGGAACGCTTCCCTAATGGGCTTTCAGGGAGAAACCTGCTGCGAGTGGCCGTCTGCAAGCCCTTGCGATCACATTCGTCAGCGGCTGTGGTGGCAGTCAAGTTCTGACAGCAAATGGAAATATCAGCTCTCCATGTTTACGAAACGCACCCCTCCGTGTGTCAAAGGCAAAAGTCTACCTTTCCTTCAGAGTCCTCAACCCTGTGAGACAAACATGCTGTGGGTGGCTCCATTCAAAGTGTTTCTCAGGATACCGGGGGAAACTTCCCATTCTAAGAGGGACGAATAGGCTCTGTTTCCTGTCCGGTCAAGTCCATTTCCAGGAACACATCAGAGTCCTTGGTCAAGCGCGTTGTGTGAATGGGCAGAGGAAGAAAGCACTCAGTGCTGGAGAAGGTTAGCTGGCTGACATTGCAGGCACAGTACGCAGCACTCTGTACTTGCACCTTGCCTGTGGCAAATGCATACATACTCTGATGAGGAAGAGACAAGCGGTGCAGGTCCTCTACTGGCTTTCCCACTTATTTGTAGATGACAACAGAGAAGCTTGCCCATGGAACTTGAGACCGGCTTGTGTGCAAGTCTACCCAAAATGGAAGAGCCGTTTCCTCCTGCCCCCAGGGACACGTTCCGTACTTTGCCTGGGCAGAGGCTGTGAGGCTTTGTTGATCCAGCTCGTGGGAAACGGATATATAAATTCTGTGAGGAACGAGGATTTCCTTCCCTGCAGCAGCGCCTGGGCTTCCACGTTGCCTTTGGCACACGGTGCTCGAGCGGCGCTCTCAATGAACTGGAAAGAGCCAAATGACAGGAATGTTAATCACGACGCTTGATGCACCACCCTCACCCTTCACATACATCTTCCCCTCAGAGAAATATCCCTGAAGGGTAGTCGAGTCTTAGGGGGAGAAACAAGTGCCCGCAAACTTAGGGTGAAATGCAGGTTTCACTCTGCCGTCTGAAAGATCTTGCCCTGCACCTGACTGAGATCACGGCGTGTTAGATCCGTACCCAATCGCACATACAATTCCGCTGGTGGGCACACAGAGCTCCGGCAGAGCTCGAAGTTCCCAGAGCACGTGCAATACTCCTGGTGGCTGCAACAAGCAATGTCGTACACAGCACACTTGGACCTTGACGTCCTTTCAAGGAAAGGCCGCAGGGCAGGGTCATTGAATCGAGAGAGGGAAACACTTGGCTGCATTCCTCAGGTGAGACACAGGTCAAACTGTGCCGGCTGAAAAGCTCAGGTTCCCTTTGGGAAGCTCTTCGTTGTAGGCGGGACGGGAAGGCCTTTGCTTGCAGGCTGTGGCCATTGCCAGGCTAGGACGGAGGAAACACCGCCTATCCCAGCACGCTTGTTAGCACGCATGGGAGAGAACTCACGCCCTGTTTCAGTCCCCTGCCAGCCATACATACACGTCAAGGACAGTGTTCCCAGAGATACCTTCCTGTAAATGGGAGAGAGGAAGTTTGACTGGGCACAACTCAGCCTTGGCAGGCCGTCTGAACAGCTTACTCCCTTGATGGCTTTGGCGCAGAGAGCATCACGCAGCGTTCCGTGAAGCTCATGGTAGGCTGATTTTAGGGCTCTCGCCGACACTCCTCGGGCTCTAGCCCTCTCAACCTCTTCCGGCCCTTACTGGCCTTCTCTGACACACCTCGGCGAGTACAGAGCTTAGGGCGACACATTCCGTTTACGATGGGCAGCAGGAATTCACAGCAGTGTGTCAAGCCCTCCGGCCTTCTCTCCTTCGGCACGCAGAGGTTTTGCACTTCTTGCAAACACCTCAGCGGAGAGCCCAAAGTATTCCTGATCTCTTCAACAATGTAGTGCTGCACTAGACTTCAAATATGTCTTCGCTGCGAGATACATTAGAGCGTGTAGTCGTTGCTTCTGAAGGTGAGGAACGCTTCCCTAATGGGCTTTCAGGGAGAAACCTGCTGCGAGTGGCCGTCTGCAAGCCCTTGCGATCACATTCGTCAGCGGCTGTGGTGGCAGTCAAGTTCTGACAGCAAATGGAAATATCAGCTCTCCATGTTTACGAAACGCACCCCTCCGTGTGTCAAAGGCAAAAGTCTACCTTTCCTTCAGAGTCCTCAACCCTGTGAGACAAACATGGTGTGGGTGGCTCCATTCAAAGTGTTTCTCAGGATACCGGGGGAAACTTCCCATTCTAAGAGGGACGAATAGGCTCTGTTTCCTGTCCGGTCAAGTCCATTTCCAGGAACACATCAGAGTCCTTGGTCAAGCGCGTTGTGTGAATGGGCAGAGGAAGAAAGCACTCAGTGCTGGAGAAGGTTAGCTGGCTGACATTGCAGGCACAGTACGCAGCACTCTGTACTTGCACCTTGCCTGTGGCAAATGCATACATACTCTGATGAGGAAGAGACAAGCGGTGCAGGTCCTCTACTGGCTTTCCCACTTATTTGTAGATGACAACAGAGAAGCTTGCCCATGGAACTTGAGACCGGCTTGTGTGCAAGTCTACCCAAAATGGAAGAGCCGTTTCCTCCTGCCCCCAGGGACACGTTCCGTACTTTGCCTGGGCAGAGGCTGTGAGGCTTTGTTGATCCAGCTCGTGGGAAACGGATATATAAATTCTGTGAGGAACGAGGATTTCCTTCCCTGCAGCAGCGCCTGGGCTTCCACGTTGCCTTTGGCACACGGTGCTCGAGCGGCGCTCTCAATGAACTGGAAAGAGCCAAATGACAGGAATGTTAATCACGACGCTTGATGCACCACCCTCACCCTTCACATACATCTTCCCCTCAGAGAAATATCCCTGAAGGGTAGTCGAGTCTTAGGGGGAGAAACAAGTGCCCGCAAACTTAGGGTGAAATGCAGGTTTCACTCTGCCGTCTGAAAGATCTTGCCCTGCACCTGACTGAGATCACGGCGTGTTAGATCCGTACCCAATCGCACATACAATTCCGCTGGTGGGCACACAGAGCTCCGGCAGAGCTCGAAGTTCCCAGAGCACGTGCAATACTCCTGGTGGCTGCAACAAGCAATGTCGTACACAGCACACTTGGACCTTGACTTCCTTTCAAGGAAAGGCCGCAGGGCAGGGTCATTGAATCGAGAGAGGGAAACACTTGGCTGCATTCCTCAGGTGAGACACAGGTCAAACTGTGCCGGCTGAAAAGCTCAGGTTCCCTTTGGGAAGCTCTTCGTTGTAGGCGGGACGGGAAGGCCTTTGCTTGCAGGCTGTGGCCATTGCCAGGCTAGGACGGAGGAAACACCGCCTATCCCAGCACGCTTGTTAGCACGCATGGGAGAGAACTCACGCCCTGTTTCAGTCCCCTGCCAGCCATACATACACGTCAAGGACAGTGTTCCCAGAGATACCTTCCTGTAAATGGGAGAGAGGAAGTTTGACTGGGCACAACTCAGCCTTGGCAGGCCGTCTGAACAGCTTACTCCCTTGATGGCTTTGGCGCAGAGAGCATCACGCAGCGTTCCGTGAAGCTCATGGTAGGCTGATTTTAGGGCTCTCGCCGACACTCCTCGGGCTCTAGCCCTCTCAACCTCTTCCGGCCCTTACTGGCCTTCTCTGACACACCTCGGCGAGTACAGAGCTTAGGGCGACACATTCCGTTTACGATGGGCAGCAGGAATTCACAGCAGTGTGTCAAGCCCTCCGGCCTTCTCTCCTTCGGCACGCAGAGGTTTTGCACTTCTTGCAAACACCTCAGCGGAGAGCCCAAAGTATTCCTGATCTCTTCAACAATGTAGTGCTGCACTAGACTTCAAATATGTCTTCGCTGCGAGATACATTAGAGCGTGTAGTCGTTGCTTCTGAAGGTGAGGAACGCTTCCCTAATGGGCTTTCAGGGAGAAACCTGCTGCGAGTGGCCGTCTGCAAGCCCTTGCGATCACATTCGTCAGCGGCTGTGGTGGCAGTCAAGTTCTGACAGCAAATGGAAATATCAGCTCTCCATGTTTACGAAACGCACCCCTCCGTGTGTCAAAGGCAAAAGTCTACCTTTCCTTCAGAGTCCTCAACCCTGTGAGACAAACATGGTGTGGGTGGCTCCATTCAAAGTGTTTCTCAGGATACCGGGGGAAACTTCCCATTCTAAGAGGGACGAATAGGCTCTGTTTCCTGTCCGGTCAAGTCCATTTCCAGGAACACATCAGAGTCCTTGGTCAAGCGCGTTGTGTGAATGGGCAGAGGAAGAAAGCACTCAGTGCTGGAGAAGGTTAGCTGGCTGACATTGCAGGCACAGTACGCAGCACTCTGTACTTGCACCTTGCCTGTGGCAAATGCATACATACTCTGATGAGGAAGAGACAAGCGGTGCAGGTCCTCTACTGGCTTTCCCACTTATTTGTAGATGACAACAGAGAAGCTTGCCCATGGAACTTGAGACCGGCTTGTGTGCAAGTCTACCCAAAATGGAAGAGCCGTTTCCTCCTGCCCCCAGGGACACGTTCCGTACTTTGCCTGGGCAGAGGCTGTGAGGCTTTGTTGATCCAGCTCGTGGGAAACGGATATATAAATTCTGTGAGGAACGAGGATTTCCTTCCCTGCAGCAGCGCCTGGGCTTCCACGTTGCCTTTGGCACACGGTGCTCGAGCGGCGCTCTCAATGAACTGGAAAGAGCCAAATGACAGGAATGTTAATCACGACGCTTGATGCACCACCCTCACCCTTCACATACATCTTCCCCTCAGAGAAATATCCCTGAAGGGTAGTCGAGTCTTAGGGGGAGAAACAAGTGCCCGCAAACTTAGGGTGAAATGCAGGTTTCACTCTGCCGTCTGAAAGATCTTGCCCTGCACCTGACTGAGATCACGGCGTGTTAGATCCGTACCCAATCGCACATACAATTCCGCTGGTGGGCACACAGAGCTCCGGCAGAGCTCGAAGTTCCCAGAGCACGTGCAATACTCCTGGTGGCTGCAACAAGCAATGTCGTACACAGCACACTTGGACCTTGACGTCCTTTCAAGGAAAGGCCGCAGGGCAGGGTCATTGAATCGAGAGAGGGAAACACTTGGCTGCATTCCTCAGGTGAGACACAGGTCAAACTGTGCCGGCTGAAAAGCTCAGGTTCCCTTTGGGAAGCTCTTCGTTGTAGGCGGGACGGGAAGGCCTTTGCTTGCAGGCTGTGGCCATTGCCAGGCTAGGACGGAGGAAACACCGCCTATCCCAGCACGCTTGTTAGCACGCATGGGAGAGAACTCACGCCCTGTTTCAGTCCCCTGCCAGCCATACATACACGTCAAGGACAGTGTTCCCAGAGATACCTTCCTGTAAATGGGAGAGAGGAAGTTTGACTGGGCACAACTCAGCCTTGGCAGGCCGTCTGAACAGCTTACTCCCTTGATGGCTTTGGCGCAGAGAGCATCACGCAGCGTTCCGTGAAGCTCATGGTAGGCTGATTTTAGGGCTCTCGCCGACACTCCTCGGGCTCTAGCCCTCTCAACCTCTTCCGGCCCTTACTGGCCTTCTCTGACACACCTCGGCGAGTACAGAGCTTAGGGCGACACATTCCGTTTACGATGGGCAGCAGGAATTCACAGCAGTGTGTCAAGCCCTCCGGCCTTCTCTCCTTCGGCACGCAGAGGTTTTGCACTTCTTGCAAACACCTCAGCGGAGAGCCCAAAGTATTCCTGATCTCTTCAACAATGTAGTGCTGCACTAGACTTCAAATATGTCTTCGCTGCGAGATACATTAGAGCGTGTAGTCGTTGCTTCTGAAGGTGAGGAACGCTTCCCTAATGGGCTTTCAGGGAGAAACCTGCTGCGAGTGGCCGTCTGCAAGCCCTTGCGATCACATTCGTCAGCGGCTGTGGTGGCAGTCAAGTTCTGACAGCAAATGGAAATATCAGCTCTCCATGTTTACGAAACGCACCCCTCCGTGTGTCAAAGGCAAAAGTCTACCTTTCCTTCAGAGTCCTCAACCCTGTGAGACAAACATGGTGTGGGTGGCTCCATTCAAAGTGTTTCTCAGGATACCGGGGGAAACTTCCCATTCTAAGAGGGACGAATAGGCTCTGTTTCCTGTCCGGTCAAGTCCATTTCCAGGAACACATCAGAGTCCTTGGTCAAGCGCGTTGTGTGAATGGGCAGAGGAAGAAAGCACTCAGTGCTGGAGAAGGTTAGCTGGCTGACATTGCAGGCACAGTACGCAGCACTCTGTACTTGCACCTTGCCTGTGGCAAATGCATACATACTCTGATGAGGAAGAGACAAGCGGTGCAGGTCCTCTACTGGCTTTCCCACTTATTTGTAGATGACAACAGAGAAGCTTGCCCATGGAACTTGAGACCGGCTTGTGTGCAAGTCTACCCAAAATGGAAGAGCCGTTTCCTCCTGCCCCCAGGGACACGTTCCGTACTTTGCCTGGGCAGAGGCTGTGAGGCTTTGTTGATCCAGCTCGTGGGAAACGGATATATAAATTCTGTGAGGAACGAGGATTTCCTTCCCTGCAGCAGCGCCTGGGCTTCCACGTTGCCTTTGGCACACGGTGCTCGAGCGGCGCTCTCAATGAACTGGAAAGAGCCAAATGACAGGAATGTTAATCACGACGCTTGATGCACCACCCTCACCCTTCACATACATCTTCCCCTCAGAGAAATATCCCTGAAGGGTAGTCGAGTCTTAGGGGGAGAAACAAGTGCCCGCAAACTTAGGGTGAAATGCAGGTTTCACTCTGCCGTCTGAAAGATCTTGCCCTGCACCTGACTGAGATCACGGCGTGTTAGATCCGTACCCAATCGCACATACAATTCCGCTGGTGGGCACACAGAGCTCCGGCAGAGCTCGAAGTTCCCAGAGCACGTGCAATACTCCTGGTGGCTGCAACAAGCAATGTCGTACACAGCACACTTGGACCTTGACGTCCTTTCAAGGAAAGGCCGCAGGGCAGGGTCATTGAATCGAGAGAGGGAAACACTTGGCTGCATTCCTCAGGTGAGACACAGGTCAAACTGTGCCGGCTGAAAAGCTCAGGTTCCCTTTGGGAAGCTCTTCGTTGTAGGCGGGACGGGAAGGCCTTTGCTTGCAGGCTGTGGCCATTGCCAGGCTAGGACGGAGGAAACACCGCCTATCCCAGCACGCTTGTTAGCACGCATGGGAGAGAACTCACGCCCTGTTTCAGTCCCCTGCCAGCCATACATACACGTCAAGGACAGTGTTCCCAGAGATACCTTCCTGTAAATGGGAGAGAGGAAGTTTGACTGGGCACAACTCAGCCTTGGCAGGCCGTCTGAACAGCTTACTCCCTTGATGGCTTTGGCGCAGAGAGCATCACGCAGCGTTCCGTGAAGCTCATGGTAGGCTGATTTTAGGGCTCTCGCCGACACTCCTCGGGCTCTAGCCCTCTCAACCTCTTCCGGCCCTTACTGGCCTTCTCTGACACACCTCGGCGAGTACAGAGCTTAGGGCGACACATTCCGTTTACGATGGGCAGCAGGAATTCACAGCAGTGTGTCAAGCCCTCCGGCCTTCTCTCCTTCGGCACGCAGAGGTTTTGCACTTCTTGCAAACACCTCAGCGGAGAGCCCAAAGTATTCCTGATCTCTTCAACAATGTAGTGCTGCACTAGACTTCAAATATGTCTTCGCTGCGAGATACATTAGAGCGTGTAGTCGTTGCTTCTGAAGGTGAGGAACGCTTCCCTAATGGGCTTTCAGGGAGAAACCTGCTGCGAGTGGCCGTCTGCAAGCCCTTGCGATCACATTCGTCAGCGGCTGTGGTGGCAGTCAAGTTCTGACAGCAAATGGAAATATCAGCTCTCCATGTTTACGAAACGCACCCCTCCGTGTGTCAAAGGCAAAAGTCTACCTTTCCTTCAGAGTCCTCAACCCTGTGAGACAAACATGGTGTGGGTGGCTCCATTCAAAGTGTTTCTCAGGATACCGGGGGAAACTTCCCATTCTAAGAGGGACGAATAGGCTCTGTTTCCTGTCCGGTCAAGTCCATTTCCAGGAACACATCAGAGTCCTTGGTCAAGCGCGTTGTGTGAATGGGCAGAGGAAGAAAGCACTCAGTGCTGGAGAAGGTTAGCTGGCTGACATTGCAGGCACAGTACGCAGCACTCTGTACTTGCACCTTGCCTGTGGCAAATGCATACATACTCTGATGAGGAAGAGACAAGCGGTGCAGGTCCTCTACTGGCTTTCCCACTTATTTGTAGATGACAACAGAGAAGCTTGCCCATGGAACTTGAGACCGGCTTGTGTGCAAGTCTACCCAAAATGGAAGAGCCGTTTCCTCCTGCCCCCAGGGACACGTTCCGTACTTTGCCTGGGCAGAGGCTGTGAGGCTTTGTTGATCCAGCTCGTGGGAAACGGATATATAAATTCTGTGAGGAACGAGGATTTCCTTCCCTGCAGCAGCGCCTGGGCTTCCACGTTGCCTTTGGCACACGGTGCTCGAGCGGCGCTCTCAATGAACTGGAAAGAGCCAAATGACAGGAATGTTAATCACGACGCTTGATGCACCACCCTCACCCTTCACATACATCTTCCCCTCAGAGAAATATCCCTGAAGGGTAGTCGAGTCTTAGGGGGAGAAACAAGTGCCCGCAAACTTAGGGTGAAATGCAGGTTTCACTCTGCCGTCTGAAAGATCTTGCCCTGCACCTGACTGAGATCACGGCGTGTTAGATCCGTACCCAATCGCACATACAATTCCGCTGGTGGGCACACAGAGCTCCGGCAGAGCTCGAAGTTCCCAGAGCACGTGCAATACTCCTGGTGGCTGCAACAAGCAATGTCGTACACAGCACACTTGGACCTTGACGTCCTTTCAAGGAAAGGCCGCAGGGCAGGGTCATTGAATCGAGAGAGGGAAACACTTGGCTGCATTCCTCAGGTGAGACACAGGTCAAACTGTGCCGGCTGAAAAGCTCAGGTTCCCTTTGGGAAGCTCTTCGTTGTAGGCGGGACGGGAAGGCCTTTGCTTGCAGGCTGTGGCCATTGCCAGGCTAGGACGGAGGAAACACCGCCTATCCCAGCACGCTTGTTAGCACGCATGGGAGAGAACTCACGCCCTGTTTCAGTCCCCTGCCAGCCATACATACACGTCAAGGACAGTGTTCCCAGAGATACCTTCCTGTAAATGGGAGAGAGGAAGTTTGACTGGGCACAACTCAGCCTTGGCAGGCCGTCTGAACAGCTTACTCCCTTGATGGCTTTGGCGCAGAGAGCATCACGCAGCGTTCCGTGAAGCTCATGGTAGGCTGATTTTAGGGCTCTCGCCGACACTCCTCGGGCTCTAGCCCTCTCAACCTCTTCCGGCCCTTACTGGCCTTCTCTGACACACCTCGGCGAGTACAGAGCTTAGGGCGACACATTCCGTTTACGATGGGCAGCAGGAATTCACAGCAGTGTGTCAAGCCCTCCGGCCTTCTCTCCTTCGGCACGCAGAGGTTTTGCACTTCTTGCAAACACCTCAGCGGAGAGCCCAAAGTATTCCTGATCTCTTCAACAATGTAGTGCTGCACTAGACTTCAAATATGTCTTCGCTGCGAGATACATTAGAGCGTGTAGTCGTTGCTTCTGAAGGTGAGGAACGCTTCCCTAATGGGCTTTCAGGGAGAAACCTGCTGCGAGTGGCCGTCTGCAAGCCCTTGCGATCACATTCGTCAGCGGCTGTGGTGGCAGTCAAGTTCTGACAGCAAATGGAAATATCAGCTCTCCATGTTTACGAAACGCACCCCTCCGTGTGTCAAAGGCAAAAGTCTACCTTTCCTTCAGAGTCCTCAACCCTGTGAGACAAACATGGTGTGGGTGGCTCCATTCAAAGTGTTTCTCAGGATACCGGGGGAAACTTCCCATTCTAAGAGGGACGAATAGGCTCTGTTTCCTGTCCGGTCAAGTCCATTTCCAGGAACACATCAGAGTCCTTGGTCAAGCGCGTTGTGTGAATGGGCAGAGGAAGAAAGCACTCAGTGCTGGAGAAGGTTAGCTGGCTGACATTGCAGGCACAGTACGCAGCACTCTGTACTTGCACCTTGCCTGTGGCAAATGCATACATACTCTGATGAGGAAGAGACAAGCGGTGCAGGTCCTCTACTGGCTTTCCCACTTATTTGTAGATGACAACAGAGAAGCTTGCCCATGGAACTTGAGACCGGCTTGTGTGCAAGTCTACCCAAAATGGAAGAGCCGTTTCCTCCTGCCCCCAGGGACACGTTCCGTACTTTGCCTGGGCAGAGGCTGTGAGGCTTTGTTGATCCAGCTCGTGGGAAACGGATATATAAATTCTGTGAGGAACGAGGATTTCCTTCCCTGCAGCAGCGCCTGGGCTTCCACGTTGCCTTTGGCACACGGTGCTCGAGCGGCGCTCTCAATGAACTGGAAAGAGCCAAATGACAGGAATGTTAATCACGACGCTTGATGCACCACCCTCACCCTTCACATACATCTTCCCCTCAGAGAAATATCCCTGAAGGGTAGTCGAGTCTTAGGGGGAGAAACAAGTGCCCGCAAACTTAGGGTGAAATGCAGGTTTCACTCTGCCGTCTGAAAGATCTTGCCCTGCACCTGACTGAGATCACGGCGTGTTAGATCCGTACCCAATCGCACATACAATTCCGCTGGTGGGCACACAGAGCTCCGGCAGAGCTCGAAGTTCCCAGAGCACGTGCAATACTCCTGGTGGCTGCAACAAGCAATGTCGTACACAGCACACTTGGACCTTGACGTCCTTTCAAGGAAAGGCCGCAGGGCAGGGTCATTGAATCGAGAGAGGGAAACACTTGGCTGCATTCCTCAGGTGAGACACAGGTCAAACTGTGCCGGCTGAAAAGCTCAGGTTCCCTTTGGGAAGCTCTTCGTTGTAGGCGGGACGGGAAGGCCTTTGCTTGCAGGCTGTGGCCATTGCCAGGCTAGGACGGAGGAAACACCGCCTATCCCAGCACGCTTGTTAGCACGCATGGGAGAGAACTCACGCCCTGTTTCAGTCCCCTGCCAGCCATACATACACGTCAAGGACAGTGTTCCCAGAGATACCTTCCTGTAAATGGGAGAGAGGAAGTTTGACTGGGCAAAACTCAGCCTTGGCAGGCCGTCTGAACAGCTTACTCCCTTGATGGCTTTGGCGCAGAGAGCATCACGCAGCGTTCCGTGAAGCTCATGGTAGGCTGATTTTAGGGCTCTCGCCGACACTCCTCGGGCTCTAGCCCTCTCAACCTCTTCCGGCCCTTACTGGCCTTCTCTGACACACCTCGGCGAGTACAGAGCTTAGGGCGACACATTCCGTTTACGATGGGCAGCAGGAATTCACAGCAGTGTGTCAAGCCCTCCGGCCTTCTCTCCTTCGGCACGCAGAGGTTTTGCACTTCTTGCAAACACCTCAGCGGAGAGCCCAAAGTATTCCTGATCTCTTCAACAATGTAGTGCTGCACTAGACTTCAAATATGTCTTCGCTGCGAGATACATTAGAGCGTGTAGTCGTTGCTTCTGAAGGTGAGGAACGCTTCCCTAATGGGCTTTCAGGGAGAAACCTGCTGCGAGTGGCCGTCTGCAAGCCCTTGCGATCACATTCGTCAGCGGCTGTGGTGGCAGTCAAGTTCTGACAGCAAATGGAAATATCAGCTCTCCATGTTTACGAAACGCACCCCTCCGTGTGTCAAAGGCAAAAGTCTACCTTTCCTTCAGAGTCCTCAACCCTGTGAGACAAACATGGTGTGGGTGGCTCCATTCAAAGTGTTTCTCAGGATACCGGGGGAAACTTCCCATTCTAAGAGGGACGAATAGGCTCTGTTTCCTGTCCGGTCAAGTCCATTTCCAGGAACACATCAGAGTCCTTGGTCAAGCGCGTTGTGTGAATGGGCAGAGGAAGAAAGCACTCAGTGCTGGAGAAGGTTAGCTGGCTGACATTGCAGGCACAGTACGCAGCACTCTGTACTTGCACCTTGCCTGTGGCAAATGCATACATACTCTGATGAGGAAGAGACAAGCGGTGCAGGTCCTCTACTGGCTTTCCCACTTATTTGTAGATGACAACAGAGAAGCTTGCCCATGGAACTTGAGACCGGCTTGTGTGCAAGTCTACCCAAAATGGAAGAGCCGTTTCCTCCTGCCCCCAGGGACACGTTCCGTACTTTGCCTGGGCAGAGGCTGTGAGGCTTTGTTGATCCAGCTCGTGGGAAACGGATATATAAATTCTGTGAGGAACGAGGATTTCCTTCCCTGCAGCAGCGCCTGGGCTTCCACGTTGCCTTTGGCACACGGTGCTCGAGCGGCGCTCTCAATGAACTGGAAAGAGCCAAATGACAGGAATGTTAATCACGACGCTTGATGCACCACCCTCACCCTTCACATACATCTTCCCCTCAGAGAAATATCCCTGAAGGGTAGTCGAGTCTTAGGGGGAGAAACAAGTGCCCGCAAACTTAGGGTGAAATGCAGGTTTCACTCTGCCGTCTGAAAGATCTTGCCCTGCACCTGACTGAGATCACGGCGTGTTAGATCCGTACCCAATCGCACATACAATTCCGCTGGTGGGCACACAGAGCTCCGGCAGAGCTCGAAGTTCCCAGAGCACGTGCAATACTCCTGGTGGCTGCAACAAGCAATGTCGTACACAGCACACTTGGACCTTGACTTCCTTTCAAGGAAAGGCCGCAGGGCAGGGTCATTGAATCGAGAGAGGGAAACACTTGGCTGCATTCCTCAGGTGAGACACAGGTCAAACTGTGCCGGCTGAAAAGCTCAGGTTCCCTTTGGGAAGCTCTTCGTTGTAGGCGGGACGGGAAGGCCTTTGCTTGCAGGCTGTGGCCATTGCCAGGCTAGGACGGAGGAAACACCGCCTATCCCAGCACGCTTGTTAGCACGCATGGGAGAGAACTCACGCCCTGTTTCAGTCCCCTGCCAGCCATACATACACGTCAAGGACAGTGTTCCCAGAGATACCCTCCTGTAAATGGGAGAGAGGAAGTTTGACTGGGCACAACTCAGCCTTGGCAGGCCGTCTGAACAGCTTACTCCCTTGATGGCTTTGGCGCAGAGAGCATCACGCAGCGTTCCGTGAAGCTCATGGTAGGCTGATTTTAGGGCTCTCGCCGACACTCCTCGGGCTCTAGCCCTCTCAACCTCTTCCGGCCCTTACTGGCCTTCTCTGACACACCTCGGCGAGTACAGAGCTTAGGGCGACACATTCCGTTTACGATGGGCAGCAGGAATTCACAGCAGTGTGTCAAGCCCTCCGGCCTTCTCTCCTTCGGCACGCAGAGGTTTTGCACTTCTTGCAAACACCTCAGCGGAGAGCCCAAAGTATTCCTGATCTCTTCAACAATGTAGTGCTGCACTAGACTTCAAATATGTCTTCGCTGCGAGATACATTAGAGCGTGTAGTCGTTGCTTCTGAAGGTGAGGAACGCTTCCCTAATGGGCTTTCAGGGAGAAACCTGCTGCGAGTGGCCGTCTGCAAGCCCTTGCGATCACATTCGTCAGCGGCTGTGGTGGCAGTCAAGTTCTGACAGCAAATGGAAATATCAGCTCTCCATGTTTACGAAACGCACCCCTCCGTGTGTCAAAGGCAAAAGTCTACCTTTCCTTCAGAGTCCTCAACCCTGTGAGACAAACATGGTGTGGGTGGCTCCATTCAAAGTGTTTCTCAGGATACCGGGGGAAACTTCCCATTCTAAGAGGGACGAATAGGCTCTGTTTCCTGTCCGGTCAAGTCCATTTCCAGGAACACATCAGAGTCCTTGGTCAAGCGCGTTGTGTGAATGGGCAGAGGAAGAAAGCACTCAGTGCTGGAGAAGGTTAGCTGGCTGACATTGCAGGCACAGTACGCAGCACTCTGTACTTGCACCTTGCCTGTGGCAAATGCATACATACTCTGATGAGGAAGAGACAAGCGGTGCAGGTCCTCTACTGGCTTTCCCACTTATTTGTAGATGACAACAGAGAAGCTTGCCCATGGAACTTGAGACCGGCTTGTGTGCAAGTCTACCCAAAATGGAAGAGCCGTTTCCTCCTGCCCCCAGGGACACGTTCCGTACTTTGCCTGGGCAGAGGCTGTGAGGCTTTGTTGATCCAGCTCGTGGGAAACGGATATATAAATTCTGTGAGGAACGAGGATTTCCTTCCCTGCAGCAGCGCCTGGGCTTCCACGTTGCCTTTGGCACACGGTGCTCGAGCGGCGCTCTCAATGAACTGGAAAGAGCCAAATGACAGGAATGTTAATCACGACGCTTGATGCACCACCCTCACCCTTCACATACATCTTCCCCTCAGAGAAATATCCCTGAAGGGTAGTCGAGTCTTAGGGGGAGAAACAAGTGCCCGCAAACTTAGGGTGAAATGCAGGTTTCACTCTGCCGTCTGAAAGATCTTGCCCTGCACCTGACTGAGATCACGGCGTGTTAGATCCGTACCCAATCGCACATACAATTCCGCTGGTGGGCACACAGAGCTCCGGCAGAGCTCGAAGTTCCCAGAGCACGTGCAATACTCCTGGTGGCTGCAACAAGCAATGTCGTACACAGCACACTTGGACCTTGACTTCCTTTCAAGGAAAGGCCGCAGGGCAGGGTCATTGAATCGAGAGAGGGAAACACTTGGCTGCATTCCTCAGGTGAGACACAGGTCAAACTGTGCCGGCTGAAAAGCTCAGGTTCCCTTTGGGAAGCTCTTCGTTGTAGGCGGGACGGGAAGGCCTTTGCTTGCAGGCTGTGGCCATTGCCAGGCTAGGACGGAGGAAACACCGCCTATCCCAGCACGCTTGTTAGCACGCATGGGAGAGAACTCACGCCCTGTTTCAGTCCCCTGCCAGCCATACATACACGTCAAGGACAGTGTTCCCAGAGATACCTTCCTGTAAATGGGAGAGAGGAAGTTTGACTGGGCACAACTCAGCCTTGGCAGGCCGTCTGAACAGCTTACTCCCTTGATGGCTTTGGCGCAGAGAGCATCACGCAGCGTTCCGTGAAGCTCATGGTAGGCTGATTTTAGGGCTCTCGCCGACACTCCTCGGGCTCTAGCCCTCTCAACCTCTTCCGGCCCTTACTGGCCTTCTCTGACACACCTCGGCGAGTACAGAGCTTAGGGCGACACATTCCGTTTACGATGGGCAGCAGGAATTCACAGCAGTGTGTCAAGCCCTCCGGCCTTCTCTCCTTCGGCACGCAGAGGTTTTGCACTTCTTGCAAACACCTCAGCGGAGAGCCCAAAGTATTCCTGATCTCTTCAACAATGTAGTGCTGCACTAGACTTCAAATATGTCTTCGCTGCGAGATACATTAGAGCGTGTAGTCGTTGCTTCTGAAGGTGAGGAACGCTTCCCTAATGGGCTTTCAGGGAGAAACCTGCTGCGAGTGGCCGTCTGCAAGCCCTTGCGATCACATTCGTCAGCGGCTGTGGTGGCAGTCAAGTTCTGACAGCAAATGGAAATATCAGCTCTCCCTGTTTACGAAACGCACCCCTCCGTGTGTCAAAGGCAAAAGTCTACCTTTCCTTCAGAGTCCTCAACCCTGTGAGACAAACATGGTGTGGGTGGCTCCATTCAAAGTGTTTCTCAGGATACCGGGGGAAACTTCCCATTCTAAGAGGGACGAATAGGCTCTGTTTCCTGTCCGGTCAAGTCCATTTCCAGGAACACATCAGAGTCCTTGGTCAAGCGCGTTGTGTGAATGGGCAGAGGAAGAAAGCACTCAGTGCTGGAGAAGGTTAGCTGGCTGACATTGCAGGCACAGTACGCAGCACTCTGTACTTGCACCTTGCCTGTGGCAAATGCATACATACTCTGATGAGGAAGAGACAAGCGGTGCAGGTCCTCTACTGGCTTTCCCACTTATTTGTAGATGACAACAGAGAAGCTTGCCCATGGAACTTGAGACCGGCTTGTGTGCAAGTCTACCCAAAATGGAAGAGCCGTTTCCTCCTGCCCCCAGGGACACGTTCCGTACTTTGCCTGGGCAGAGGCTGTGAGGCTTTGTTGATCCAGCTCGTGGGAAACGGATATATAAATTCTGTGAGGAACGAGGATTTCCTTCCCTGCAGCAGCGCCTGGGCTTCCACGTTGCCTTTGGCACACGGTGCTCGAGCGGCGCTCTCAATGAACTGGAAAGAGCCAAATGACAGGAATGTTAATCACGACGCTTGATGCACCACCCTCACCCTTCACATACATCTTCCCCTCAGAGAAATATCCCTGAAGGGTAGTCGAGTCTTAGGGGGAGAAACAAGTGCCCGCAAACTTAGGGTGAAATGCAGGTTTCACTCTGCCGTCTGAAAGATCTTGCCCTGCACCTGACTGAGATCACGGCGTGTTAGATCCGTACCCAATCGCACATACAATTCCGCTGGTGGGCACACAGAGCTCCGGCAGAGCTCGAAGTTCCCAGAGCACGTGCAATACTCCTGGTGGCTGCAACAAGCAATGTCGTACACAGCACACTTGGACCTTGACTTCCTTTCAAGGAAAGGCCGCAGGGCAGGGTCATTGAATCGAGAGAGGGAAACACTTGGCTGCATTCCTCAGGTGAGACACAGGTCAAACTGTGCCGGCTGAAAAGCTCAGGTTCCCTTTGGGAAGCTCTTCGTTGTAGGCGGGACGGGAAGGCCTTTGCTTGCAGGCTGTGGCCATTGCCAGGCTAGGACGGAGGAAACACCGCCTATCCCAGCACGCTTGTTAGCACGCATG
Organism: Eubalaena glacialis; assembly: GCF_028564815.1. NCBI lineage: Eukaryota > Metazoa > Chordata > Mammalia > Artiodactyla > Balaenidae > Eubalaena > Eubalaena glacialis. The sequence continues at coordinate 34,353,163 of NC_083734.1, read as the reverse complement.
GGAGAGAACTCACGCCCTGTTTCAGTCCCCTGCCAGCCATACATACACGTCAAGGACAGTGTTCCCAGAGATACCTTCCTGTAAATGGGAGAGAGGAAGTTTGACTGGGCACAACTCAGCCTTGGCAGGCCGTCTGAACAGCTTACTCCCTTGATGGCTTTGGCGCAGAGAGCATCACGCAGCGTTCCGTGAAGCTCATGGTAGGCTGATTTTAGGGCTCTCGCCGACACTCCTCGGGCTCTAGCCCTCTCAACCTCTTCCGGCCCTTACTGGCCTTCTCTGACACACCTCGGCGAGTACAGAGCTTAGGGCGACACATTCCGTTTACGATGGGCAGCAGGAATTCACAGCAGTGTGTCAAGCCCTCCGGCCTTCTCTCCTTCGGCACGCAGAGGTTTTGCACTTCTTGCAAACACCTCAGCGGAGAGCCCAAAGTATTCCTGATCTCTTCAACAATGTAGTGCTGCACTAGACTTCAAATATGTCTTCACTGCGAGATACATTAGAGCGTGTAGTCGTTGCTTCTGAAGGTGAGGAACGCTTCCCTAATGGGCTTTCAGGGAGAAACCTGCTGCGAGTGGCCGTCTGCAAGCCCTTGCGATCACATTCGTCAGCGGCTGTGGTGGCAGTCAAGTTCTGACAGCAAATGGAAATATCAGCTCTCCATGTTTACGAAACGCACCCCTCCGTGTGTCAAAGGCAAAAGTCTACCTTTCCTTCAGAGTCCTCAACCCTGTGAGACAAACATGCTGTGGGTGGCTCCATTCAAAGTGTTTCTCAGGATACCGGGGGAAACTTCCCATTCTAAGAGGGACGAATAGGCTCTGTTTCCTGTCCGGTCAAGTCCATTTCCAGGAACACATCAGAGTCCTTGGTCAAGCGCGTTGTGTGAATGGGCAGAGGAAGAAAGCACTCAGTGCTGGAGAAGGTTAGCTGGCTGACATTGCAGGCACAGTACGCAGCACTCTGTACTTGCACCTTGCCTGTGGCAAATGCATACATACTCTGATGAGGAAGAGACAAGCGGTGCAGGTCCTCTACTGGCTTTCCCACTTATTTGTAGATGACAACAGAGAAGCTTGCCCATGGAACTTGAGACCGGCTTGTGTGCAAGTCTACCCAAAATGGAAGAGCCGTTTCCTCCTGCCCCCAGGGACACGTTCCGTACTTTGCCTGGGCAGAGGCTGTGAGGCTTTGTTGATCCAGCTCGTGGGAAACGGATATATAAATTCTGTGAGGAACGAGGATTTCCTTCCCTGCAGCAGCGCCTGGGCTTCCACGTTGCCTTTGGCACACGGTGCTCGAGCGGCGCTCTCAATGAACTGGAAAGAGCCAAATGACAGGAATGTTAATCACGACGCTTGATGCACCACCCTCACCCTTCACATACATCTTCCCCTCAGAGAAATATCCCTGAAGGGTAGTCGAGTCTTAGGGGGAGAAACAAGTGCCCGCAAACTTAGGGTGAAATGCAGGTTTCACTCTGCCGTCTGAAAAATCTTGCCCTGCACGTGACTGAGATCACGGCGTGTTAGATCCGTACCCAATCGCACATACAATTCCGCTGGTGGGCACACAGAGCTCCGGCAGAGCTCGAAGTTCCCAGAGCACGTGCAATCCTCCTGGTGGCTGCAACAAGCAATGTCGTACACAGCACACTTGGACCTTGACTTCCTTTCAAGGAAAGGCCGCAGGGCAGGGTCATTGAATCGAGAGAGGGAAACACTTGGCTGCATTCCTCAGGTGAGACACAGGTCAAACTGTGCCGGCTGAAAAGCTCAGGTTCCCTTTGGGAAGCTCTTCGTTGTAGGCGGGACGGGAAGGCCTTTGCTTGCAGGCTGTGGCCATTGCCAGGCTAGGACGGAGGAAACACCGCCTATCCCAGCACGCTTGTTAGCACGCATGGGAGAGAACTCACGCCCTGTTTCAGTCCCCTGCCAGCCATACATACACGTCAAGGACAGTGTTCCCAGAGATACCTTCCTGTAAATGGGAGAGAGGAAGTTTGACTGGGCACAACTCAGCCTTGGCAGGCCGTCTGAACAGCTTACTCCCTTGATGGCTTTGGCGCAGAGAGCATCACGCAGCGTTCCGTGAAGCTCATGGTAGGCTGATTTTAGGGCTCTCGCCGACACTCCTCGGGCTCTAGCCCTCTCAACCTCTTCCGGCCCTTACTGGCCTTCTCTGACACACCTCGGCGAGTACAGAGCTTAGGGCGACACATTCCGTTTACGATGGGCAGCAGGAATTCACAGCAGTGTGTCAAGCCCTCCGGCCTTCTCTCCTTCGGCACGCAGAGGTTTTGCACTTCTTGCAAACACCTCAGCGGAGAGCCCAAAGTATTCCTGATCTCTTCAACAATGTAGTGCTGCACTAGACTTCAAATATGTCTTCGCTGCGAGATACATTAGAGCGTGTAGTCGTTGCTTCTGAAGGTGAGGAACGCTTCCCTAATGGGCTTTCAGGGAGAAACCTGCTGCGAGTGGCCGTCTGCAAGCCCTTGCGATCACATTCGTCAGCGGCTGTGGTGGCAGTCAAGTTCTGACAGCAAATGGAAATATCAGCTCTCCATGTTTACGAAACGCACCCCTCCGTGTGTCAAAGGCAAAAGTCTACCTTTCCTTCAGAGTCCTCAACCCTGTGAGACAAACATGGTGTGGGTGGCTCCATTCAAAGTGTTTCTCAGGATACCGGGGGAAACTTCCCATTCTAAGAGGGACGAATAGGCTCTGTTTCCTGTCCGGTCAAGTCCATTTCCAGGAACACATCAGAGTCCTTGGTCAAGCGCGTTGTGTGAATGGGCAGAGGAAGAAAGCACTCAGTGCTGGAGAAGGTTAGCTGGCTGACATTGCAGGCACAGTACGCAGCACTCTGTACTTGCACCTTGCCTGTGGCAAATGCATACATACTCTGATGAGGAAGAGACAAGCGGTGCAGGTCCTCTACTGGCTTTCCCACTTATTTGTAGATGACAACAGAGAAGCTTGCCCATGGAACTTGAGACCGGCTTGTGTGCAAGTCTACCCAAAATGGAAGAGCCGTTTCCTCCTGCCCCCAGGGACACGTTCCGTACTTTGCCTGGGCAGAGGCTGTGAGGCTTTGTTGATCCAGCTCGTGGGAAACGGATATATAAATTCTGTGAGGAACGAGGATTTCCTTCCCTGCAGCAGCGCCTGGGCTTCCACGTTGCCTTTGGCACACGGTGCTCGAGCGGCGCTCTCAATGAACTGGAAAGAGCCAAATGACAGGAATGTTAATCACGACGCTTGATGCACCACCCTCACCCTTCACATACATCTTCCCCTCAGAGAAATATCCCTGAAGGGTAGTCGAGTCTTAGGGGGAGAAACAAGTGCCCGCAAACTTAGGGTGAAATGCAGGTTTCACTCTGCCGTCTGAAAGATCTTGCCCTGCACGTGACTGAGATCACGGCGTGTTAGATCCGTACCCAATCGCACATACAATTCCGCTGGTGGGCACACAGAGCTCCGGCAGAGCTCGAAGTTCCCAGAGCACGTGCAATCCTCCTGGTGGCTGCAACAAGCAATGTCGTACACAGCACACTTGGACCTTGACTTCCTTTCAAGGAAAGGCCGCAGGGCAGGGTCATTGAATCGAGAGAGGGAAACACTTGGCTGCATTCCTCAGGTGAGACACAGGTCAAACTGTGCCGGCTGAAAAGCTCAGGTTCCCTTTGGGAAGCTCTTCGTTGTAGGCGGGACGGGAAGGCCTTTGCTTGCAGGCTGTGGCCATTGCCAGGCTAGGACGGAGGAAACACCGCCTATCCCAGCACGCTTGTTAGCACGCATGGGAGAGAACTCACGCCCTGTTTCAGTCCCCTGCCAGCCATACATACACGTCAAGGACAGTGTTCCCAGAGATACCTTCCTGTAAATGGGAGAGAGGAAGTTTGACTGGGCACAACTCAGCCTTGGCAGGCCGTCTGAACAGCTTACTCCCTTGATGGCTTTGGCGCAGAGAGCATCACGCAGCGTTCCGTGAAGCTCATGGTAGGCTGATTTTAGGGCTCTCGCCGACACTCCTCGGGCTCTAGCCCTCTCAACCTCTTCCGGCCCTTACTGGCCTTCTCTGACACACCTCGGCGAGTACAGAGCTTAGGGCGACACATTCCGTTTACGATGGGCAGCAGGAATTCACAGCAGTGTGTCAAGCCCTCCGGCCTTCTCTCCTTCGGCACGCAGAGGTTTTGCACTTCTTGCAAACACCTCAGCGGAGAGCCCAAAGTATTCCTGATCTCTTCAACAATGTAGTGCTGCACTAGACTTCAAATATGTCTTCGCTGCGAGATACATTAGAGCGTGTAGTCGTTGCTTCTGAAGGTGAGGAACGCTTCCCTAATGGGCTTTCAGGGAGAAACCTGCTGCGAGTGGCCGTCTGCAAGCCCTTGCGATCACATTCGTCAGCGGCTGTGGTGGCAGTCAAGTTCTGACAGCAAATGGAAATATCAGCTCTCCATGTTTACGAAACGCACCCCTCCGTGTGTCAAAGGCAAAAGTCTACCTTTCCTTCAGAGTCCTCAACCCTGTGAGACAAACATGGTGTGGGTGGCTCCATTCAAAGTGTTTCTCAGGATACCGGGGGAAACTTCCCATTCTAAGAGGGACGAATAGGCTCTGTTTCCTGTCCGGTCAAGTCCATTTCCAGGAACACATCAGAGTCCTTGGTCAAGCGCGTTGTGTGAATGGGCAGAGGAAGAAAGCACTCAGTGCTGGAGAAGGTTAGCTGGCTGACATTGCAGGCACAGTACGCAGCACTCTGTACTTGCACCTTGCCTGTGGCAAATGCATACATACTCTGATGAGGAAGAGACAAGCGGTGCAGGTCCTCTACTGGCTTTCCCACTTATTTGTAGATGACAACAGAGAAGCTTGCCCATGGAACTTGAGACCGGCTTGTGTGCAAGTCTACCCAAAATGGAAGAGCCGTTTCCTCCTGCCCCCAGGGACACGTTCCGTACTTTGCCTGGGCAGAGGCTGTGAGGCTTTGTTGATCCAGCTCGTGGGAAACGGATATATAAATTCTGTGAGGAACGAGGATTTCCTTCCCTGCAGCAGCGCCTGGGCTTCCACGTTGCCTTTGGCACACGGTGCTCGAGCGGCGCTCTCAATGAACTGGAAAGAGCCAAATGACAGGAATGTTAATCACGACGCTTGATGCACCACCCTCACCCTTCACATACATCTTCCCCTCAGAGAAATATCCCTGAAGGGTAGTCGAGTCTTAGGGGGAGAAACAAGTGCCCGCAAACTTAGGGTGAAATGCAGGTTTCACTCTGCCGTCTGAAAGATCTTGCCCTGCACCTGACTGAGATCACGGCGTGTTAGATCCGTACCCAATCGCACATACAATTCCGCTGGTGGGCACACAGAGCTCCGGCAGAGCTCGAAGTTCCCAGAGCACGTGCAATCCTCCTGGTGGCTGCAACAAGCAATGTCGTACACAGCACACTTGGACCTTGACTTCCTTTCAAGGAAAGGCCGCAGGGCAGGGTCATTGAATCGAGAGAGGGAAACACTTGGCTGCATTCCTCAGGTGAGACACAGGTCAAACTGTGCCGGCTGAAAAGCTCAGGTTCCCTTTGGGAAGCTCTTCGTTGTAGGCGGGACGGGAAGGCCTTTGCTTGCAGGCTGTGGCCATTGCCAGGCTAGGACGGAGGAAACACCGCCTATCCCAGCACGCTTGTTAGCACGCATGGGAGAGAACTCACGCCCTGTTTCAGTCCCCTGCCAGCCATACATACACGTCAAGGACAGTGTTCCCAGAGATACCTTCCTGTAAATGGGAGAGAGGAAGTTTGACTGGGCACAACTCAGCCTTGGCAGGCCGTCTGAACAGCTTACTCCCTTGATGGCTTTGGCGCAGAGAGCATCACGCAGCGTTCCGTGAAGCTCATGGTAGGCTGATTTTAGGGCTCTCGCCGACACTCCTCGGGCTCTAGCCCTCTCAACCTCTTCCGGCCCTTACTGGCCTTCTCTGACACACCTCGGCGAGTACAGAGCTTAGGGCGACACATTCCGTTTACGATGGGCAGCAGGAATTCACAGCAGTGTGTCAAGCCCTCCGGCCTTCTCTCCTTCGGCACGCAGAGGTTTTGCACTTCTTGCAAACACCTCAGCGGAGAGCCCAAAGTATTCCTGATCTCTTCAACAATGTAGTGCTGCACTAGACTTCAAATATGTCTTCGCTGCGAGATACATTAGAGCGTGTAGTCGTTGCTTCTGAAGGTGAGGAACGCTTCCCTAATGGGCTTTCAGGGAGAAACCTGCTGCGAGTGGCCGTCTGCAAGCCCTTGCGATCACATTCGTCAGCGGCTGTGGTGGCAGTCAAGTTCTGACAGCAAATGGAAATATCAGCTCTCCATGTTTACGAAACGCACCCCTCCGTGTGTCAAAGGCAAAAGTCTACCTTTCCTTCAGAGTCCTCAACCCTGTGAGACAAACATGCTGTGGGTGGCTCCATTCAAAGTGTTTCTCAGGATACCGGGGGAAACTTCCCATTCTAAGAGGGACGAATAGGCTCTGTTTCCTGTCCGGTCAAGTCCATTTCCAGGAACACATCAGAGTCCTTGGTCAAGCGCGTTGTGTGAATGGGCAGAGGAAGAAAGCACTCAGTGCTGGAGAAGGTTAGCTGGCTGACATTGCAGGCACAGTACGCAGCACTCTGTACTTGCACCTTGCCTGTGGCAAATGCATACATACTCTGATGAGGAAGAGACAAGCGGTGCAGGTCCTCTACTGGCTTTCCCACTTATTTGTAGATGACAACAGAGAAGCTTGCCCATGGAACTTGAGACCGGCTTGTGTGCAAGTCTACCCAAAATGGAAGAGCCGTTTCCTCCTGCCCCCAGGGACACGTTCCGTACTTTGCCTGGGCAGAGGCTGTGAGGCTTTGTTGATCCAGCTCGTGGGAAACGGATATATAAATTCTGTGAGGAACGAGGATTTCCTTCCCTGCAGCAGCGCCTGGGCTTCCACGTTGCCTTTGGCACACGGTGCTCGAGCGGCGCTCTCAATGAACTGGAAAGAGCCAAATGACAGGAATGTTAATCACGACGCTTGATGCACCACCCTCACCCTTCACATACATCTTCCCCTCAGAGAAATATCCCTGAAGGGTAGTCGAGTCTTAGGGGGAGAAACAAGTGCCCGCAAACTTAGGGTGAAATGCAGGTTTCACTCTGCCGTCTGAAAGATCTTGCCCTGCACCTGACTGAGATCACGGCGTGTTAGATCCGTACCCAATCGCACATACAATTCCGCTGGTGGGCACACAGAGCTCCGGCAGAGCTCGAAGTTCCCAGAGCACGTGCAATCCTCCTGGTGGCTGCAACAAGCAATGTCGTACACAGCACACTTGGACCTTGACTTCCTTTCAAGGAAAGGCCGCAGGGCAGGGTCATTGAATCGAGAGAGGGAAACACTTGGCTGCATTCCTCAGGTGAGACACAGGTCAAACTGTGCCGGCTGAAAAGCTCAGGTTCCCTTTGGGAAGCTCTTCGTTGTAGGCGGGACGGGAAGGCCTTTGCTTGCAGGCTGTGGCCATTGCCAGGCTAGGACGGAGGAAACACCGCCTATCCCAGCACGCTTGTTAGCACGCATGGGAGAGAACTCACGCCCTGTTTCAGTCCCCTGCCAGCCATACATACACGTCAAGGACAGTGTTCCCAGAGATACCTTCCTGTAAATGGGAGAGAGGAAGTTTGACTGGGCACAACTCAGCCTTGGCAGGCCGTCTGAACAGCTTACTCCCTTGATGGCTTTGGCGCAGAGAGCATCACGCAGCGTTCCGTGAAGCTCATGGTAGGCTGATTTTAGGGCTCTCGCCGACACTCCTCGGGCTCTAGCCCTCTCAACCTCTTCCGGCCCTTACTGGCCTTCTCTGACACACCTCGGCGAGTACAGAGCTTAGGGCGACACATTCCGTTTACGATGGGCAGCAGGAATTCACAGCAGTGTGTCAAGCCCTCCGGCCTTCTCTCCTTCGGCACGCAGAGGTTTTGCACTTCTTGCAAACACCTCAGCGGAGAGCCCAAAGTATTCCTGATCTCTTCAACAATGTAGTGCTGCACTAGACTTCAAATATGTCTTCGCTGCGAGATACATTAGAGCGTGTAGTCGTTGCTTCTGAAGGTGAGGAACGCTTCCCTAATGGGCTTTCAGGGAGAAACCTGCTGCGAGTGGCCGTCTGCAAGCCCTTGCGATCACATTCGTCAGCGGCTGTGGTGGCAGTCAAGTTCTGACAGCAAATGGAAATATCAGTTCTCCATGTTTACGAAACGCACCCCTCCGTGTGTCAAAGGCAAAAGTCTACCTTTCCTTCAGAGTCCTCAACCCTGTGAGACAAACATGCTGTGGGTGGCTCCATTCAAAGTGTTTCTCAGGATACCGGGGGAAACTTCCCATTCTAAGAGGGACGAATAGGCTCTGTTTCCTGTCCGGTCAAGTCCATTTCCAGGAACACATCAGAGTCCTTGGTCAAGCGCGTTGTGTGAATGGGCAGAGGAAGAAAGCACTCAGTGCTGGAGAAGGTTAGCTGGCTGACATTGCAGGCACAGTACGCAGCACTCTGTACTTGCACCTTGCCTGTGGCAAATGCATACATACTCTGATGAGGAAGAGACAAGCGGTGCAGGTCCTCTACTGGCTTTCCCACTTATTTGTAGATGACAACAGAGAAGCTTGCCCATGGAACTTGAGACCGGCTTGTGTGCAAGTCTACCCAAAATGGAAGAGCCGTTTCCTCCTGCCCCCAGGGACACGTTCCGTACTTTGCCTGGGCAGAGGCTGTGAGGCTTTGTTGATCCAGCTCGTGGGAAACGGATATATAAATTCTGTGAGGAACGAGGATTTCCTTCCCTGCAGCAGCGCCTGGGCTTCCACGTTGCCTTTGGCACACGGTGCTCGAGCGGCGCTCTCAATGAACTGGAAAGAGCCAAATGACAGGAATGTTAATCACGACGCTTGATGCACCACCCTCACCCTTCACATACATCTTCCCCTCAGAGAAATATCCCTGAAGGGTAGTCGAGTCTTAGGGGGAGAAACAAGTGCCCGCAAACTTAGGGTGAAATGCAGGTTTCACTCTGCCGTCTGAAAGATCTTGCCCTGCACCTGACTGAGATCACGGCGTGTTAGATCCGTACCCAATCGCACATACAATTCCGCTGGTGGGCACACAGAGCTCCGGCAGAGCTCGAAGTTCCCAGAGCACGTGCAATACTCCTGGTGGCTGCAACAAGCAATGTCGTACACAGCACACTTGGACCTTGACTTCCTTTCAAGGAAAGGCCGCAGGGCAGGGTCATTGAATCGAGAGAGGGAAACACTTGGCTGCATTCCTCAGGTGAGACACAGGTCAAACTGTGCCGGCTGAAAAGCTCAGGTTCCCTTTGGGAAGCTCTTCGTTGTAGGCGGGACGGGAAGGCCTTTGCTTGCAGGCTGTGGCCATTGCCAGGCTAGGACGGAGGAAACACCGCCTATCCCAGCACGCTTGTTAGCACGCATGGGAGAGAACTCACGCCCTGTTTCAGTCCCCTGCCAGCCATACATACACGTCAAGGACAGTGTTCCCAGAGATACCTTCCTGTAAATGGGAGAGAGGAAGTTTGACTGGGCACAACTCAGCCTTGGCAGGCCGTCTGAACAGCTTACTCCCTTGATGGCTTTGGCGCAGAGAGCATCACGCAGCGTTCCGTGAAGCTCATGGTAGGCTGATTTTAGGGCTCTCGCCGACACTCCTCGGGCTCTAGCCCTCTCAACCTCTTCCGGCCCTTACTGGCCTTCTCTGACACACCTCGGCGAGTACAGAGCTTAGGGCGACACATTCCGTTTACGATGGGCAGCAGGAATTCACAGCAGTGTGTCAAGCCCTCCGGCCTTCTCTCCTTCGGCACGCAGAGGTTTTGCACTTCTTGCAAACACCTCAGCGGAGAGCCCAAAGTATTCCTGATCTCTTCAACAATGTAGTGCTGCACTAGACTTCAAATATGTCTTCGCTGCGAGATACATTAGAGCGTGTAGTCGTTGCTTCTGAAGGTGAGGAACGCTTCCCTAATGGGCTTTCAGGGAGAAACCTGCTGCGAGTGGCCGTCTGCAAGCCCTTGCGATCACATTCGTCAGCGGCTGTGGTGGCAGTCAAGTTCTGACAGCAAATGGAAATATCAGCTCTCCATGTTTACGAAACGCACCCCTCCGTGTGTCAAAGGCAAAAGTCTACCTTTCCTTCAGAGTCCTCAACCCTGTGAGACAAACATGGTGTGGGTGGCTCCATTCAAAGTGTTTCTCAGGATACCGGGGGAAACTTCCCATTCTAAGAGGGACGAATAGGCTCTGTTTCCTGTCCGGTCAAGTCCATTTCCAGGAACACATCAGAGTCCTTGGTCAAGCGCGTTGTGTGAATGGGCAGAGGAAGAAAGCACTCAGTGCTGGAGAAGGTTAGCTGGCTGACATTGCAGGCACAGTACGCAGCACTCTGTACTTGCACCTTGCCTGTGGCAAATGCATACATACTCTGATGAGGAAGAGACAAGCGGTGCAGGTCCTCTACTGGCTTTCCCACTTATTTGTAGATGACAACAGAGAAGCTTGCCCATGGAACTTGAGACCGGCTTGTGTGCAAGTCTACCCAAAATGGAAGAGCCGTTTCCTCCTGCCCCCAGGGACACGTTCCGTACTTTGCCTGGGCAGAGGCTGTGAGGCTTTGTTGATCCAGCTCGTGGGAAACGGATATATAAATTCTGTGAGGAACGAGGATTTCCTTCCCTGCAGCAGCGCCTGGGCTTCCACGTTGCCTTTGGCACACGGTGCTCGAGCGGCGCTCTCAATGAACTGGAAAGAGCCAAATGACAGGAATGTTAATCACGACGCTTGATGCACCACCCTCACCCTTCACATACATCTTCCCCTCAGAGAAATATCCCTGAAGGGTAGTCGAGTCTTAGGGGGAGAAACAAGTGCCCGCAAACTTAGGGTGAAATGCAGGTTTCACTCTGCCGTCTGAAAGATCTTGCCCTGCACCTGACTGAGATCACGGCGTGTTAGATCCGTACCCAATCGCACATACAATTCCGCTGGTGGGCACACAGAGCTCCGGCAGAGCTCGAAGTTCCCAGAGCACGTGCAATACTCCTGGTGGCTGCAACAAGCAATGTCGTACACAGCACACTTGGACCTTGACTTCCTTTCAAGGAAAGGCCGCAGGGCAGGGTCATTGAATCGAGAGAGGGAAACACTTGGCTGCATTCCTCAGGTGAGACACAGGTCAAACTGTGCCGGCTGAAAAGCTCAGGTTCCCTTTGGGAAGCTCTTCGTTGTAGGCGGGACGGGAAGGCCTTTGCTTGCAGGCTGTGGCCATTGCCAGGCTAGGACGGAGGAAACACCGCCTATCCCAGCACGCTTGTTAGCACGCATGGGAGAGAACTCACGCCCTGTTTCAGTCCCCTGCCAGCCATACATACACGTCAAGGACAGTGTTCCCAGAGATACCTTCCTGTAAATGGGAGAGAGGAAGTTTGACTGGGCACAACTCAGCCTTGGCAGGCCGTCTGAACAGCTTACTCCCTTGATGGCTTTGGCGCAGAGAGCATCACGCAGCGTTCCGTGAAGCTCATGGTAGGCTGATTTTAGGGCTCTCGCCGACACTCCTTGGGCTCTAGCCCTCTCAACCTCTTCCGGCCCTTACTGGCCTTCTCTGACACACCTCGGCGAGTACAGAGCTTAGGGCGACACATTCCGTTTACGATGGGCAGCAGGAATTCACAGCAGTGTGTCAAGCCCTCCGGCCTTCTCTCCTTCGGCACGCAGAGGTTTTGCACTTCTTGCAAACACCTCAGCGGAGAGCCCAAAGTATTCCTGATCTCTTCAACAATGTAGTGCTGCACTAGACTTCAAATATGTCTTCGCTGCGAGATACATTAGAGCGTGTAGTCGTTGCTTCTGAAGGTGAGGAACGCTTCCCTAATGGGCTTTCAGGGAGAAACCTGCTGCGAGTGGCCGTCTGCAAGCCCTTGCGATCACATTCGTCAGCGGCTGTGGTGGCAGTCAAGTTCTGACAGCAAATGGAAATATCAGCTCTCCATGTTTACGAAACGCACCCCTCCGTGTGTCAAAGGCAAAAGTCTACCTTTCCTTCAGAGTCCTCAACCCTGTGAGACAAACATGGTGTGGGTGGCTCCATTCAAAGTGTTTCTCAGGATACCGGGGGAAACTTCCCATTCTAAGAGGGACGAATAGGCTCTGTTTCCTGTCCGGTCAAGTCCATTTCCAGGAACACATCAGAGTCCTTGGTCAAGCGCGTTGTGTGAATGGGCAGAGGAAGAAAGCACTCAGTGCTGGAGAAGGTTAGCTGGCTGACATTGCAGGCACAGTACGCAGCACTCTGTACTTGCACCTTGCCTGTGGCAAATGCATACATACTCTGATGAGGAAGAGACAAGCGGTGCAGGTCCTCTACTGGCTTTCCCACTTATTTGTAGATGACAACAGAGAAGCTTGCCCATGGAACTTGAGACCGGCTTGTGTGCAAGTCTACCCAAAATGGAAGAGCCGTTTCCTCCTGCCCCCAGGGACACGTTCCGTACTTTGCCTGGGCAGAGGCTGTGAGGCTTTGTTGATCCAGCTCGTGGGAAACGGATATATAAATTCTGTGAGGAACGAGGATTTCCTTCCCTGCAGCAGCGCCTGGGCTTCCACGTTGCCTTTGGCACACGGTGCTCGAGCGGCGCTCTCAATGAACTGGAAAGAGCCAAATGACAGGAATGTTAATCACGACGCTTGATGCACCACCCTCACCCTTCACATACATCTTCCCCTCAGAGAAATATCCCTGAAGGGTAGTCGAGTCTTAGGGGGAGAAACAAGTGCCCGCAAACTTAGGGTGAAATGCAGGTTTCACTCTGCCGTCTGAAAGATCTTGCCCTGCACCTGACTGAGATCACGGCGTGTTAGATCCGTACCCAATCGCACATACAATTCCGCTGGTGGGCACACAGAGCTCCGGCAGAGCTCGAAGTTCCCAGAGCACGTGCAATACTCCTGGTGGCTGCAACAAGCAATGTCGTACACAGCACACTTGGACCTTGACTTCCTTTCAAGGAAAGGCCGCAGGGCAGGGTCATTGAATCGAGAGAGGGAAACACTTGGCTGCATTCCTCAGGTGAGACACAGGTCAAACTGTGCCGGCTGAAAAGCTCAGGTTCCCTTTGGGAAGCTCTTCGTTGTAGGCGGGACGGGAAGGCCTTTGCTTGCAGGCTGTGGCCATTGCCAGGCTAGGACGGAGGAAACACCGCCTATCCCAGCACGCTTGTTAGCACGCATGGGAGAGAACTCACGCCCTGTTTCAGTCCCCTGCCAGCCATACATACACGTCAAGGACAGTGTTCCCAGAGATACCTTCCTGTAAATGGGAGAGAGGAAGTTTGACTGGGCACAACTCAGCCTTGGCAGGCCGTCTGAACAGCTTACTCCCTTGATGGCTTTGGCGCAGAGAGCATCACGCAGCGTTCCGTGAAGCTCATGGTAGGCTGATTTTAGGGCTCTCGCCGACACTCCTTGGGCTCTAGCCCTCTCAACCTCTTCCGGCCCTTACTGGCCTTCTCTGACACACCTCGGCGAGTACAGAGCTTAGGGCGACACATTCCGTTTACGATGGGCAGCAGGAATTCACAGCAGTGTGTCAAGCCCTCCGGCCTTCTCTCCTTCGGCACGCAGAGGTTTTGCACTTCTTGCAAACACCTCAGCGGAGAGCCCAAAGTATTCCTGATCTCTTCAACAATGTAGTGCTGCACTAGACTTCAAATATGTCTTCGCTGCGAGATACATTAGAGCGTGTAGTCGTTGCTTCTGAAGGTGAGGAACGCTTCCCTAATGGGCTTTCAGGGAGAAACCTGCTGCGAGTGGCCGTCTGCAAGCCCTTGCGATCACATTCGTCAGCGGCTGTGGTGGCAGTCAAGTTCTGACAGCAAATGGAAATATCAGCTCTCCATGTTTACGAAACGCACCCCTCCGTGTGTCAAAGGCAAAAGTCTACCTTTCCTTCAGAGTCCTCAACCCTGTGAGACAAACATGGTGTGGGTGGCTCCATTCAAAGTGTTTCTCAGGATACCGGGGGAAACTTCCCATTCTAAGAGGGACGAATAGGCTCTGTTTCCTGTCCGGTCAAGTCCATTTCCAGGAACACATCAGAGTCCTTGGTCAAGCGCGTTGTGTGAATGGGCAGAGGAAGAAAGCACTCAGTGCTGGAGAAGGTTAGCTGGCTGACATTGCAGGCACAGTACGCAGCACTCTGTACTTGCACCTTGCCTGTGGCAAATGCATACATACTCTGATGAGGAAGAGACAAGCGGTGCAGGTCCTCTACTGGCTTTCCCACTTATTTGTAGATGACAACAGAGAAGCTTGCCCATGGAACTTGAGACCGGCTTGTGTGCAAGTCTACCCAAAATGGAAGAGCCGTTTCCTCCTGCCCCCAGGGACACGTTCCGTACTTTGCCTGGGCAGAGGCTGTGAGGCTTTGTTGATCCAGCTCGTGGGAAACGGATATATAAATTCTGTGAGGAACGAGGATTTCCTTCCCTGCAGCAGCGCCTGGGCTTCCACGTTGCCTTTGGCACACGGTGCTCGAGCGGCGCTCTCAATGAACTGGAAAGAGCCAAATGACAGGAATGTTAATCACGACGCTTGATGCACCACCCTCACCCTTCACATACATCTTCCCCTCAGAGAAATATCCCTGAAGGGTAGTCGAGTCTTAGGGGGAGAAACAAGTGCCCGCAAACTTAGGGTGAAATGCAGGTTTCACTCTGCCGTCTGAAAGATCTTGCCCTGCACCTGACTGAGATCACGGCGTGTTAGATCCGTACCCAATCGCACATACAATTCCGCTGGTGGGCACACAGAGCTCCGGCAGAGCTCGAAGTTCCCAGAGCACGTGCAATACTCCTGGTGGCTGCAACAAGCAATGTCGTACACAGCACACTTGGACCTTGACTTCCTTTCAAGGAAAGGCCGCAGGGCAGGGTCATTGAATCGAGAGAGGGAAACACTTGGCTGCATTCCTCAGGTGAGACACAGGTCAAACTGTGCCGGCTGAAAAGCTCAGGTTCCCTTTGGGAAGCTCTTCGTTGTAGGCGGGACGGGAAGGCCTTTGCTTGCAGGCTGTGGCCATTGCCAGGCTAGGACGGAGGAAACACCGCCTATCCCAGCACGCTTGTTAGCACGCATGGGAGAGAACTCACGCCCTGTTTCAGTCCCCTGCCAGCCATACATACACGTCAAGGACAGTGTTCCCAGAGATACCCTCCTGTAAATGGGAGAGAGGAAGTTTGACTGGGCACAACTCAGCCTTGGCAGGCCGTCTGAACAGCTTACTCCCTTGATGGCTTTGGCGCAGAGAGCATCACGCAGCGTTCCGTGAAGCTCATGGTAGGCTGATTTTAGGGCTCTCGCCGACACTCCTCGGGCTCTAGCCCTCTCAACCTCTTCCGGCCCTTACTGGCCTTCTCTGACACACCTCGGCGAGTACAGAGCTTAGGGCGACACATTCCGTTTACGATGGGCAGCAGGAATTCACAGCAGTGTGTCAAGCCCTCCGGCCTTCTCTCCTTCGGCACGCAGAGGTTTTGCACTTCTTGCAAACACCTCAGCGGAGAGCCCAAAGTATTCCTGATCTCTTCAACAATGTAGTGCTGCACTAGACTTCAAATATGTCTTCGCTGCGAGATACATTAGAGCGTGTAGTCGTTGCTTCTGAAGGTGAGGAACGCTTCCCTAATGGGCTTTCAGGGAGAAACCTGCTGCGAGTGGCCGTCTGCAAGCCCTTGCGATCACATTCGTCAGCGGCTGTGGTGGCAGTCAAGTTCTGACAGCAAATGGAAATATCAGCTCTCCATGTTTACGAAACGCACCCCTCCGTGTGTCAAAGGCAAAAGTCTACCTTTCCTTCAGAGTCCTCAACCCTGTGAGACAAACATGCTGTGGGTGGCTCCATTCAAAGTGTTTCTCAGGATACCGGGGGAAACTTCCCATTCTAAGAGGGACGAATAGGCTCTGTTTCCTGTCCGGTCAAGTCCATTTCCAGGAACACATCAGAGTCCTTGGTCAAGCGCGTTGTGTGAATGGGCAGAGGAAGAAAGCACTCAGTGCTGGAGAAGGTTAGCTGGCTGACATTGCAGGCACAGTACGCAGCACTCTGTACTTGCACCTTGCCTGTGGCAAATGCATACATACTCTGATGAGGAAGAGACAAGCGGTGCAGGTCCTCTACTGGCTTTCCCACTTATTTGTAGATGACAACAGAGAAGCTTGCCCATGGAACTTGAGACCGGCTTGTGTGCAAGTCTACCCAAAATGGAAGAGCCGTTTCCTCCTGCCCCCAGGGACACGTTCCGTACTTTGCCTGGGCAGAGGCTGTGAGGCTTTGTTGATCCAGCTCGTGGGAAACGGATATATAAATTCTGTGAGGAACGAGGATTTCCTTCCCTGCAGCAGCGCCTGGGCTTCCACGTTGCCTTTGGCACACGGTGCTCGAGCGGCGCTCTCAATGAACTGGAAAGAGCCAAATGACAGGAATGTTAATCACGACGCTTGATGCACCACCCTCACCCTTCACATACATCTTCCCCTCAGAGAAATATCCCTGAAGGGTAGTCGAGTCTTAGGGGGAGAAACAAGTGCCCGCAAACTTAGGGTGAAATGCAGGTTTCACTCTGCCGTCTGAAAGATCTTGCCCTGCACCTGACTGAGATCACGGCGTGTTAGATCCGTACCCAATCGCACATACAATTCCGCTGGTGGGCACACAGAGCTCCGGCAGAGCTCGAAGTTCCCAGAGCACGTGCAATACTCCTGGTGGCTGCAACAAGCAATGTCGTACACAGCACACTTGGACCTTGACGTCCTTTCAAGGAAAGGCCGCAGGGCAGGGTCATTGAATCGAGAGAGGGAAACACTTGGCTGCATTCCTCAGGTGAGACACAGGTCAAACTGTGCCGGCTGAAAAGCTCAGGTTCCCTTTGGGAAGCTCTTCGTTGTAGGCGGGACGGGAAGGCCTTTGCTTGCAGGCTGTGGCCATTGCCAGGCTAGGACGGAGGAAACACCGCCTATCCCAGCACGCTTGTTAGCACGCATGGGAGAGAACTCACGCCCTGTTTCAGTCCCCTGCCAGCCATACATACACGTCAAGGACAGTGTTCCCAGAGATACCCTCCTGTAAATGGGAGAGAGGAAGTTTGACTGGGCACAACTCAGCCTTGGCAGGCCGTCTGAACAGCTTACTCCCTTGATGGCTTTGGCGCAGAGAGCATCACGCAGCGTTCCGTGAAGCTCATGGTAGGCTGATTTTAGGGCTCTCGCCGACACTCCTCGGGCTCTAGCCCTCTCAACCTCTTCCGGCCCTTACTGGCCTTCTCTGACACACCTCGGCGAGTACAGAGCTTAGGGCGACACATTCCGTTTACGATGGGCAGCAGGAATTCACAGCAGTGTGTCAAGCCCTCCGGCCTTCTCTCCTTCGGCACGCAGAGGTTTTGCACTTCTTGCAAACACCTCAGCGGAGAGCCCAAAGTATTCCTGATCTCTTCAACAATGTAGTGCTGCACTAGACTTCAAATATGTCTTCGCTGCGAGATACATTAGAGCGTGTAGTCGTTGCTTCTGAAGGTGAGGAACGCTTCCCTAATGGGCTTTCAGGGAGAAACCTGCTGCGAGTGGCCGTCTGCAAGCCCTTGCGATCACATTCGTCAGCGGCTGTGGTGGCAGTCAAGTTCTGACAGCAAATGGAAATATCAGCTCTCCATGTTTACGAAACGCACCCCTCCGTGTGTCAAAGGCAAAAGTCTACCTTTCCTTCAGAGTCCTCAACCCTGTGAGACAAACATGCTGTGGGTGGCTCCATTCAAAGTGTTTCTCAGGATACCGGGGGAAACTTCCCATTCTAAGAGGGACGAATAGGCTCTGTTTCCTGTCCGGTCAAGTCCATTTCCAGGAACACATCAGAGTCCTTGGTCAAGCGCGTTGTGTGAATGGGCAGAGGAAGAAAGCACTCAGTGCTGGAGAAGGTTAGCTGGCTGACATTGCAGGCACAGTACGCAGCACTCTGTACTTGCACCTTGCCTGTGGCAAATGCATACATACTCTGATGAGGAAGAGACAAGCGGTGCAGGTCCTCTACTGGCTTTCCCACTTATTTGTAGATGACAACAGAGAAGCTTGCCCATGGAACTTGAGACCGGCTTGTGTGCAAGTCTACCCAAAATGGAAGAGCCGTTTCCTCCTGCCCCCAGGGACACGTTCCGTACTTTGCCTGGGCAGAGGCTGTGAGGCTTTGTTGATCCAGCTCGTGGGAAACGGATATATAAATTCTGTGAGGAACGAGGATTTCCTTCCCTGCAGCAGTGCCTGGGCTTCCACGTTGCCTTTGGCACACGGTGCTCGAGCGGCGCTCTCAATGAACTGGAAAGAGCCAAATGACAGGAATGTTAATCACGACGCTTGATGCACCACCCTCACCCTTCACATACATCTTCCCCTCAGAGAAATATCCCTGAAGGGTAGTCGAGTCTTAGGGGGAGAAACAAGTGCCCGCAAACTTAGGGTGAAATGCAGGTTTCACTCTGCCGTCTGAAAGATCTTGCCCTGCACCTGACTGAGATCACGGCGTGTTAGATCCGTACCCAATCGCACATACAATTCCGCTGGTGGGCACACAGAGCTCCGGCAGAGCTCGAAGTTCCCAGAGCACGTGCAATACTCCTGGTGGCTGCAACAAGCAATGTCGTACACAGCACACTTGGACCTTGACGTCCTTTCAAGGAAAGGCCGCAGGGCAGGGTCATTGAATCGAGAGAGGGAAACACTTGGCTGCATTCCTCAGGTGAGACACAGGTCAAACTGTGCCGGCTGAAAAGCTCAGGTTCCCTTTGGGAAGCTCTTCGTTGTAGGCGGGACGGGAAGGCCTTTGCTTGCAGGCTGTGGCCATTGCCAGGCTAGGACGGAGGAAACACCGCCTATCCCAGCACGCTTGTTAGCACGCATGGGAGAGAACTCACGCCCTGTTTCAGTCCCCTGCCAGCCATACATACACGTCAAGGACAGTGTTCCCAGAGATACCCTCCTGTAAATGGGAGAGAGGAAGTTTGACTGGGCACAACTCAGCCTTGGCAGGCCGTCTGAACAGCTTACTCCCTTGATGGCTTTGGCGCAGAGAGCATCACGCAGCGTTCCGTGAAGCTCATGGTAGGCTGATTTTAGGGCTCTCGCCGACACTCCTCGGGCTCTAGCCCTCTCAACCTCTTCCGGCCCTTACTGGCCTTCTCTGACACACCTCGGCGAGTACAGAGCTTAGGGCGACACATTCCGTTTACGATGGGCAGCAGGAATTCACAGCAGTGTGTCAAGCCCTCCGGCCTTCTCTCCTTCGGCACGCAGAGGTTTTGCACTTCTTGCAAACACCTCAGCGGAGAGCCCAAAGTATTCCTGATCTCTTCAACAATGTAGTGCTGCACTAGACTTCAAATATGTCTTCGCTGCGAGATACATTAGAGCGTGAAGTCGTTGCTTCTGAAGGTGAGGAACGCTTCCCTAATGGGCTTTCAGGGAGAAACCTGCTGCGAGTGGCCGTCTGCAAGCCCTTGCGATCACATTCGTCAGCGGCTGTGGTGGCAGTCAAGTTCTGACAGCAAATGGAAATATCAGCTCTCCATGTTTACGAAACGCACCCCTCCGTGTGTCAAAGGCAAAAGTCTACCTTTCCTTCAGAGTCCTCAACCCTGTGAGACAAACATGGTGTGGGTGGCTCCATTCAAAGTGTTTCTCAGGATACCGGGGGAAACTTCCCATTCTAAGAGGGACGAATAGGCTCTGTTTCCTGTCCGGTCAAGTCCATTTCCAGGAACACATCAGAGTCCTTGGTCAAGCGCGTTGTGTGAATGGGCAGAGGAAGAAAGCACTCAGTGCTGGAGAAGGTTAGCTGGCTGACATTGCAGGCACAGTACGCAGCACTCTGTACTTGCACCTTGCCTGTGGCAAATGCATACATACTCTGATGAGGAAGAGACAAGCGGTGCAGGTCCTCTACTGGCTTTCCCACTTATTTGTAGATGACAACAGAGAAGCTTGCCCATGGAACTTGAGACCGGCTTGTGTGCAAGTCTACCCAAAATGGAAGAGCCGTTTCCTCCTGCCCCCAGGGACACGTTCCGTACTTTGCCTGGGCAGAGGCTGTGAGGCTTTGTTGATCCAGCTCGTGGGAAACGGATATATAAATTCTGTGAGGAACGAGGATTTCCTTCCCTGCAGCAGCGCCTGGGCTTCCACGTTGCCTTTGGCACACGGTGCTCGAGCGGCGCTCTCAATGAACTGGAAAGAGCCAAATGACAGGAATGTTAATCACGACGCTTGATGCACCACCCTCACCCTTCACATACATCTTCCCCTCAGAGAAATATCCCTGAAGGGTAGTCGAGTCTTAGGGGGAGAAACAAGTGCCCGCAAACTTAGGGTGAAATGCAGGTTTCACTCTGCCGTCTGAAAGATCTTGCCCTGCACCTGACTGAGATCACGGCGTGTTAGATCCGTACCCAATCGCACATACAATTCCGCTGGTGGGCACACAGAGCTCCGGCAGAGCTCGAAGTTCCCAGAGCACGTGCAATACTCCTGGTGGCTGCAACAAGCAATGTCGTACACAGCACACTTGGACCTTGACGTCCTTTCAAGGAAAGGCCGCAGGGCAGGGTCATTGAATCGAGAGAGGGAAACACTTGGCTGCATTCCTCAGGTGAGACACAGGTCAAACTGTGCCGGCTGAAAAGCTCAGGTTCCCTTTGGGAAGCTCTTCGTTGTAGGCGGGACGGGAAGGCCTTTGCTTGCAGGCTGTGGCCATTGCCAGGCTAGGACGGAGGAAACACCGCCTATCCCAGCACGCTTGTTAGCACGCATGGGAGAGAACTCACGCCCTGTTTCAGTCCCCTGCCAGCCATACATACACGTCAAGGACAGTGTTCCCAGAGATACCCTCCTGTAAATGGGAGAGAGGAAGTTTGACTGGGCACAACTCAGCCTTGGCAGGCCGTCTGAACAGCTTACTCCCTTGATGGCTTTGGCGCAGAGAGCATCACGCAGCGTTCCGTGAAGCTCATGGTAGGCTGATTTTAGGGCTCTCGCCGACACTCCTCGGGCTCTAGCCCTCTCAACCTCTTCCGGCCCTTACTGGCCTTCTCTGACACACCTCGGCGAGTACAGAGCTTAGGGCGACACATTCCGTTTACGATGGGCAGCAGGAATTCACAGCAGTGTGTCAAGCCCTCCGGCCTTCTCTCCTTCGGCACGCAGAGGTTTTGCACTTCTTGCAAACACCTCAGCGGAGAGCCCAAAGTATTCCTGATCTCTTCAACAATGTAGTGCTGCACTAGACTTCAAATATGTCTTCGCTGCGAGATACATTAGAGCGTGTAGTCGTTGCTTCTGAAGGTGAGGAACGCTTCCCTAATGGGCTTTCAGGGAGAAACCTGCTGCGAGTGGCCGTCTGCAAGCCCTTGCGATCACATTCGTCAGCGGCTGTGGTGGCAGTCAAGTTCTGACAGCAAATGGAAATATCAGCTCTCCATGTTTACGAAACGCACCCCTCCGTGTGTCAAAGGCAAAAGTCTACCTTTCCTTCAGAGTCCTCAACCCTGTGAGACAAACATGCTGTGGGTGGCTCCATTCAAAGTGTTTCTCAGGATACCGGGGGAAACTTCCCATTCTAAGAGGGACGAATAGGCTCTGTTTCCTGTCCGGTCAAGTCCATTTCCAGGAACACATCAGAGTCCTTGGTCAAGCGCGTTGTGTGAATGGGCAGAGGAAGAAAGCACTCAGTGCTGGAGAAGGTTAGCTGGCTGACATTGCAGGCACAGTACGCAGCACTCTGTACTTGCACCTTGCCTGTGGCAAATGCATACATACTCTGATGAGGAAGAGACAAGCGGTGCAGGTCCTCTACTGGCTTTCCCACTTATTTGTAGATGACAACAGAGAAGCTTGCCCATGGAACTTGAGACCGGCTTGTGTGCAAGTCTACCCAAAATGGAAGAGCCGTTTCCTCCTGCCCCCAGGGACACGTTCCGTACTTTGCCTGGGCAGAGGCTGTGAGGCTTTGTTGATCCAGCTCGTGGGAAACGGATATATAAATTCTGTGAGGAACGAGGATTTCCTTCCCTGCAGCAGCGCCTGGGCTTCCACGTTGCCTTTGGCACACGGTGCTCGAGCGGCGCTCTCAATGAACTGGAAAGAGCCAAATGACAGGAATGTTAATCACGACGCTTGATGCACCACCCTCACCCTTCACATACATCTTCCCCTCAGAGAAATATCCCTGAAGCGTAGTCGAGTCTTAGGGGGAGAAACAAGTGCCCGCAAACTTAGGGTGAAATGCAGGTTTCACTCTGCCGTCTGAAAGATCTTGCCCTGCACCTGACTGAGATCACGGCGTGTTAGATCCGTACCCAATCGCACATACAATTCCGCTGGTGGGCACACAGAGCTCCGGCAGAGCTCGAAGTTCCCAGAGCACGTGCAATACTCCTGGTGGCTGCAACAAGCAATGTCGTACACAGCACACTTGGACCTTGACGTCCTTTCAAGGAAAGGCCGCAGGGCAGGGTCATTGAATCGAGAGAGGGAAACACTTGGCTGCATTCCTCAGGTGAGACACAGGTCAAACTGTGCCGGCTGAAAAGCTCAGGTTCCCTTTGGGAAGCTCTTCGTTGTAGGCGGGACGGGAAGGCCTTTGCTTGCAGGCTGTGGCCATTGCCAGGCTAGGACGGAGGAAACACCGCCTATCCCAGCACGCTTGTTAGCACGCATGGGAGAGAACTCACGCCCTGTTTCAGTCCCCTGCCAGCCATACATACACGTCAAGGACAGTGTTCCCAGAGATACCCTCCTGTAAATGGGAGAGAGGAAGTTTGACTGGGCACAACTCAGCCTTGGCAGGCCGTCTGAACAGCTTACTCCCTTGATGGCTTTGGCGCAGAGAGCATCACGCAGCGTTCCGTGAAGCTCATGGTAGGCTGATTTTAGGGCTCTCGCCGACACTCCTCGGGCTCTAGCCCTCTCAACCTCTTCCGGCCCTTACTGGCCTTCTCTGACACACCTCGGCGAGTACAGAGCTTAGGGCGACACATTCCGTTTACGATGGGCAGCAGGAATTCACAGCAGTGTGTCAAGCCCTCCGGCCTTCTCTCCTTCGGCACGCAGAGGTTTTGCACTTCTTGCAAACACCTCAGCGGAGAGCCCAAAGTATTCCTGATCTCTTCAACAATGTAGTGCTGCACTAGACTTCAAATATGTCTTCGCTGCGAGATACATTAGAGCGTGTAGTCGTTGCTTCTGAAGGTGAGGAACGCTTCCCTAATGGGCTTTCAGGGAGAAACCTGCTGCGAGTGGCCGTCTGCAAGCCCTTGCGATCACATTCGTCAGCGGCTGTGGTGGCAGTCAAGTTCTGACAGCAAATGGAAATATCAGCTCTCCATGTTTACGAAACGCACCCCTCCGTGTGTCAAAGGCAAAAGTCTACCTTTCCTTCAGAGTCCTCAACCCTGTGAGACAAACATGCTGTGGGTGGCTCCATTCAAAGTGTTTCTCAGGATACCGGGGGAAACTTCCCATTCTAAGAGGGACGAATAGGCTCTGTTTCCTGTCCGGTCAAGTCCATTTCCAGGAACACATCAGAGTCCTTGGTCAAGCGCGTTGTGTGAATGGGCAGAGGAAGAAAGCACTCAGTGCTGGAGAAGGTTAGCTGGCTGACATTGCAGGCACAGTACGCAGCACTCTGTACTTGCACCTTGCCTGTGGCAAATGCATACATACTCTGATGAGGAAGAGACAAGCGGTGCAGGTCCTCTACTGGCT
This sequence comes from Eubalaena glacialis, assembly GCF_028564815.1. Taxonomy (NCBI): domain Eukaryota; kingdom Metazoa; phylum Chordata; class Mammalia; order Artiodactyla; family Balaenidae; genus Eubalaena; species Eubalaena glacialis. Next base: position 34,329,257 of record NC_083734.1, on the reverse strand, counting down.
TTCCCACTTATTTGTAGATGACAACAGAGAAGCTTGCCCATGGAACTTGAGACCGGCTTGTGTGCAAGTCTACCCAAAATGGAAGAGCCGTTTCCTCCTGCCCCCAGGGACACGTTCCGTACTTTGCCTGGGCAGAGGCTGTGAGGCTTTGTTGATCCAGCTCGTGGGAAACGGATATATAAATTCTGTGAGGAACGAGGATTTCCTTCCCTGCAGCAGCGCCTGGGCTTCCACGTTGCCTTTGGCACACGGTGCTCGAGCGGCGCTCTCAATGAACTGGAAAGAGCCAAATGACAGGAATGTTAATCACGACGCTTGATGCACCACCCTCACCCTTCACATACATCTTCCCCTCAGAGAAATATCCCTGAAGCGTAGTCGAGTCTTAGGGGGAGAAACAAGTGCCCGCAAACTTAGGGTGAAATGCAGGTTTCACTCTGCCGTCTGAAAGATCTTGCCCTGCACCTGACTGAGATCACGGCGTGTTAGATCCGTACCCAATCGCACATACAATTCCGCTGGTGGGCACACAGAGCTCCGGCAGAGCTCGAAGTTCCCAGAGCACGTGCAATACTCCTGGTGGCTGCAACAAGCAATGTCGTACACAGCACACTTGGACCTTGACGTCCTTTCAAGGAAAGGCCGCAGGGCAGGGTCATTGAATCGAGAAAGGGAAACACTTGGCTGCATTCCTCAGGTGAGACACAGGTCAAACTGTGCCGGCTGAAAAGCTCAGGTTCCCTTTGGGAAGCTCTTCGTTGTAGGCGGGACGGGAAGGCCTTTGCTTGCAGGCTGTGGCCATTGCCAGGCTAGGACGGAGGAAACACCGCCTATCCCAGCACGCTTGTTAGCACGCATGGGAGAGAACTCACACCCTGTTTCAGTCCCCTGCCAGCCATACATACACGTCAAGGACAGTGTTCCCAGAGATACCCTCCTGTAAATGGGAGAGAGGAAGTTTGACTGGGCACAACTCAGCCTTGGCAGGCCGTCTGAACAGCTTACTCCCTTGATGGCTTTGGCGCAGAGAGCATCACGCAGCGTTCCGTGAAGCTCATGGTAGGCTGATTTTAGGGCTCTCGCCGACACTCCTCGGGCTCTAGCCCTCTCAACCTCTTCCGGCCCTTACTGGCCTTCTCTGACACACCTCGGCGAGTACAGAGCTTAGGGCGACACATTCCGTTTACGATGGGCAGCAGGAATTCACAGCAGTGTGTCAAGCCCTCCGGCCTTCTCTCCTTCGGCACGCAGAGGTTTTGCACTTCTTGCAAACACCTCAGCGGAGAGCCCAAAGTATTCCTGATCTCTTCAACAATGTAGTGCTGCACTAGACTTCAAATATGTCTTCGCTGCGAGATACATTAGAGCGTGTAGTCGTTGCTTCTGAAGGTGAGGAACGCTTCCCTAATGGGCTTTCAGGGAGAAACCTGCTGCGAGTGGCCGTCTGCAAGCCCTTGCGATCACATTCGTCAGCGGCTGTGGTGGCAGTCAAGTTCTGACAGCAAATGGAAATATCAGCTCTCCATGTTTACGAAACGCACCCCTCCGTGTGTCAAAGGCAAAAGTCTACCTTTCCTTCAGAGTCCTCAACCCTGTGAGACAAACATGCTGTGGGTGGCTCCATTCAAAGTGTTTCTCAGGATACCGGGGGAAACTTCCCATTCTAAGAGGGACGAATAGGCTCTGTTTCCTGTCCGGTCAAGTCCATTTCCAGGAACACATCAGAGTCCTTGGTCAAGCGCGTTGTGTGAATGGGCAGAGGAAGAAAGCACTCAGTGCTGGAGAAGGTTAGCTGGCTGACATTGCAGGCACAGTACGCAGCACTCTGTACTTGCACCTTGCCTGTGGCAAATGCATACATACTCTGATGAGGAAGAGACAAGCGGTGCAGGTCCTCTACTGGCTTTCCCACTTATTTGTAGATGACAACAGAGAAGCTTGCCCATGGAACTTGAGACCGGCTTGTGTGCAAGTCTACCCAAAATGGAAGAGCCGTTTCCTCCTGCCCCCAGGGACACGTTCCGTACTTTGCCTGGGCAGAGGCTGTGAGGCTTTGTTGATCCAGCTCGTGGGAAACGGATATATAAATTCTGTGAGGAACGAGGATTTCCTTCCCTGCAGCAGCGCCTGGGCTTCCACGTTGCCTTTGGCACACGGTGCTCGAGCGGCGCTCTCAATGAACTGGAAAGAGCCAAATGACAGGAATGTTAATCACGACGCTTGATGCACCACCCTCACCCTTCACATACATCTTCCCCTCAGAGAAATATCCCTGAAGGGTAGTCGAGTCTTAGGGGGAGAAACAAGTGCCCGCAAACTTAGGGTGAAATGCAGGTTTCACTCTGCCGTCTGAAAGATCTTGCCCTGCACCTGACTGAGATCACGGCGTGTTAGATCCGTACCCAATCGCACATACAATTCCGCTGGTGGGCACACAGAGCTCCGGCAGAGCTCGAAGTTCCCAGAGCACGTGCAATCCTCCTGGTGGCTGCAACAAGCAATGTCGTACACAGCACACTTGGACCTTGACGTCCTTTCAAGGAAAGGCCGCAGGGCAGGGTCATTGAATCGAGAGAGGGAAACACTTGGCTGCATTCCTCAGGTGAGACACAGGTCAAACTGTGCCGGCTGAAAAGCTCAGGTTCCCTTTGGGAAGCTCTTCGTTGTAGGCGGGACGGGAAGGCCTTTGCTTGCAGGCTGTGGCCATTGCCAGGCTAGGACGGAGGAAACACCGCCTATCCCAGCACGCTTGTTAGCACGCATGGGAGAGAACTCACGCCCTGTTTCAGTCCCCTGCCAGCCATACATACACGTCAAGGACAGTGTTCCCAGAGATACCCTCCTGTAAATGGGAGAGAGGAAGTTTGACTGGGCACAACTCAGCCTTGGCAGGCCGTCTGAACAGCTTACTCCCTTGATGGCTTTGGCGCAGAGAGCATCACGCAGCGTTCCGTGAAGCTCATGGTAGGCTGATTTTAGGGCTCTCGCCGACACTCCTCGGGCTCTAGCCCTCTCAACCTCTTCCGGCCCTTACTGGCCTTCTCTGACACACCTCGGCGAGTACAGAGCTTAGGGCGACACATTCCGTTTACGATGGGCAGCAGGAATTCACAGCAGTGTGTCAAGCCCTCCGGCCTTCTCTCCTTCGGCACGCAGAGGTTTTGCACTTCTTGCAAACACCTCAGCGGAGAGCCCAAAGTATTCCTGATCTCTTCAACAATGTAGTGCTGCACTAGACTTCAAATATGTCTTCGCTGCGAGATACATTAGAGCGTGTAGTCGTTGCTTCTGAAGGTGAGGAACGCTTCCCTAATGGGCTTTCAGGGAGAAACCTGCTGCGAGTGGCCGTCTGCAAGCCCTTGCGATCACATTCGTCAGCGGCTGTGGTGGCAGTCAAGTTCTGACAGCAAATGGAAATATCAGCTCTCCATGTTTACGAAACGCACCCCTCCGTGTGTCAAAGGCAAAAGTCTACCTTTCCTTCAGAGTCCTCAACCCTGTGAGACAAACATGCTGTGGGTGGCTCCATTCAAAGTGTTTCTCAGGATACCGGGGGAAACTTCCCATTCTAAGAGGGACGAATAGGCTCTGTTTCCTGTCCGGTCAAGTCCATTTCCAGGAACACATCAGAGTCCTTGGTCAAGCGCGTTGTGTGAATGGGCAGAGGAAGAAAGCACTCAGTGCTGGAGAAGGTTAGCTGGCTGACATTGCAGGCACAGTACGCAGCACTCTGTACTTGCACCTTGCCTGTGGCAAATGCATACATACTCTGATGAGGAAGAGACAAGCGGTGCAGGTCCTCTACTGGCTTTCCCACTTATTTGTAGATGACAACAGAGAAGCTTGCCCATGGAACTTGAGACCGGCTTGTGTGCAAGTCTACCCAAAATGGAAGAGCCGTTTCCTCCTGCCCCCAGGGACACGTTCCGTACTTTGCCTGGGCAGAGGCTGTGAGGCTTTGTTGATCCAGCTCGTGGGAAACGGATATATAAATTCTGTGAGGAACGAGGATTTCCTTCCCTGCAGCAGCGCCTGGGCTTCCACGTTGCCTTTGGCACACGGTGCTCGAGCGGCGCTCTCAATGAACTGGAAAGAGCCAAATGACAGGAATGTTAATCACGACGCTTGATGCACCACCCTCACCCTTCACATACATCTTCCCCTCAGAGAAATATCCCTGAAGGGTAGTCGAGTCTTAGGGGGAGAAACAAGTGCCCGCAAACTTAGGGTGAAATGCAGGTTTCACTCTGCCGTCTGAAAGATCTTGCCCTGCACCTGACTGAGATCACGGCGTGTTAGATCCGTACCCAATCGCACATACAATTCCGCTGGTGGGCACACAGAGCTCCGGCAGAGCTCGAAGTTCCCAGAGCACGTGCAATACTCCTGGTGGCTGCAACAAGCAATGTCGTACACAGCACACTTGGACCTTGACGTCCTTTCAAGGAAAGGCCGCAGGGCAGGGTCATTGAATCGAGAGAGGGAAACACTTGGCTGCATTCCTCAGGTGAGACACAGGTCAAACTGTGCCGGCTGAAAAGCTCAGGTTCCCTTTGGGAAGCTCTTCGTTGTAGGCGGGACGGGAAGGCCTTTGCTTGCAGGCTGTGGCCATTGCCAGGCTAGGACGGAGGAAACACCGCCTATCCCAGCACGCTTGTTAGCACGCATGGGAGAGAACTCACGCCCTGTTTCAGTCCCCTGCCAGCCATACATACACGTCAAGGACAGTGTTCCCAGAGATACCCTCCTGTAAATGGGAGAGAGGAAGTTTGACTGGGCACAACTCAGCCTTGGCAGGCCGTCTGAACAGCTTACTCCCTTGATGGCTTTGGCGCAGAGAGCATCACGCAGCGTTCCGTGAAGCTCATGGTAGGCTGATTTTAGGGCTCTCGCCGACACTCCTCGGGCTCTAGCCCTCTCAACCTCTTCCGGCCCTTACTGGCCTTCTCTGACACACCTCGGCGAGTACAGAGCTTAGGGCGACACATTCCGTTTACGATGGGCAGCAGGAATTCACAGCAGTGTGTCAAGCCCTCCGGCCTTCTCTCCTTCGGCACGCAGAGGTTTTGCACTTCTTGCAAACACCTCAGCGGAGAGCCCAAAGTATTCCTGATCTCTTCAACAATGTAGTGCTGCACTAGACTTCAAATATGTCTTCGCTGCGAGATACATTAGAGCGTGTAGTCGTTGCTTCTGAAGGTGAGGAACGCTTCCCTAATGGGCTTTCAGGGAGAAACCTGCTGCGAGTGGCCGTCTGCAAGCCCTTGCGATCACATTCGTCAGCGGCTGTGGTGGCAGTCAAGTTCTGACAGCAAATGGAAATATCAGCTCTCCATGTTTACGAAACGCACCCCTCCGTGTGTCAAAGGCAAAAGTCTACCTTTCCTTCAGAGTCCTCAACCCTGTGAGACAAACATGCTGTGGGTGGCTCCATTCAAAGTGTTTCTCAGGATACCGGGGGAAACTTCCCATTCTAAGAGGGACGAATAGGCTCTGTTTCCTGTCCGGTCAAGTCCATTTCCAGGAACACATCAGAGTCCTTGGTCAAGCGCGTTGTGTGAATGGGCAGAGGAAGAAAGCACTCAGTGCTGGAGAAGGTTAGCTGGCTGACATTGCAGGCACAGTACGCAGCACTCTGTACTTGCACCTTGCCTGTGGCAAATGCATACATACTCTGATGAGGAAGAGACAAGCGGTGCAGGTCCTCTACTGGCTTTCCCACTTATTTGTAGATGACAACAGAGAAGCTTGCCCATGGAACTTGAGACCGGCTTGTGTGCAAGTCTACCCAAAATGGAAGAGCCGTTTCCTCCTGCCCCCAGGGACACGTTCCGTACTTTGCCTGGGCAGAGGCTGTGAGGCTTTGTTGATCCAGCTCGTGGGAAACGGATATATAAATTCTGTGAGGAACGAGGATTTCCTTCCCTGCAGCAGCGCCTGGGCTTCCACGTTGCCTTTGGCACACGGTGCTCGAGCGGCGCTCTCAATGAACTGGAAAGAGCCAAATGACAGGAATGTTAATCACGACGCTTGATGCACCACCCTCACCCTTCACATACATCTTCCCCTCAGAGAAATATCCCTGAAGGGTAGTCGAGTCTTAGGGGGAGAAACAAGTGCCCGCAAACTTAGGGTGAAATGCAGGTTTCACTCTGCCGTCTGAAAGATCTTGCCCTGCACCTGACTGAGATCACGGCGTGTTAGATCCGTACCCAATCGCACATACAATTCCGCTGGTGGGCACACAGAGCTCCGGCAGAGCTCGAAGTTCCCAGAGCACGTGCAATCCTCCTGGTGGCTGCAACAAGCAATGTCGTACACAGCACACTTGGACCTTGACGTCCTTTCAAGGAAAGGCCGCAGGGCAGGGTCATTGAATCGAGAGAGGGAAACACTTGGCTGCATTCCTCAGGTGAGACACAGGTCAAACTGTGCCGGCTGAAAAGCTCAGGTTCCCTTTGGGAAGCTCTTCGTTGTAGGCGGGACGGGAAGGCCTTTGCTTGCAGGCTGTGGCCATTGCCAGGCTAGGACGGAGGAAACACCGCCTATCCCAGCACGCTTGTTAGCACGCATGGGAGAGAACTCACGCCCTGTTTCAGTCCCCTGCCAGCCATACATACACGTCAAGGACAGTGTTCCCAGAGATACCCTCCTGTAAATGGGAGAGAGGAAGTTTGACTGGGCACAACTCAGCCTTGGCAGGCCGTCTGAACAGCTTACTCCCTTGATGGCTTTGGCGCAGAGAGCATCACGCAGCGTTCCGTGAAGCTCATGGTAGGCTGATTTTAGGGCTCTCGCCGACACTCCTCGGGCTCTAGCCCTCTCAACCTCTTCCGGCCCTTACTGGCCTTCTCTGACACACCTCGGCGAGTACAGAGCTTAGGGCGACACATTCCGTTTACGATGGGCAGCAGGAATTCACAGCAGTGTGTCAAGCCCTCCGGCCTTCTCTCCTTCGGCACGCAGAGGTTTTGCACTTCTTGCAAACACCTCAGCGGAGAGCCCAAAGTATTCCTGATCTCTTCAACAATGTAGTGCTGCACTAGACTTCAAATATGTCTTCGCTGCGAGATACATTAGAGCGTGTAGTCGTTGCTTCTGAAGGTGAGGAACGCTTCCCTAATGGGCTTTCAGGGAGAAACCTGCTGCGAGTGGCCGTCTGCAAGCCCTTGCGATCACATTCGTCAGCGGCTGTGGTGGCAGTCAAGTTCTGACAGCAAATGGAAATATCAGCTCTCCATGTTTACGAAACGCACCCCTCCGTGTGTCAAAGGCAAAAGTCTACCTTTCCTTCAGAGTCCTCAACCCTGTGAGACAAACATGCTGTGGGTGGCTCCATTCAAAGTGTTTCTCAGGATACCGGGGGAAACTTCCCATTCTAAGAGGGACGAATAGGCTCTGTTTCCTGTCCGGTCAAGTCCATTTCCAGGAACACATCAGAGTCCTTGGTCAAGCGCGTTGTGTGAATGGGCAGAGGAAGAAAGCACTCAGTGCTGGAGAAGGTTAGCTGGCTGACATTGCAGGCACAGTACGCAGCACTCTGTACTTGCACCTTGCCTGTGGCAAATGCATACATACTCTGATGAGGAAGAGACAAGCGGTGCAGGTCCTCTACTGGCTTTCCCACTTATTTGTAGATGACAACAGAGAAGCTTGCCCATGGAACTTGAGACCGGCTTGTGTGCAAGTCTACCCAAAATGGAAGAGCCGTTTCCTCCTGCCCCCAGGGACACGTTCCGTACTTTGCCTGGGCAGAGGCTGTGAGGCTTTGTTGATCCAGCTCGTGGGAAACGGATATATAAATTCTGTGAGGAACGAGGATTTCCTTCCCTGCAGCAGCGCCTGGGCTTCCACGTTGCCTTTGGCACACGGTGCTCGAGCGGCGCTCTCAATGAACTGGAAAGAGCCAAATGACAGGAATGTTAATCACGACGCTTGATGCACCACCCTCACCCTTCACATACATCTTCCCCTCAGAGAAATATCCCTGAAGGGTAGTCGAGTCTTAGGGGGAGAAACAAGTGCCCGCAAACTTAGGGTGAAATGCAGGTTTCACTCTGCCGTCTGAAAGATCTTGCCCTGCACCTGACTGAGATCACGGCGTGTTAGATCCGTACCCAATCGCACATACAATTCCGCTGGTGGGCACACAGAGCTCCGGCAGAGCTCGAAGTTCCCAGAGCACGTGCAATACTCCTGGTGGCTGCAACAAGCAATGTCGTACACAGCACACTTGGACCTTGACGTCCTTTCAAGGAAAGGCCGCAGGGCAGGGTCATTGAATCGAGAGAGGGAAACACTTGGCTGCATTCCTCAGGTGAGACACAGGTCAAACTGTGCCGGCTGAAAAGCTCAGGTTCCCTTTGGGAAGCTCTTCGTTGTAGGCGGGACGGGAAGGCCTTTGCTTGCAGGCTGTGGCCATTGCCAGGCTAGGACGGAGGAAACACCGCCTATCCCAGCACGCTTGTTAGCACGCATGGGAGAGAACTCACGCCCTGTTTCAGTCCCCTGCCAGCCATACATACACGTCAAGGACAGTGTTCCCAGAGATACCCTCCTGTAAATGGGAGAGAGGAAGTTTGACTGGGCACAACTCAGCCTTGGCAGGCCGTCTGAACAGCTTACTCCCTTGATGGCTTTGGCGCAGAGAGCATCACGCAGCGTTCCGTGAAGCTCATGGTAGGCTGATTTTAGGGCTCTCGCCGACACTCCTCGGGCTCTAGCCCTCTCAACCTCTTCCGGCCCTTACTGGCCTTCTCTGACACACCTCGGCGAGTACAGAGCTTAGGGCGACACATTCCGTTTACGATGGGCAGCAGGAATTCACAGCAGTGTGTCAAGCCCTCCGGCCTTCTCTCCTTCGGCACGCAGAGGTTTTGCACTTCTTGCAAACACCTCAGCGGAGAGCCCAAAGTATTCCTGATCTCTTCAACAATGTAGTGCTGCACTAGACTTCAAATATGTCTTCGCTGCGAGATACATTAGAGCGTGTAGTCGTTGCTTCTGAAGGTGAGGAACGCTTCCCTAATGGGCTTTCAGGGAGAAACCTGCTGCGAGTGGCCGTCTGCAAGCCCTTGCGATCACATTCGTCAGCGGCTGTGGTGGCAGTCAAGTTCTGACAGCAAATGGAAATATCAGCTCTCCATGTTTACGAAACGCACCCCTCCGTGTGTCAAAGGCAAAAGTCTACCTTTCCTTCAGAGTCCTCAACCCTGTGAGACAAACATGCTGTGGGTGGCTCCATTCAAAGTGTTTCTCAGGATACCGGGGGAAACTTCCCATTCTAAGAGGGACGAATAGGCTCTGTTTCCTGTCCGGTCAAGTCCATTTCCAGGAACACATCAGAGTCCTTGGTCAAGCGCGTTGTGTGAATGGGCAGAGGAAGAAAGCACTCAGTGCTGGAGAAGGTTAGCTGGCTGACATTGCAGGCACAGTACGCAGCACTCTGTACTTGCACCTTGCCTGTGGCAAATGCATACATACTCTGATGAGGAAGAGACAAGCGGTGCAGGTCCTCTACTGGCTTTCCCACTTATTTGTAGATGACAACAGAGAAGCTTGCCCATGGAACTTGAGACCGGCTTGTGTGCAAGTCTACCCAAAATGGAAGAGCCGTTTCCTCCTGCCCCCAGGGACACGTTCCGTACTTTGCCTGGGCAGAGGCTGTGAGGCTTTGTTGATCCAGCTCGTGGGAAACGGATATATAAATTCTGTGAGGAACGAGGATTTCCTTCCCTGCAGCAGCGCCTGGGCTTCCACGTTGCCTTTGGCACACGGTGCTCGAGCGGCGCTCTCAATGAACTGGAAAGAGCCAAATGACAGGAATGTTAATCACGACGCTTGATGCACCACCCTCACCCTTCACATACATCTTCCCCTCAGAGAAATATCCCTGAAGGGTAGTCGAGTCTTAGGGGGAGAAACAAGTGCCCGCAAACTTAGGGTGAAATGCAGGTTTCACTCTGCCGTCTGAAAGATCTTGCCCTGCACCTGACTGAGATCACGGCGTGTTAGATCCGTACCCAATCGCACATACAATTCCGCTGGTGGGCACACAGAGCTCCGGCAGAGCTCGAAGTTCCCAGAGCACGTGCAATCCTCCTGGTGGCTGCAACAAGCAATGTCGTACACAGCACACTTGGACCTTGACGTCCTTTCAAGGAAAGGCCGCAGGGCAGGGTCATTGAATCGAGAGAGGGAAACACTTGGCTGCATTCCTCAGGTGAGACACAGGTCAAACTGTGCCGGCTGAAAAGCTCAGGTTCCCTTTGGGAAGCTCTTCGTTGTAGGCGGGACGGGAAGGCCTTTGCTTGCAGGCTGTGGCCATTGCCAGGCTAGGACGGAGGAAACACCGCCTATCCCAGCACGCTTGTTAGCACGCATGGGAGAGAACTCACGCCCTGTTTCAGTCCCCTGCCAGCCATACATACACGTCAAGGACAGTGTTCCCAGAGATACCCTCCTGTAAATGGGAGAGAGGAAGTTTGACTGGGCACAACTCAGCCTTGGCAGGCCGTCTGAACAGCTTACTCCCTTGATGGCTTTGGCGCAGAGAGCATCACGCAGCGTTCCGTGAAGCTCATGGTAGGCTGATTTTAGGGCTCTCGCCGACACTCCTCGGGCTCTAGCCCTCTCAACCTCTTCCGGCCCTTACTGGCCTTCTCTGACACACCTCGGCGAGTACAGAGCTTAGGGCGACACATTCCGTTTACGATGGGCAGCAGGAATTCACAGCAGTGTGTCAAGCCCTCCGGCCTTCTCTCCTTCGGCACGCAGAGGTTTTGCACTTCTTGCAAACACCTCAGCGGAGAGCCCAAAGTATTCCTGATCTCTTCAACAATGTAGTGCTGCACTAGACTTCAAATATGTCTTCGCTGCGAGATACATTAGAGCGTGTAGTCGTTGCTTCTGAAGGTGAGGAACGCTTCCCTAATGGGCTTTCAGGGAGAAACCTGCTGCGAGTGGCCGTCTGCAAGCCCTTGCGATCACATTCGTCAGCGGCTGTGGTGGCAGTCAAGTTCTGACAGCAAATGGAAATATCAGCTCTCCATGTTTACGAAACGCACCCCTCCGTGTGTCAAAGGCAAAAGTCTACCTTTCCTTCAGAGTCCTCAACCCTGTGAGACAAACATGCTGTGGGTGGCTCCATTCAAAGTGTTTCTCAGGATACCGGGGGAAACTTCCCATTCTAAGAGGGACGAATAGGCTCTGTTTCCTGTCCGGTCAAGTCCATTTCCAGGAACACATCAGAGTCCTTGGTCAAGCGCGTTGTGTGAATGGGCAGAGGAAGAAAGCACTCAGTGCTGGAGAAGGTTAGCTGGCTGACATTGCAGGCACAGTACGCAGCACTCTGTACTTGCACCTTGCCTGTGGCAAATGCATACATACTCTGATGAGGAAGAGACAAGCGGTGCAGGTCCTCTACTGGCTTTCCCACTTATTTGTAGATGACAACAGAGAAGCTTGCCCATGGAACTTGAGACCGGCTTGTGTGCAAGTCTACCCAAAATGGAAGAGCCGTTTCCTCCTGCCCCCAGGGACACGTTCCGTACTTTGCCTGGGCAGAGGCTGTGAGGCTTTGTTGATCCAGCTCGTGGGAAACGGATATATAAATTCTGTGAGGAACGAGGATTTCCTTCCCTGCAGCAGCGCCTGGGCTTCCACGTTGCCTTTGGCACACGGTGCTCGAGCGGCGCTCTCAATGAACTGGAAAGAGCCAAATGACAGGAATGTTAATCACGACGCTTGATGCACCACCCTCACCCTTCACATACATCTTCCCCTCAGAGAAATATCCCTGAAGGGTAGTCGAGTCTTAGGGGGAGAAACAAGTGCCCGCAAACTTAGGGTGAAATGCAGGTTTCACTCTGCCGTCTGAAAGATCTTGCCCTGCACCTGACTGAGATCACGGCGTGTTAGATCCGTACCCAATCGCACATACAATTCCGCTGGTGGGCACACAGAGCTCCGGCAGAGCTCGAAGTTCCCAGAGCACGTGCAATCCTCCTGGTGGCTGCAACAAGCAATGTCGTACACAGCACACTTGGACCTTGACGTCCTTTCAAGGAAAGGCCGCAGGGCAGGGTCATTGAATCGAGAGAGGGAAACACTTGGCTGCATTCCTCAGGTGAGACACAGGTCAAACTGTGCCGGCTGAAAAGCTCAGGTTCCCTTTGGGAAGCTCTTCGTTGTAGGCGGGACGGGAAGGCCTTTGCTTGCAGGCTGTGGCCATTGCCAGGCTAGGACGGAGGAAACACCGCCTATCCCAGCACGCTTGTTAGCACGCATGGGAGAGAACTCACGCCCTGTTTCAGTCCCCTGCCAGCCATACATACACGTCAAGGACAGTGTTCCCAGAGATACCCTCCTGTAAATGGGAGAGAGGAAGTTTGACTGGGCACAACTCAGCCTTGGCAGGCCGTCTGAACAGCTTACTCCCTTGATGGCTTTGGCGCAGAGAGCATCACGCAGCGTTCCGTGAAGCTCATGGTAGGCTGATTTTAGGGCTCTCGCCGACACTCCTCGGGCTCTAGCCCTCTCAACCTCTTCCGGCCCTTACTGGCCTTCTCTGACACACCTCGGCGAGTACAGAGCTTAGGGCGACACATTCCGTTTACGATGGGCAGCAGGAATTCACAGCAGTGTGTCAAGCCCTCCGGCCTTCTCTCCTTCGGCACGCAGAGGTTTTGCACTTCTTGCAAACACCTCAGCGGAGAGCCCAAAGTATTCCTGATCTCTTCAACAATGTAGTGCTGCACTAGACTTCAAATATGTCTTCGCTGCGAGATACATTAGAGCGTGTAGTCGTTGCTTCTGAAGGTGAGGAACGCTTCCCTAATGGGCTTTCAGGGAGAAACCTGCTGCGAGTGGCCGTCTGCAAGCCCTTGCGATCACATTCGTCAGCGGCTGTGGTGGCAGTCAAGTTCTGACAGCAAATGGAAATATCAGCTCTCCATGTTTACGAAACGCACCCCTCCGTGTGTCAAAGGCAAAAGTCTACCTTTCCTTCAGAGTCCTCAACCCTGTGAGACAAACATGCTGTGGGTGGCTCCATTCAAAGTGTTTCTCAGGATACCGGGGGAAACTTCCCATTCTAAGAGGGACGAATAGGCTCTGTTTCCTGTCCGGTCAAGTCCATTTCCAGGAACACATCAGAGTCCTTGGTCAAGCGCGTTGTGTGAATGGGCAGAGGAAGAAAGCACTCAGTGCTGGAGAAGGTTAGCTGGCTGACATTGCAGGCACAGTACGCAGCACTCTGTACTTGCACCTTGCCTGTGGCAAATGCATACATACTCTGATGAGGAAGAGACAAGCGGTGCAGGTCCTCTACTGGCTTTCCCACTTATTTGTAGATGACAACAGAGAAGCTTGCCCATGGAACTTGAGACCGGCTTGTGTGCAAGTCTACCCAAAATGGAAGAGCCGTTTCCTCCTGCCCCCAGGGACACGTTCCGTACTTTGCCTGGGCAGAGGCTGTGAGGCTTTGTTGATCCAGCTCGTGGGAAACGGATATATAAATTCTGTGAGGAACGAGGATTTCCTTCCCTGCAGCAGCGCCTGGGCTTCCACGTTGCCTTTGGCACACGGTGCTCGAGCGGCGCTCTCAATGAACTGGAAAGAGCCAAATGACAGGAATGTTAATCACGACGCTTGATGCACCACCCTCACCCTTCACATACATCTTCCCCTCAGAGAAATATCCCTGAAGGGTAGTCGAGTCTTAGGGGGAGAAACAAGTGCCCGCAAACTTAGGGTGAAATGCAGGTTTCACTCTGCCGTCTGAAAGATCTTGCCCTGCACCTGACTGAGATCACGGCGTGTTAGATCCGTACCCAATCGCACATACAATTCCGCTGGTGGGCACACAGAGCTCCGGCAGAGCTCGAAGTTCCCAGAGCACGTGCAATCCTCCTGGTGGCTGCAACAAGCAATGTCGTACACAGCACACTTGGACCTTGACGTCCTTTCAAGGAAAGGCCGCAGGGCAGGGTCATTGAATCGAGAGAGGGAAACACTTGGCTGCATTCCTCAGGTGAGACACAGGTCAAACTGTGCCGGCTGAAAAGCTCAGGTTCCCTTTGGGAAGCTCTTCGTTGTAGGCGGGACGGGAAGGCCTTTGCTTGCAGGCTGTGGCCATTGCCAGGCTAGGACGGAGGAAACACCGCCTATCCCAGCACGCTTGTTAGCACGCATGGGAGAGAACTCACGCCCTGTTTCAGTCCCCTGCCAGCCATACATACACGTCAAGGACAGTGTTCCCAGAGATACCCTCCTGTAAATGGGAGAGAGGAAGTTTGACTGGGCACAACTCAGCCTTGGCAGGCCGTCTGAACAGCTTACTCCCTTGATGGCTTTGGCGCAGAGAGCATCACGCAGCGTTCCGTGAAGCTCATGGTAGGCTGATTTTAGGGCTCTCGCCGACACTCCTCGGGCTCTAGCCCTCTCAACCTCTTCCGGCCCTTACTGGCCTTCTCTGACACACCTCGGCGAGTACAGAGCTTAGGGCGACACATTCCGTTTACGATGGGCAGCAGGAATTCACAGCAGTGTGTCAAGCCCTCCGGCCTTCTCTCCTTCGGCACGCAGAGGTTTTGCACTTCTTGCAAACACCTCAGCGGAGAGCCCAAAGTATTCCTGATCTCTTCAACAATGTAGTGCTGCACTAGACTTCAAATATGTCTTCGCTGCGAGATACATTAGAGCGTGTAGTCGTTGCTTCTGAAGGTGAGGAACGCTTCCCTAATGGGCTTTCAGGGAGAAACCTGCTGCGAGTGGCCGTCTGCAAGCCCTTGCGATCACATTCGTCAGCGGCTGTGGTGGCAGTCAAGTTCTGACAGCAAATGGAAATATCAGCTCTCCATGTTTACGAAACGCACCCCTCCGTGTGTCAAAGGCAAAAGTCTACCTTTCCTTCAGAGTCCTCAACCCTGTGAGACAAACATGGTGTGGGTGGCTCCATTCAAAGTGTTTCTCAGGATACCGGGGGAAACTTCCCATTCTAAGAGGGACGAATAGGCTCTGTTTCCTGTCCGGTCAAGTCCATTTCCAGGAACACATCAGAGTCCTTGGTCAAGCGCGTTGTGTGAATGGGCAGAGGAAGAAAGCACTCAGTGCTGGAGAAGGTTAGCTGGCTGACATTGCAGGCACAGTACGCAGCACTCTGTACTTGCACCTTGCCTGTGGCAAATGCATACATACTCTGATGAGGAAGAGACAAGCGGTGCAGGTCCTCTACTGGCTTTCCCACTTATTTGTAGATGACAACAGAGAAGCTTGCCCATGGAACTTGAGACCGGCTTGTGTGCAAGTCTACCCAAAATGGAAGAGCCGTTTCCTCCTGCCCCCAGGGACACGTTCCGTACTTTGCCTGGGCAGAGGCTGTGAGGCTTTGTTGATCCAGCTCGTGGGAAACGGATATATAAATTCTGTGAGGAACGAGGATTTCCTTCCCTGCAGCAGCGCCTGGGCTTCCACGTTGCCTTTGGCACACGGTGCTCGAGCGGCGCTCTCAATGAACTGGAAAGAGCCAAATGACAGGAATGTTAATCACGACGCTTGATGCACCACCCTCACCCTTCACATACATCTTCCCCTCAGAGAAATATCCCTGAAGGGTAGTCGAGTCTTAGGGGGAGAAACAAGTGCCCGCAAACTTAGGGTGAAATGCAGGTTTCACTCTGCCGTCTGAAAGATCTTGCCCTGCACCTGACTGAGATCACGGCGTGTTAGATCCGTACCCAATCGCACATACAATTCCGCTGGTGGGCACACAGAGCTCCGGCAGAGCTCGAAGTTCCCAGAGCACGTGCAATACTCCTGGTGGCTGCAACAAGCAATGTCGTACACAGCACACTTGGACCTTGACGTCCTTTCAAGGAAAGGCCGCAGGGCAGGGTCATTGAATCGAGAGAGGGAAACACTTGGCTGCATTCCTCAGGTGAGACACAGGTCAAACTGTGCCGGCTGAAAAGCTCAGGTTCCCTTTGGGAAGCTCTTCGTTGTAGGCGGGACGGGAAGGCCTTTGCTTGCAGGCTGTGGCCATTGCCAGGCTAGGACGGAGGAAACACCGCCTATCCCAGCACGCTTGTTAGCACGCATGGGAGAGAACTCACGCCCTGTTTCAGTCCCCTGCCAGCCATACATACACGTCAAGGACAGTGTTCCCAGAGATACCCTCCTGTAAATGGGAGAGAGGAAGTTTGACTGGGCACAACTCAGCCTTGGCAGGCCGTCTGAACAGCTTACTCCCTTGATGGCTTTGGCGCAGAGAGCATCACGCAGCGTTCCGTGAAGCTCATGGTAGGCTGATTTTAGGGCTCTCGCCGACACTCCTCGGGCTCTAGCCCTCTCAACCTCTTCCGGCCCTTACTGGCCTTCTCTGACACACCTCGGCGAGTACAGAGCTTAGGGCGACACATTCCGTTTACGATGGGCAGCAGGAATTCACAGCAGTGTGTCAAGCCCTCCGGCCTTCTCTCCTTCGGCACGCAGAGGTTTTGCACTTCTTGCAAACACCTCAGCGGAGAGCCCAAAGTATTCCTGATCTCTTCAACAATGTAGTGCTGCACTAGACTTCAAATATGTCTTCGCTGCGAGATACATTAGAGCGTGTAGTCGTTGCTTCTGAAGGTGAGGAACGCTTCCCTAATGGGCTTTCAGGGAGAAACCTGCTGCGAGTGGCCGTCTGCAAGCCCTTGCGATCACATTCGTCAGCGGCTGTGGTGGCAGTCAAGTTCTGACAGCAAATGGAAATATCAGCTCTCCATGTTTACGAAACGCACCCCTCCGTGTGTCAAAGGCAAAAGTCTACCTTTCCTTCAGAGTCCTCAACCCTGTGAGACAAACATGCTGTGGGTGGCTCCATTCAAAGTGTTTCTCAGGATACCGGGGGAAACTTCCCATTCTAAGAGGGACGAATAGGCTCTGTTTCCTGTCCGGTCAAGTCCATTTCCAGGAACACATCAGAGTCCTTGGTCAAGCGCGTTGTGTGAATGGGCAGAGGAAGAAAGCACTCAGTGCTGGAGAAGGTTAGCTGGCTGACATTGCAGGCACAGTACGCAGCACTCTGTACTTGCACCTTGCCTGTGGCAAATGCATACATACTCTGATGAGGAAGAGACAAGCGGTGCAGGTCCTCTACTGGCTTTCCCACTTATTTGTAGATGACAACAGAGAAGCTTGCCCATGGAACTTGAGACCGGCTTGTGTGCAAGTCTACCCAAAATGGAAGAGCCGTTTCCTCCTGCCCCCAGGGACACGTTCCGTACTTTGCCTGGGCAGAGGCTGTGAGGCTTTGTTGATCCAGCTCGTGGGAAACGGATATATAAATTCTGTGAGGAACGAGGATTTCCTTCCCTGCAGCAGCGCCTGGGCTTCCACGTTGCCTTTGGCACACGGTGCTCGAGCGGCGCTCTCAATGAACTGGAAAGAGCCAAATGACAGGAATGTTAATCACGACGCTTGATGCACCACCCTCACCCTTCACATACATCTTCCCCTCAGAGAAATATCCCTGAAGGGTAGTCGAGTCTTAGGGGGAGAAACAAGTGCCCGCAAACTTAGGGTGAAATGCAGGTTTCACTCTGCCGTCTGAAAGATCTTGCCCTGCACCTGACTGAGATCACGGCGTGTTAGATCCGTACCCAATCGCACATACAATTCCGCTGGTGGGCACACAGAGCTCCGGCAGAGCTCGAAGTTCCCAGAGCACGTGCAATACTCCTGGTGGCTGCAACAAGCAATGTCGTACACAGCACACTTGGACCTTGACGTCCTTTCAAGGAAAGGCCGCAGGGCAGGGTCATTGAATCGAGAGAGGGAAACACTTGGCTGCATTCCTCAGGTGAGACACAGGTCAAACTGTGCCGGCTGAAAAGCTCAGGTTCCCTTTGGGAAGCTCTTCGTTGTAGGCGGGACGGGAAGGCCTTTGCTTGCAGGCTGTGGCCATTGCCAGGCTAGGACGGAGGAAACACCGCCTATCCCAGCACGCTTGTTAGCACGCATGGGAGAGAACTCACGCCCTGTTTCAGTCCCCTGCCAGCCATACATACACGTCAAGGACAGTGTTCCCAGAGATACCCTCCTGTAAATGGGAGAGAGGAAGTTTGACTGGGCACAACTCAGCCTTGGCAGGCCGTCTGAACAGCTTACTCCCTTGATGGCTTTGGCGCAGAGAGCATCACGCAGCGTTCCGTGAAGCTCATGGTAGGCTGATTTTAGGGCTCTCGCCGACACTCCTCGGGCTCTAGCCCTCTCAACCTCTTCCGGCCCTTACTGGCCTTCTCTGACACACCTCGGCGAGTACAGAGCTTAGGGCGACACATTCCGTTTACGATGGGCAGCAGGAATTCACAGCAGTGTGTCAAGCCCTCCGGCCTTCTCTCCTTCGGCACGCAGAGGTTTTGCACTTCTTGCAAACACCTCAGCGGAGAGCCCAAAGTATTCCTGATCTCTTCAACAATGTAGTGCTGCACTAGACTTCAAATATGTCTTCGCTGCGAGATACATTAGAGCGTGTAGTCGTTGCTTCTGAAGGTGAGGAACGCTTCCCTAATGGGCTTTCAGGGAGAAACCTGCTGCGAGTGGCCGTCTGCAAGCCCTTGCGATCACATTCGTCAGCGGCTGTGGTGGCAGTCAAGTTCTGACAGCAAATGGAAATATCAGCTCTCCATGTTTACGAAACGCACCCCTCCGTGTGTCAAAGGCAAAAGTCTACCTTTCCTTCAGAGTCCTCAACCCTGTGAGACAAACATGGTGTGGGTGGCTCCATTCAAAGTGTTTCTCAGGATACCGGGGGAAACTTCCCATTCTAAGAGGGACGAATAGGCTCTGTTTCCTGTCCGGTCAAGTCCATTTCCAGGAACACATCAGAGTCCTTGGTCAAGCGTGTTGTGTGAATGGGCAGAGGAAGAAAGCACTCAGTGCTGGAGAAGGTTAGCTGGCTGACATTGCAGGCACAGTACGCAGCACTCTGTACTTGCACCTTGCCTGTGGCAAATGCATACATACTCTGATGAGGAAGAGACAAGCGGTGCAGGTCCTCTACTGGCTTTCCCACTTATTTGTAGATGACAACAGAGAAGCTTGCCCATGGAACTTGAGACCGGCTTGTGTGCAAGTCTACCCAAAATGGAAGAGCCGTTTCCTCCTGCCCCCAGGGACACGTTCCGTACTTTGCCTGGGCAGAGGCTGTGAGGCTTTGTTGATCCAGCTCGTGGGAAACGGATATATAAATTCTGTGAGGAACGAGGATTTCCTTCCCTGCAGCAGCGCCTGGGCTTCCACGTTGCCTTTGGCACACGGTGCTCGAGCGGCGCTCTCAATGAACTGGAAAGAGCCAAATGACAGGAATGTTAATCACGACGCTTGATGCACCACCCTCACCCTTCACATACATCTTCCCCTCAGAGAAATATCCCTGAAGGGTAGTCGAGTCTTAGGGGGAGAAACAAGTGCCCGCAAACTTAGGGTGAAATGCAGGTTTCACTCTGCCGTCTGAAAGATCTTGCCCTGCACCTGACTGAGATCACGGCGTGTTAGATCCGTACCCAATCGCACATACAATTCCGCTGGTGGGCACACAGAGCTCCGGCAGAGCTCGAAGTTCCCAGAGCACGTGCAATACTCCTGGTGGCTGCAACAAGCAATGTCGTACACAGCACACTTGGACCTTGACGTCCTTTCAAGGAAAGGCCGCAGGGCAGGGTCATTGAATCGAGAGAGGGAAACACTTGGCTGCATTCCTCAGGTGAGACACAGGTCAAACTGTGCCGGCTGAAAAGCTCAGGTTCCCTTTGGGAAGCTCTTCGT
Organism: Eubalaena glacialis; assembly: GCF_028564815.1. Taxonomy (NCBI): domain Eukaryota; kingdom Metazoa; phylum Chordata; class Mammalia; order Artiodactyla; family Balaenidae; genus Eubalaena; species Eubalaena glacialis. Next base: position 34,309,448 of record NC_083734.1, on the reverse strand, counting down.
TGTAGGCGGGACGGGAAGGCCTTTGCTTGCAGGCTGTGGCCATTGCCAGGCTAGGACGGAGGAAACACCGCCTATCCCAGCACGCTTGTTAGCACGCATGGGAGAGAACTCACGCCCTGTTTCAGTCCCCTGCCAGCCATACATACACGTCAAGGACAGTGTTCCCAGAGATACCCTCCTGTAAATGGGAGAGAGGAAGTTTGACTGGGCACAACTCAGCCTTGGCAGGCCGTCTGAACAGCTTACTCCCTTGATGGCTTTGGCGCAGAGAGCATCACGCAGCGTTCCGTGAAGCTCATGGTAGGCTGATTTTAGGGCTCTCGCCGACACTCCTCGGGCTCTAGCCCTCTCAACCTCTTCCGGCCCTTACTGGCCTTCTCTGACACACCTCGGCGAGTACAGAGCTTAGGGCGACACATTCCGTTTACGATGGGCAGCAGGAATTCACAGCAGTGTGTCAAGCCCTCCGGCCTTCTCTCCTTCGGCACGCAGAGGTTTTGCACTTCTTGCAAACACCTCAGCGGAGAGCCCAAAGTATTCCTGATCTCTTCAACAATGTAGTGCTGCACTAGACTTCAAATATGTCTTCGCTGCGAGATACATTAGAGCGTGTAGTCGTTGCTTCTGAAGGTGAGGAACGCTTCCCTAATGGGCTTTCAGGGAGAAACCTGCTGCGAGTGGCCGTCTGCAAGCCCTTGCGATCACATTCGTCAGCGGCTGTGGTGGCAGTCAAGTTCTGACAGCAAATGGAAATATCAGCTCTCCATGTTTACGAAACGCACCCCTCCGTGTGTCAAAGGCAAAAGTCTACCTTTCCTTCAGAGTCCTCAACCCTGTGAGACAAACATGGTGTGGGTGGCTCCATTCAAAGTGTTTCTCAGGATACCGGGGGAAACTTCCCATTCTAAGAGGGACGAATAGGCTCTGTTTCCTGTCCGGTCAAGTCCATTTCCAGGAACACATCAGAGTCCTTGGTCAAGCGCGTTGTGTGAATGGGCAGAGGAAGAAAGCACTCAGTGCTGGAGAAGGTTAGCTGGCTGACATTGCAGGCACAGTACGCAGCACTCTGTACTTGCACCTTGCCTGTGGCAAATGCATACATACTCTGATGAGGAAGAGACAAGCGGTGCAGGTCCTCTACTGGCTTTCCCACTTATTTGTAGATGACAACAGAGAAGCTTGCCCATGGAACTTGAGACCGGCTTGTGTGCAAGTCTACCCAAAATGGAAGAGCCGTTTCCTCCTGCCCCCAGGGACACGTTCCGTACTTTGCCTGGGCAGAGGCTGTGAGGCTTTGTTGATCCAGCTCGTGGGAAACGGATATATAAATTCTGTGAGGAACGAGGATTTCCTTCCCTGCAGCAGCGCCTGGGCTTCCACGTTGCCTTTGGCACACGGTGCTCGAGCGGCGCTCTCAATGAACTGGAAAGAGCCAAATGACAGGAATGTTAATCACGACGCTTGATGCACCACCCTCACCCTTCACATACATCTTCCCCTCAGAGAAATATCCCTGAAGGGTAGTCGAGTCTTAGGGGGAGAAACAAGTGCCCGCAAACTTAGGGTGAAATGCAGGTTTCACTCTGCCGTCTGAAAGATCTTGCCCTGCACCTGACTGAGATCACGGCGTGTTAGATCCGTACCCAATCGCACATACAATTCCGCTGGTGGGCACACAGAGCTCCGGCAGAGCTCGAAGTTCCCAGAGCACGTGCAATCCTCCTGGTGGCTGCAACAAGCAATGTCGTACACAGCACACTTGGACCTTGACGTCCTTTCAAGGAAAGGCCGCAGGGCAGGGTCATTGAATCGAGAGAGGGAAACACTTGGCTGCATTCCTCAGGTGAGACACAGGTCAAACTGTGCCGGCTGAAAAGCTCAGGTTCCCTTTGGGAAGCTCTTCGTTGTAGGCGGGACGGGAAGGCCTTTGCTTGCAGGCTGTGGCCATTGCCAGGCTAGGACGGAGGAAACACCGCCTATCCCAGCACGCTTGTTAGCACGCATGGGAGAGAACTCACGCCCTGTTTCAGTCCCCTGCCAGCCATACATACACGTCAAGGACAGTGTTCCCAGAGATACCCTCCTGTAAATGGGAGAGAGGAAGTTTGACTGGGCACAACTCAGCCTTGGCAGGCCGTCTGAACAGCTTACTCCCTTGATGGCTTTGGCGCAGAGAGCATCACGCAGCGTTCCGTGAAGCTCATGGTAGGCTGATTTTAGGGCTCTCGCCGACACTCCTCGGGCTCTAGCCCTCTCAACCTCTTCCGGCCCTTACTGGCCTTCTCTGACACACCTCGGCGAGTACAGAGCTTAGGGCGACACATTCCGTTTACGATGGGCAGCAGGAATTCACAGCAGTGTGTCAAGCCCTCCGGCCTTCTCTCCTTCGGCACGCAGAGGTTTTGCACTTCTTGCAAACACCTCAGCGGAGAGCCCAAAGTATTCCTGATCTCTTCAACAATGTAGTGCTGCACTAGACTTCAAATATGTCTTCGCTGCGAGATACATTAGAGCGTGTAGTCGTTGCTTCTGAAGGTGAGGAACGCTTCCCTAATGGGCTTTCAGGGAGAAACCTGCTGCGAGTGGCCGTCTGCAAGCCCTTGCGATCACATTCGTCAGCGGCTGTGGTGGCAGTCAAGTTCTGACAGCAAATGGAAATATCAGCTCTCCATGTTTACGAAACGCACCCCTCCGTGTGTCAAAGGCAAAAGTCTACCTTTCCTTCAGAGTCCTCAACCCTGTGAGACAAACATGGTGTGGGTGGCTCCATTCAAAGTGTTTCTCAGGATACCGGGGGAAACTTCCCATTCTAAGAGGGACGAATAGGCTCTGTTTCCTGTCCGGTCAAGTCCATTTCCAGGAACACATCAGAGTCCTTGGTCAAGCGCGTTGTGTGAATGGGCAGAGGAAGAAAGCACTCAGTGCTGGAGAAGGTTAGCTGGCTGACATTGCAGGCACAGTACGCAGCACTCTGTACTTGCACCTTGCCTGTGGCAAATGCATACATACTCTGATGAGGAAGAGACAAGCGGTGCAGGTCCTCTACTGGCTTTCCCACTTATTTGTAGATGACAACAGAGAAGCTTGCCCATGGAACTTGAGACCGGCTTGTGTGCAAGTCTACCCAAAATGGAAGAGCCGTTTCCTCCTGCCCCCAGGGACACGTTCCGTACTTTGCCTGGGCAGAGGCTGTGAGGCTTTGTTGATCCAGCTCGTGGGAAACGGATATATAAATTCTGTGAGGAACGAGGATTTCCTTCCCTGCAGCAGCGCCTGGGCTTCCACGTTGCCTTTGGCACACGGTGCTCGAGCGGCGCTCTCAATGAACTGGAAAGAGCCAAATGACAGGAATGTTAATCACGACGCTTGATGCACCACCCTCACCCTTCACATACATCTTCCCCTCAGAGAAATATCCCTGAAGGGTAGTCGAGTCTTAGGGGGAGAAACAAGTGCCCGCAAACTTAGGGTGAAATGCAGGTTTCACTCTGCCGTCTGAAAGATCTTGCCCTGCACCTGACTGAGATCACGGCGTGTTAGATCCGTACCCAATCGCACATACAATTCCGCTGGTGGGCACACAGAGCTCCGGCAGAGCTCGAAGTTCCCAGAGCACGTGCAATACTCCTGGTGGCTGCAACAAGCAATGTCGTACACAGCACACTTGGACCTTGACGTCCTTTCAAGGAAAGGCCGCAGGGCAGGGTCATTGAATCGAGAGAGGGAAACACTTGGCTGCATTCCTCAGGTGAGACACAGGTCAAACTGTGCCGGCTGAAAAGCTCAGGTTCCCTTTGGGAAGCTCTTCGTTGTAGGCGGGACGGGAAGGCCTTTGCTTGCAGGCTGTGGCCATTGCCAGGCTAGGACGGAGGAAACACCGCCTATCCCAGCACGCTTGTTAGCACGCATGGGAGAGAACTCACGCCCTGTTTCAGTCCCCTGCCAGCCATACATACACGTCAAGGACAGTGTTCCCAGAGATACCCTCCTGTAAATGGGAGAGAGGAAGTTTGACTGGGCACAACTCAGCCTTGGCAGGCCGTCTGAACAGCTTACTCCCTTGATGGCTTTGGCGCAGAGAGCATCACGCAGCGTTCCGTGAAGCTCATGGTAGGCTGATTTTAGGGCTCTCGCCGACACTCCTCGGGCTCTAGCCCTCTCAACCTCTTCCGGCCCTTACTGGCCTTCTCTGACACACCTCGGCGAGTACAGAGCTTAGGGCGACACATTCCGTTTACGATGGGCAGCAGGAATTCACAGCAGTGTGTCAAGCCCTCCGGCCTTCTCTCCTTCGGCACGCAGAGGTTTTGCACTTCTTGCAAACACCTCAGCGGAGAGCCCAAAGTATTCCTGATCTCTTCAACAATGTAGTGCTGCACTAGACTTCAAATATGTCTTCGCTGCGAGATACATTAGAGCGTGTAGTCGTTGCTTCTGAAGGTGAGGAACGCTTCCCTAATGGGCTTTCAGGGAGAAACCTGCTGCGAGTGGCCGTCTGCAAGCCCTTGCGATCACATTCGTCAGCGGCTGTGGTGGCAGTCAAGTTCTGACAGCAAATGGAAATATCAGCTCTCCATGTTTACGAAACGCACCCCTCCGTGTGTCAAAGGCAAAAGTCTACCTTTCCTTCAGAGTCCTCAACCCTGTGAGACAAACATGCTGTGGGTGGCTCCATTCAAAGTGTTTCTCAGGATACCGGGGGAAACTTCCCATTCTAAGAGGGACGAATAGGCTCTGTTTCCTGTCCGGTCAAGTCCATTTCCAGGAACACATCAGAGTCCTTGGTCAAGCGCGTTGTGTGAATGGGCAGAGGAAGAAAGCACTCAGTGCTGGAGAAGGTTAGCTGGCTGACATTGCAGGCACAGTACGCAGCACTCTGTACTTGCACCTTGCCTGTGGCAAATGCATACATACTCTGATGAGGAAGAGACAAGCGGTGCAGGTCCTCTACTGGCTTTCCCACTTATTTGTAGATGACAACAGAGAAGCTTGCCCATGGAACTTGAGACCGGCTTGTGTGCAAGTCTACCCAAAATGGAAGAGCCGTTTCCTCCTGCCCCCAGGGACACGTTCCGTACTTTGCCTGGGCAGAGGCTGTGAGGCTTTGTTGATCCAGCTCGTGGGAAACGGATATATAAATTCTGTGAGGAACGAGGATTTCCTTCCCTGCAGCAGCGCCTGGGCTTCCACGTTGCCTTTGGCACACGGTGCTCGAGCGGCGCTCTCAATGAACTGGAAAGAGCCAAATGACAGGAATGTTAATCACGACGCTTGATGCACCACCCTCACCCTTCACATACATCTTCCCCTCAGAGAAATATCCCTGAAGGGTAGTCGAGTCTTAGGGGGAGAAACAAGTGCCCGCAAACTTAGGGTGAAATGCAGGTTTCACTCTGCCGTCTGAAAGATCTTGCCCTGCACCTGACTGAGATCACGGCGTGTTAGATCCGTACCCAATCGCACATACAATTCCGCTGGTGGGCACACAGAGCTCCGGCAGAGCTCGAAGTTCCCAGAGCACGTGCAATACTCCTGGTGGCTGCAACAAGCAATGTCGTACACAGCACACTTGGACCTTGACGTCCTTTCAAGGAAAGGCCGCAGGGCAGGGTCATTGAATCGAGAGAGGGAAACACTTGGCTGCATTCCTCAGGTGAGACACAGGTCAAACTGTGCCGGCTGAAAAGCTCAGGTTCCCTTTGGGAAGCTCTTCGTTGTAGGCGGGACGGGAAGGCCTTTGCTTGCAGGCTGTGGCCATTGCCAGGCTAGGACGGAGGAAACACCGCCTATCCCAGCACGCTTGTTAGCACGCATGGGAGAGAACTCACACCCTGTTTCAGTCCCCTGCCAGCCATACATACACCGCAAGGACAGTGTTCCCAGAGATACCCTCCTGTAAATGGGAGAGAGGAAGTTTGACTGGGCACAACTCAGCCTTGGCAGGCCGTCTGAACAGCTTACTCCCTTGATGGCTTTGGCGCAGAGAGCATCACGCAGCGTTCCGTGAAGCTCATGGTAGGCTGATTTTAGGGCTCTCGCCGACACTCCTCGGGCTCTAGCCCTCTCAACCTCTTCCGGCCCTTACTGGCCTTCTCTGACACACCTCGGCGAGTACAGAGCTTAGGGCGACACATTCCGTTTACGATGGGCAGCAGGAATTCACAGCAGTGTGTCAAGCCCTCCGGCCTTCTCTCCTTCGGCACGCAGAGGTTTTGCACTTCTTGCAAACACCTCAGCGGAGAGCCCAAAGTATTCCTGATCTCTTCAACAATGTAGTGCTGCACTAGACTTCAAATATGTCTTCGCTGCGAGATACATTAGAGCGTGTAGTCGTTGCTTCTGAAGGTGAGGAACGCTTCCCTAATGGGCTTTCAGGGAGAAACCTGCTGCGAGTGGCCGTCTGCAAGCCCTTGCGATCACATTCGTCAGCGGCTGTGGTGGCAGTCAAGTTCTGACAGCAAATGGAAATATCAGCTCTCCATGTTTACGAAACGCACCCCTCCGTGTGTCAAAGGCAAAAGTCTACCTTTCCTTCAGAGTCCTCAACCCTGTGAGACAAACATGCTGTGGGTGGCTCCATTCAAAGTGTTTCTCAGGATACCGGGGGAAACTTCCCATTCTAAGAGGGACGAATAGGCTCTGTTTCCTGTCCGGTCAAGTCCATTTCCAGGAACACATCAGAGTCCTTGGTCAAGCGCGTTGTGTGAATGGGCAGAGGAAGAAAGCACTCAGTGCTGGAGAAGGTTAGCTGGCTGACATTGCAGGCACAGTACGCAGCACTCTGTACTTGCACCTTGCCTGTGGCAAATGCATACATACTCTGATGAGGAAGAGACAAGCGGTGCAGGTCCTCTACTGGCTTTCCCACTTATTTGTAGATGACAACAGAGAAGCTTGCCCATGGAACTTGAGACCGGCTTGTGTGCAAGTCTACCCAAAATGGAAGAGCCGTTTCCTCCTGCCCCCAGGGACACGTTCCGTACTTTGCCTGGGCAGAGGCTGTGAGGCTTTGTTGATCCAGCTCGTGGGAAACGGATATATAAATTCTGTGAGGAACGAGGATTTCCTTCCCTGCAGCAGCGCCTGGGCTTCCACGTTGCCTTTGGCACACGGTGCTCGAGCGGCGCTCTCAATGAACTGGAAAGAGCCAAATGACAGGAATGTTAATCACGACGCTTGATGCACCACCCTCACCCTTCACATACATCTTCCCCTCAGAGAAATATCCCTGAAGGGTAGTCGAGTCTTAGGGGGAGAAACAAGTGCCCGCAAACTTAGGGTGAAATGCAGGTTTCACTCTGCCGTCTGAAAGATCTTGCCCTGCACCTGACTGAGATCACGGCGTGTTAGATCCGTACCCAATCGCACATACAATTCCGCTGGTGGGCACACAGAGCTCCGGCAGAGCTCGAAGTTCCCAGAGCACGTGCAATACTCCTGGTGGCTGCAACAAGCAATGTCGTACACAGCACACTTGGACCTTGACGTCCTTTCAAGGAAAGGCCGCAGGGCAGGGTCATTGAATCGAGAGAGGGAAACACTTGGCTGCATTCCTCAGGTGAGACACAGGTCAAACTGTGCCGGCTGAAAAGCTCAGGTTCCCTTTGGGAAGCTCTTCGTTGTAGGCGGGACGGGAAGGCCTTTGCTTGCAGGCTGTGGCCATTGCCAGGCTAGGACGGAGGAAACACCGCCTATCCCAGCACGCTTGTTAGCACGCATGGGAGAGAACTCACGCCCTGTTTCAGTCCCCTGCCAGCCATACATACACGTCAAGGACAGTGTTCCCAGAGATACCTTCCTGTAAATGGGAGAGAGGAAGTTTGACTGGGCACAACTCAGCCTTGGCAGGCCGTCTGAACAGCTTACTCCCTTGATGGCTTTGGCGCAGAGAGCATCACGCAGCGTTCCGTGAAGCTCATGGTAGGCTGATTTTAGGGCTCTCGCCGACACTCCTCGGGCTCTAGCCCTCTCAACCTCTTCCGGCCCTTACTGGCCTTCTCTGACACACCTCGGCGAGTACAGAGCTTAGGGCGACACATTCCGTTTACGATGGGCAGCAGGAATTCACAGCAGTGTGTCAAGCCCTCCAGCCTTCTCTCCTTCGGCACGCAGAGGTTTTGCACTTCTTGCAAACACCTCAGCGGAGAGCCCAAAGTATTCCTGATCTCTTCAACAATGTAGTGCTGCACTAGACTTCAAATATGTCTTCGCTGCGAGATACATTAGAGCGTGTAGTCGTTGCTTCTGAAGGTGAGGAACGCTTCCCTAATGGGCTTTCAGGGAGAAACCTGCTGCGAGTGGCCGTCTGCAAGCCCTTGCGATCACATTCGTCAGCGGCTGTGGTGGCAGTCAAGTTCTGACAGCAAATGGAAATATCAGCTCTCCATGTTTACGAAACGCACCCCTCCATGTGTCAAAGGCAAAAGTCTACCTTTCCTTCAGAGTCCTCAACCCTGTGAGACAAACATGGTGTGGGTGGCTCCATTCAAAGTGTTTCTCAGGATACCGGGGGAAACTTCCCATTCTAAGAGGGACGAATAGGCTCTGTTTCCTGTCCGGTCAAGTCCATTTCCAGGAACACATCAGAGTCCTTGGTCAAGCGCGTTGTGTGAATGGGCAGAGGAAGAAAGCACTCAGTGCTGGAGAAGGTTAGCTGGCTGACATTGCAGGCACAGTACGCAGCACTCTGTACTTGCACCTTGCCTGTGGCAAATGCATACATACTCTGATGAGGAAGAGACAAGCGGTGCAGGTCCTCTACTGGCTTTCCCACTTATTTGTAGATGACAACAGAGAAGCTTGCCCATGGAACTTGAGACCGGCTTGTGTGCAAGTCTACCCAAAATGGAAGAGCCGTTTCCTCCTGCCCCCAGGGACACGTTCCGTACTTTGCCTGGGCAGAGGCTGTGAGGCTTTGTTGATCCAGCTCGTGGGAAACGGATATATAAATTCTGTGAGGAACGAGGATTTCCTTCCCTGCAGCAGCGCCTGGGCTTCCACGTTGCCTTTGGCACACGGTGCTCGAGCGGCGCTCTCAATGAACTGGAAAGAGCCAAATGACAGGAATGTTAATCACGACGCTTGATGCACCACCCTCACCCTTCACATACATCTTCCCCTCAGAGAAATATCCCTGAAGGGTAGTCGAGTCTTAGGGGGAGAAACAAGTGCCCGCAAACTTAGGGTGAAATGCAGGTTTCACTCTGCCGTCTGAAAGATCTTGCCCTGCACCTGACTGAGATCACGGCGTGTTAGATCCGTACCCAATCGCACATACAATTCCGCTGGTGGGCACACAGAGCTCCGGCAGAGCTCGAAGTTCCCAGAGCACGTGCAATACTCCTGGTGGCTGCAACAAGCAATGTCGTACACAGCACACTTGGACCTTGACTTCCTTTCAAGGAAAGGCCGCAGGGCAGGGTCATTGAATCGAGAGAGGGAAACACTTGGCTGCATTCCTCAGGTGAGACACAGGTCAAACTGTGCCGGCTGAAAAGCTCAGGTTCCCTTTGGGAAGCTCTTCGTTGTAGGCGGGACGGGAAGGCCTTTGCTTGCAGGCTGTGGCCATTGCCAGGCTAGGACGGAGGAAACACCGCCTATCCCAGCACGCTTGTTAGCACGCATGGGAGAGAACTCACGCCCTGTTTCAGTCCCCTGCCAGCCATACATACACGTCAAGGACAGTGTTCCCAGAGATACCTTCCTGTAAATGGGAGAGAGGAAGTTTGACTGGGCAAAACTCAGCCTTGGCAGGCCGTCTGAACAGCTTACTCCCTTGATGGCTTTGGCGCAGAGAGCATCACGCAGCGTTCCGTGAAGCTCATGGTAGGCTGATTTTAGGGCTCTCGCCGACACTCCTCGGGCTCTAGCCCTCTCAACCTCTTCCGGCCCTTACTGGCCTTCTCTGACACACCTCGGCGAGTACAGAGCTTAGGGCGACACATTCCGTTTACGATGGGCAGCAGGAATTCACAGCAGTGTGTCAAGCCCTCCGGCCTTCTCTCCTTCGGCACGCAGAGGGTTTGCACTTCTTGCAAACACCTCAGCGGAGAGCCCAAAGTATTCCTGATCTCTTCAACAATGTAGTGCTGCACTAGACTTCAAATATGTCTTCGCTGCGAGATACATTAGAGCGTGTAGTCGTTGCTTCTGAAGGTGAGGAACGCTTCCCTAATGGGCTTTCAGGGAGAAACCTGCTGCGAGTGGCCGTCTGCAAGCCCTTGCGATCACATTCGTCAGCGGCTGTGGTGGCAGTCAAGTTCTGACAGCAAATGGAAATATCAGCTCTCCATGTTTACGAAACGCACCCCTCCGTGTGTCAAAGGCAAAAGTCTACCTTTCCTTCAGAGTCCTCAACCCTGTGAGACAAACATGGTGTGGGTGGCTCCATTCAAAGTGTTTCTCAGGATACCGGGGGAAACTTCCCATTCTAAGAGGGACGAATAGGCTCCGTTTCCTGTCCGGTCAAGTCCATTTCCAGGAACACATCAGAGTCCTTGGTCAAGCGCGTTGTGTGAATGGGCAGAGGAAGAAAGCACTCAGTGCTGGAGAAGGTTAGCTGGCTGACATTGCAGGCACAGTACGCAGCACTCTGTACTTGCACCTTGCCTGTGGCACATGCATACATACTCTGATGAGGAAGAGACAAGCGGTGCAGGTCCTCTACTGGCTTTCCCACTTATTTGTAGATGACAACAGAGAAGCTTGCCCATGGAACTTGAGACCGGCTTGTGTGCAAGTCTACCCAAAATGGAAGAGCCGTTTCCTCCTGCCCCCAGGGACACGTTCCGTACTTTGCCTGGGCAGAGGCTGTGAGGCTTTGTTGATCCAGCTCGTGGGAAACGGATATATAAATTCTGTGAGGAACGAGGATTTCCTTCCCTGCAGCAGCGCCTGTGCTTCCACGTTGCCTTTGGCACACGGTGCTCGAGCGGCGCTCTCAATGAACTGGAAAGAGCCAAATGACAGGAGTGTTAATCACGACGCTTGATGCACCACCCTCACCCTTCACATACATCTTCCCCTCAGAGAAATATCCCTGAAGGGTAGTCGAGTCTTAGGGGGAGAAACAAGTGCCCGCAAACTTAGGGTGAAATGCAGGTTTCACTCTGCCGTCTGAAAGATCTTGCCCTGCACCTGACTGAGATCACGGCGTGTTAGATCCGTACCCAATTGCACATACAATTCCGCTGGTGGGCACACAGAGCTCCGGCAGAGCTCGAAGTTCCCAGAGCACGTGCAATACTCCTGGTGGCTGCAACAAGCAATGTCGTACACAGCACACTTGGACCTTGACTTCCTTTCAAGGAAAGGCCGCAGGGCAGGGTCATTGAATCGAGAGAGGGAAACACTTGGCTGCATTCCTCAGGTGAGACACAGGTCAAACTGTGCCGGCTGAAAAGCTCAGGTTCCCTTTGGGAAGCTCTTCGTTGTAGGCGGGACGGGAAGGCCTTTGCTTGCAGGCTGTGGCCATTGCCAGGCTAGGACGGAGGAAACACCGCCTATCCCAGCACGCTTGTTAGCACGCATGGGAGAGAACTCACGCCCTGTTTCAGTCCCCTGCCAGCCATACATACACGTCAAAGACAGTGTTCCCAGAGATACCTTCCTGTAAATGGGAGAGAGGAAGTTTGACTGGGCAAAACTCAGCCTTGGCAGGCCGTCTGAACAGCTTACTCCCTTGATGGCTTTGGCGCAGAGAGCATCACGCAGCGTTCCGTGAAGCTCATGGTAGGCTGATTTTAGGGCTCTCGCCGACACTCCTCGGGCTCTAGCCCTCTCAACCTCTTCCGGCCCTTACTGGCCTTCTCTGACACACCTCGGCGAGTACAGAGCTTAGGGCGACACATTCCGTTTACGATGGGCAGCAGGAATTCACAGCAGTGTGTCAAGCCCTCCGGCCTTCTCTCCTTCGGCGCGCAGAGGTTTTGCACTTCTTGCAAACACCTCAGCGGAGAGCCCAAAGTATTCCTGAGCTCTTCAACAATGTAGTGCTGCACTAGACTTCAAATATGTCTTCGCTGCGAGATACATTAGAGCGTGTAGTCGTTGCTTCTGAAGGTGAGGAACGCTTCCCTAATGGGCTTTCAGGGAGAAACCTGCTGCGAGTGGCCGTCTGCAAGCCCTTGCGATCACATTCGTCAGCGGCTGTGGTGGCAGTCAAGTTCTGACAGCAAATGGAAATATCAGCTCTCCATGTTTACGAAACGCACCCCTCCGTGTGTCAAAGGCAAAAGTCTACCTTTCCTTCAGAGTCCTCAACCCTGTGAGACAAACATGGTGTGGGTGGCTCCATTCAAAGTGTTTCTCAGGATACCGGGGGAAACTTCCCATTCTAAGAGGGACGAATAGGCTCCGTTTCCTGTCCGGTCAAGTCCATTTCCAGAAACACATCAGAGTCCTTGGTCAAGCGCGTTGTGTGAATGGGCAGAGGAAGAAAGCACTCAGTGCTGGAGAAGGTTAGCTGGCTGACATTGCAGGCACAGTACGCAGCACTCTGTACTTGCACCTTGCCTGTGGCACATGCATACATACTCTGATGAGGAAGAGACAAGCGGTGCAGGTCCTCTACTGGCTTTCCCACTTATTTGTAGATGACAACAGAGAAGCTTGCCCATGGAACTTGAGACCGGCTTATGTGCAAGTCTACCCAAAATGGAAGAGCCGTTTCCTCCTGCCCCCAGGGACACGTTCCGTACTTTGCCTGGGCAGAGGCTGTGAGGCTTTGTTGATCCAGCTCGTGGGAAACGGATATATAAATTCTGTGAGGAACGAGGATTTCCTTCCCTGCAGCAGCGCCTGTGCTTCCACGTTGCCTTTGGCACACGGTGCTCGAGCGGCGCTCTCAATGAACTGGAAAGAGCCAAATGACAGGAGTGTTAATCACGACGCTTGATGCACCACCCTCACCCTTCACATACATCTTCCCCTCAGAGAAATATCCCTGAAGGGTAGTCGAGTCTTAGGGGGAGAAACAAGTGCCCGCAAACTTAGGGTGAAATGCAGGTTTCACTCTGCCGTCTGAAAGATCTTGCCCTGCACCTGACTGAGATCACGGCGTGTTAGATCCGTACCCAATCGCACATACAATTCCGCTGGTGGGCACACAGAGCTCCGGCAGAGCTCGAAGTTCCCAGAGCACGTGCAATACTCCTGGTGGCTGCAACAAGCAATGTCGTACACAGCACACTTGGACCTTGACTTCCTTTCAAGGAAAGGCCGCAGGGCAGGGTCATTGAATCGAGAGAGGGAAACACTTGGCTGCATTCCTCAGGTGAGACACAGGTCAAACTGTGCCGGCTGAAAAGCTCAGGTTCCCTTTGGGAAGCTCTTCGTTGTAGGCGGGACGGGAAGGCCTTTGCTTGCAGGCTGTGGCCATTGCCAGGCTAGGACGGAGGAAACACCGCCTATCCCAGCACGCTTGTTAGCACGCATGGGAGAGAACTCACGCCCTGTTTCAGTCCCCTGCCAGCCATACATACACGTCAAGGACAGTGTTCCCAGAGATACCTTCCTGTAAATGGGAGAGAGGAAGTTTGACTGGGCAAAACTCAGCCTTGGCAGGCCGTCTGAACAGCTTACTCCCTTGATGGCTTTGGCGCAGAGAGCATCACGCAGCGTTCCGTGAAGCTCATGGTAGGCTGATTTTAGGGCTCTCGCCGACACTCCTCGGGCTCTAGCCCTCTCAACCTCTTCCGGCCCTTACTGGCCTTCTCTGACACACCTCGGCGAGTACAGAGCTTAGGGCGACACATTCCGTTTACGATGGGCAGCAGGAATTCACAGCAGTGTGTCAAGCCCTCCGGCCTTCTCTCCTTCGGCACGCAGAGGTTTTGCACTTCTTGCAAACACCTCAGCGGAGAGCCCAAAGTATTCCTGATCTCTTCAACAATGTAGTGCTGCACTAGACTTCAAATATGTCTTCGCTGCGAGATACATTAGAGCGTGTAGTCGTTGCTTCTGAAGGTGAGGAACGCTTCCCTAATGGGCTTTCAGGGAGAAACCTGCTGCGAGTGGCCGTCTGCAAGCCCTTGCGATCACATTCGTCAGCGGCTGTGGTGGCAGTCAAGTTCTGACAGCAAATGGAAATATCAGCTCTCCATGTTTACGAAACGCACCCCTCCGTGTGTCAAAGGCAAAAGTCTACCTTTCCTTCAGAGTCCTCAACCCTGTGAGACAAACATGCTGTGGGTGGCTCCATTCAAAGTGTTTCTCAGGATACCGGGGGAAACTTCCCATTCTAAGAGGGACGAATAGGCTCCGTTTCCTGTCCGGTCAAGTCCATTTCCAGGAACACATCAGAGTCCTTGGTCAAGCGCGTTGTGTGAATGGGCAGAGGAAGAAAGCACTCAGTGCTGGAGAAGGTTAGCTGGCTGACATTGCAGGCACAGTACGCAGCACTCTGTACTTGCACCTTGCCTGTGGCAAATGCATACATACTCTGATGAGGAAGAGACAAGCGGTGCAGGTCCTCTACTGGCTTTCCCACTTATTTGTAGATGACAACAGAGAAGCTTGCCCATGGAACTTGAGACCGGCTTATGTGCAAGTCTACCCAAAATGGAAGAGCCGTTTCCTCCTGCCCCCAGGGACACGTTCCGTACTTTGCCTGGGCAGAGGCTGTGAGGCTTTGTTGATCCAGCTCGTGGGAAACGGATATATAAATTCTGTGAGGAACGAGGATTTCCTTCCCTGCAGCAGCGCCTGGGCTTCCACGTTGCCTTTGGCACACGGTGCTCGAGCGGCGCTCTCAATGAACTGGAAAGAGCCAAATGACAGGAGTGTTAATCACGACGCTTCATGCACCACCCTCACCCTTCACATACATCTTCCCCTCAGAGAAATATCCCTGAAGGGTAGTCGAGTCTTAGGGGGAGAAACAAGTGCCCGCAAACTTAGGGTGAAATGCAGGTTTCACTCTGCCGTCTGAAAGATCTTGCCCTGCACCTGACTGAGATCACGGCGTGTTAGATCCGTACCCAATCGCACATACAATTCCGCTGGTGGGCACACAGAGCTCCGGCAGAGCTCGAAGTTCCCAGAGCACGTGCAATACTCCTGGTGGCTGCAACAAGCAATGTCGTACACAGCACACTTGGACCTTGACTTCCTTTCAAGGAAAGGCCGCAGGGCAGGGTCATTGAATCGAGAGAGGGAAACACTTGGCTGCATTCCTCAGGTGAGACACAGGTCAAACTGTGCCGGCTGAAAAGCTCAGGTTCCCTTTGGGAAGCTCTTCGTTGTATGCGGGACGGGAAGGCCTTTGCTTGCAGGCTGTGGCCATTGCCAGGCTAGGACGGAGGAAACACCGCCTATCCCAGCACGCTTGTTAGCACGCATGGGAGAGAACTCACGCCCTGTTTCAGTCCCCTGCCAGCCATACATACACGTCAAGGACAGTGTTCCCAGAGATACCTTCCTGTAAATGGGAGAGAGGAAGTTTGACTGGGCAAAACTCAGCCTTGGCAGGCCGTCTGAACAGCTTACTCCCTTGATGGCTTTGGCGCAGAGAGCATCACGCAGCGTTCCGTGAAGCTCATGGTAGGCTGATTTTAGGGCTCTCGCCGACACTCCTCGGGCTCTAGCCCTCTCAACCTCTTCCGGCCCTTACTGGCCTTCTCTGACACACCTCGGCGAGTACAGAGCTTAGGGCGACACATTCCGTTTACGATGGGCAGCAGGAATTCACAGCAGTGTGTCAAGCCCTCCGGCCTTCTCTCCTTCGGCACGCAGAGGTTTTGCACTTCTTGCAAACACCTCAGCGGAGAGCCCAAAGTATTCCTGATCTCTTCAACAATGTAGTGCTGCACTAGACTTCAAATATGTCTTCGCTGCGAGATACATTAGAGCGTGTAGTCGTTGCTTCTGAAGGTGAGGAACGCTTCCCTAATGGGCTTTCAGGGAGAAACCTGCTGCGAGTGGCCGTCTGCAAGCCCTTGCGATCACATTCGTCAGCGGCTGTGGTGGCAGTCAAGTTCTGACAGCAAATGGAAATATCAGCTCTCCATGTTTACGAAACGCACCCCTCCGTGTGTCAAAGGCAAAAGTCTACCTTTCCTTCAGAGTCCTCAACCCTGTGAGACAAACATGCTGTGGGTGGCTCCATTCAAAGTGTTTCTCAGGATACCGGGGGAAACTTCCCATTCTAAGAGGGACGAATAGGCTCTGTTTCCTGTCCGGTCAAGTCCATTTCCAGGAACACATCAGAGTCCTTGGTCAAGCGCGTTGTGTGAATGGGCAGAGGAAGAAAGCACTCAGTGCTGGAGAAGGTTAGCTGGCTGACATTGCAGGCACAGTACGCAGCACTCTGTACTTGCACCTTGCCTGTGGCAAATGCATACATACTCTGATGAGGAAGAGACAAGCGGTGCAGGTCCTCTACTGGCTTTCCCACTTATTTGTAGATGACAACAGAGAAGCTTGCCCATGGAACTTGAGACCGGCTTGTGTGCAAGTCTACCCAAAATGGAAGAGCCGTTTCCTCCTGCCCCCAGGGACACGTTCCGTACTTTGCCTGGGCAGAGGCTGTGAGGCTTTGTTGATCCAGCTCGTGGGAAACGGATATATAAATTCTGTGAGGAACGAGGATTTCCTTCCCTGCAGCAGCGCCTGGGCTTCCACGTTGCCTTTGGCACACGGTGCTCGAGCGGCGCTCTCAATGAACTGGAAAGAGCCAAATGACAGGAATGTTAATCACGACGCTTGATGCACCACCCTCACCCTTCACATACATCTTCCCCTCAGAGAAATATCCCTGAAGGGTAGTCGAGTCTTAGGGGGAGAAACAAGTGCCCGCAAACTTAGGGTGAAATGCAGGTTTCACTCTGCCGTCTGAAAGATCTTGCCCTGCACCTGACTGAGATCACGGCGTGTTAGATCCGTACCCAATCGCACATACAATTCCGCTGGTGGGCACACAGAGCTCCGGCAGAGCTCGAAGTTCCCAGAGCACGTGCAATCCTCCTGGTGGCTGCAACAAGCAATGTCGTACACAGCACACTTGGACCTTGACGTCCTTTCAAGGAAAGGCCGCAGGGCAGGGTCATTGAATCGAGAGAGGGAAACACTTGGCTGCATTCCTCAGGTGAGACACAGGTCAAACTGTGCCGGCTGAAAAGCTCAGGTTCCCTTTGGGAAGCTCTTCGTTGTAGGCGGGACGGGAAGGCCTTTGCTTGCAGGCTGTGGCCATTGCCAGGCTAGGACGGAGGAAACACCGCCTATCCCAGCACGCTTGTTAGCACGCATGGGAGAGAACTCACGCCCTGTTTCAGTCCCCTGCCAGCCATACATACACGTCAAGGACAGTGTTCCCAGAGATACCCTCCTGTAAATGGGAGAGAGGAAGTTTGACTGGGCACAACTCAGCCTTGGCAGGCCGTCTGAACAGCTTACTCCCTTGATGGCTTTGGCGCAGAGAGCATCACGCAGCGTTCCGTGAAGCTCATGGTAGGCTGATTTTAGGGCTCTCGCCGACACTCCTCGGGCTCTAGCCCTCTCAACCTCTTCCGGCCCTTACTGGCCTTCTCTGACACACCTCGGCGAGTACAGAGCTTAGGGCGACACATTCCGTTTACGATGGGCAGCAGGAATTCACAGCAGTGTGTCAAGCCCTCCGGCCTTCTCTCCTTCGGCACGCAGAGGTTTTGCACTTCTTGCAAACACCTCAGCGGAGAGCCCAAAGTATTCCTGATCTCTTCAACAATGTAGTGCTGCACTAGACTTCAAATATGTCTTCGCTGCGAGATACATTAGAGCGTGTAGTCGTTGCTTCTGAAGGTGAGGAACGCTTCCCTAATGGGCTTTCAGGGAGAAACCTGCTGCGAGTGGCCGTCTGCAAGCCCTTGCGATCACATTCGTCAGCGGCTGTGGTGGCAGTCAAGTTCTGACAGCAAATGGAAATATCAGCTCTCCATGTTTACGAAACGCACCCCTCCGTGTGTCAAAGGCAAAAGTCTACCTTTCCTTCAGAGTCCTCAACCCTGTGAGACAAACATGCTGTGGGTGGCTCCATTCAAAGTGTTTCTCAGGATACCGGGGGAAACTTCCCATTCTAAGAGGGACGAATAGGCTCTGTTTCCTGTCCGGTCAAGTCCATTTCCAGGAACACATCAGAGTCCTTGGTCAAGCGCGTTGTGTGAATGGGCAGAGGAAGAAAGCACTCAGTGCTGGAGAAGGTTAGCTGGCTGACATTGCAGGCACAGTACGCAGCACTCTGTACTTGCACCTTGCCTGTGGCAAATGCATACATACTCTGATGAGGAAGAGACAAGCGGTGCAGGTCCTCTACTGGCTTTCCCACTTATTTGTAGATGACAACAGAGAAGCTTGCCCATGGAACTTGAGACCGGCTTGTGTGCAAGTCTACCCAAAATGGAAGAGCCGTTTCCTCCTGCCCCCAGGGACACGTTCCGTACTTTGCCTGGGCAGAGGCTGTGAGGCTTTGTTGATCCAGCTCGTGGGAAACGGATATATAAATTCTGTGAGGAACGAGGATTTCCTTCCCTGCAGCAGCGCCTGGGCTTCCACGTTGCCTTTGGCACACGGTGCTCGAGCGGCGCTCTCAATGAACTGGAAAGAGCCAAATGACAGGAATGTTAATCACGACGCTTGATGCACCACCCTCACCCTTCACATACATCTTCCCCTCAGAGAAATATCCCTGAAGGGTAGTCGAGTCTTAGGGGGAGAAACAAGTGCCCGCAAACTTAGGGTGAAATGCAGGTTTCACTCTGCCGTCTGAAAGATCTTGCCCTGCACCTGACTGAGATCACGGCGTGTTAGATCCGTACCCAATCGCACATACAATTCCGCTGGTGGGCACACAGAGCTCCGGCAGAGCTCGAAGTTCCCAGAGCACGTGCAATACTCCTGGTGGCTGCAACAAGCAATGTCGTACACAGCACACTTGGACCTTGACGTCCTTTCAAGGAAAGGCCGCAGGGCAGGGTCATTGAATCGAGAGAGGGAAACACTTGGCTGCATTCCTCAGGTGAGACACAGGTCAAACTGTGCCGGCTGAAAAGCTCAGGTTCCCTTTGGGAAGCTCTTCGTTGTAGGCGGGACGGGAAGGCCTTTGCTTGCAGGCTGTGGCCATTGCCAGGCTAGGACGGAGGAAACACCGCCTATCCCAGCACGCTTGTTAGCACGCATGGGAGAGAACTCACGCCCTGTTTCAGTCCCCTGCCAGCCATACATACACGTCAAGGACAGTGTTCCCAGAGATACCCTCCTGTAAATGGGAGAGAGGAAGTTTGACTGGGCACAACTCAGCCTTGGCAGGCCGTCTGAACAGCTTACTCCCTTGATGGCTTTGGCGCAGAGAGCATCACGCAGCGTTCCGTGAAGCTCATGGTAGGCTGATTTTAGGGCTCTCGCCGACACTCCTCGGGCTCTAGCCCTCTCAACCTCTTCCGGCCCTTACTGGCCTTCTCTGACACACCTCGGCGAGTACAGAGCTTAGGGCGACACATTCCGTTTACGATGGGCAGCAGGAATTCACAGCAGTGTGTCAAGCCCTCCGGCCTTCTCTCCTTCGGCACGCAGAGGTTTTGCACTTCTTGCAAACACCTCAGCGGAGAGCCCAAAGTATTCCTGATCTCTTCAACAATGTAGTGCTGCACTAGACTTCAAATATGTCTTCGCTGCGAGATACATTAGAGCGTGTAGTCGTTGCTTCTGAAGGTGAGGAACGCTTCCCTAATGGGCTTTCAGGGAGAAACCTGCTGCGAGTGGCCGTCTGCAAGCCCTTGCGATCACATTCGTCAGCGGCTGTGGTGGCAGTCAAGTTCTGACAGCAAATGGAAATATCAGCTCTCCATGTTTACGAAACGCACCCCTCCGTGTGTCAAAGGCAAAAGTCTACCTTTCCTTCAGAGTCCTCAACCCTGTGAGACAAACATGCTGTGGGTGGCTCCATTCAAAGTGTTTCTCAGGATACCGGGGGAAACTTCCCATTCTAAGAGGGACGAATAGGCTCTGTTTCCTGTCCGGTCAAGTCCATTTCCAGGAACACATCAGAGTCCTTGGTCAAGCGCGTTGTGTGAATGGGCAGAGGAAGAAAGCACTCAGTGCTGGAGAAGGTTAGCTGGCTGACATTGCAGGCACAGTACGCAGCACTCTGTACTTGCACCTTGCCTGTGGCAAATGCATACATACTCTGATGAGGAAGAGACAAGCGGTGCAGGTCCTCTACTGGCTTTCCCACTTATTTGTAGATGACAACAGAGAAGCTTGCCCATGGAACTTGAGACCGGCTTGTGTGCAAGTCTACCCAAAATGGAAGAGCCGTTTCCTCCTGCCCCCAGGGACACGTTCCGTACTTTGCCTGGGCAGAGGCTGTGAGGCTTTGTTGATCCAGCTCGTGGGAAACGGATATATAAATTCTGTGAGGAACGAGGATTTCCTTCCCTGCAGCAGCGCCTGGGCTTCCACGTTGCCTTTGGCACACGGTGCTCGAGCGGCGCTCTCAATGAACTGGAAAGAGCCAAATGACAGGAATGTTAATCACGACGCTTGATGCACCACCCTCACCCTTCACATACATCTTCCCCTCAGAGAAATATCCCTGAAGGGTAGTCGAGTCTTAGGGGGAGAAACAAGTGCCCGCAAACTTAGGGTGAAATGCAGGTTTCACTCTGCCGTCTGAAAGATCTTGCCCTGCACCTGACTGAGATCACGGCGTGTTAGATCCGTACCCAATCGCACATACAATTCCGCTGGTGGGCACACAGAGCTCCGGCAGAGCTCGAAGTTCCCAGAGCACGTGCAATACTCCTGGTGGCTGCAACAAGCAATGTCGTACACAGCACACTTGGACCTTGACGTCCTTTCAAGGAAAGGCCGCAGGGCAGGGTCATTGAATCGAGAGAGGGAAACACTTGGCTGCATTCCTCAGGTGAGACACAGGTCAAACTGTGCCGGCTGAAAAGCTCAGGTTCCCTTTGGGAAGCTCTTCGTTGTAGGCGGGACGGGAAGGCCTTTGCTTGCAGGCTGTGGCCATTGCCAGGCTAGGACGGAGGAAACACCGCCTATCCCAGCACGCTTGTTAGCACGCATGGGAGAGAACTCACGCCCTGTTTCAGTCCCCTGCCAGCCATACATACACGTCAAGGACAGTGTTCCCAGAGATACCCTCCTGTAAATGGGAGAGAGGAAGTTTGACTGGGCACAACTCAGCCTTGGCAGGCCGTCTGAACAGCTTACTCCCTTGATGGCTTTGGCGCAGAGAGCATCACGCAGCGTTCCGTGAAGCTCATGGTAGGCTGATTTTAGGGCTCTCGCCGACACTCCTCGGGCTCTAGCCCTCTCAACCTCTTCCGGCCCTTACTGGCCTTCTCTGACACACCTCGGCGAGTACAGAGCTTAGGGCGACACATTCCGTTTACGATGGGCAGCAGGAATTCACAGCAGTGTGTCAAGCCCTCCGGCCTTCTCTCCTTCGGCACGCAGAGGTTTTGCACTTCTTGCAAACACCTCAGCGGAGAGCCCAAAGTATTCCTGATCTCTTCAACAATGTAGTGCTGCACTAGACTTCAAATATGTCTTCGCTGCGAGATACATTAGAGCGTGTAGTCGTTGCTTCTGAAGGTGAGGAACGCTTCCCTAATGGGCTTTCAGGGAGAAACCTGCTGCGAGTGGCCGTCTGCAAGCCCTTGCGATCACATTCGTCAGCGGCTGTGGTGGCAGTCAAGTTCTGACAGCAAATGGAAATATCAGCTCTCCATGTTTACGAAACGCACCCCTCCGTGTGTCAAAGGCAAAAGTCTACCTTTCCTTCAGAGTCCTCAACCCTGTGAGACAAACATGGTGTGGGTGGCTCCATTCAAAGTGTTTCTCAGGATACCGGGGGAAACTTCCCATTCTAAGAGGGACGAATAGGCTCTGTTTCCTGTCCGGTCAAGTCCATTTCCAGGAACACATCAGAGTCCTTGGTCAAGCGTGTTGTGTGAATGGGCAGAGGAAGAAAGCACTCAGTGCTGGAGAAGGTTAGCTGGCTGACATTGCAGGCACAGTACGCAGCACTCTGTACTTGCACCTTGCCTGTGGCAAATGCATACATACTCTGATGAGGAAGAGACAAGCGGTGCAGGTCCTCTACTGGCTTTCCCACTTATTTGTAGATGACAACAGAGAAGCTTGCCCATGGAACTTGAGACCGGCTTGTGTGCAAGTCTACCCAAAATGGAAGAGCCGTTTCCTCCTGCCCCCAGGGACACGTTCCGTACTTTGCCTGGGCAGAGGCTGTGAGGCTTTGTTGATCCAGCTCGTGGGAAACGGATATATAAATTCTGTGAGGAACGAGGATTTCCTTCCCTGCAGCAGCGCCTGGGCTTCCACGTTGCCTTTGGCACACGGTGCTCGAGCGGCGCTCTCAATGAACTGGAAAGAGCCAAATGACAGGAATGTTAATCACGACGCTTGATGCACCACCCTCACCCTTCACATACATCTTCCCCTCAGAGAAATATCCCTGAAGGGTAGTCGAGTCTTAGGGGGAGAAACAAGTGCCCGCAAACTTAGGGTGAAATGCAGGTTTCACTCTGCCGTCTGAAAGATCTTGCCCTGCACCTGACTGAGATCACGGCGTGTTAGATCCGTACCCAATCGCACATACAATTCCGCTGGTGGGCACACAGAGCTCCGGCAGAGCTCGAAGTTCCCAGAGCACGTGCAATACTCCTGGTGGCTGCAACAAGCAATGTCGTACACAGCACACTTGGACCTTGACGTCCTTTCAAGGAAAGGCCGCAGGGCAGGGTCATTGAATCGAGAGAGGGAAACACTTGGCTGCATTCCTCAGGTGAGACACAGGTCAAACTGTGCCGGCTGAAAAGCTCAGGTTCCCTTTGGGAAGCTCTTCGTTGTAGGCGGGACGGGAAGGCCTTTGCTTGCAGGCTGTGGCCATTGCCAGGCTAGGACGGAGGAAACACCGCCTATCCCAGCACGCTTGTTAGCACGCATGGGAGAGAACTCACGCCCTGTTTCAGTCCCCTGCCAGCCATACATACACGTCAAGGACAGTGTTCCCAGAGATACCCTCCTGTAAATGGGAGAGAGGAAGTTTGACTGGGCACAACTCAGCCTTGGCAGGCCGTCTGAACAGCTTACTCCCTTGATGGCTTTGGCGCAGAGAGCATCACGCAGCGTTCCGTGAAGCTCATGGTAGGCTGATTTTAGGGCTCTCGCCGACACTCCTCGGGCTCTAGCCCTCTCAACCTCTTCCGGCCCTTACTGGCCTTCTCTGACACACCTCGGCGAGTACAGAGCTTAGGGCGACACATTCCGTTTACGATGGGCAGCAGGAATTCACAGCAGTGTGTCAAGCCCTCCGGCCTTCTCTCCTTCGGCACGCAGAGGTTTTGCACTTCTTGCAAACACCTCAGCGGAGAGCCCAAAGTATTCCTGATCTCTTCAACAATGTAGTGCTGCACTAGACTTCAAATATGTCTTCGCTGCGAGATACATTAGAGCGTGTAGTCGTTGCTTCTGAAGGTGAGGAACGCTTCCCTAATGGGCTTTCAGGGAGAAACCTGCTGCGAGTGGCCGTCTGCAAGCCCTTGCGATCACATTCGTCAGCGGCTGTGGTGGCAGTCAAGTTCTGACAGCAAATGGAAATATCAGCTCTCCATGTTTACGAAACGCACCCCTCCGTGTGTCAAAGGCAAAAGTCTACCTTTCCTTCAGAGTCCTCAACCCTGTGAGACAAACATGGTGTGGGTGGCTCCATTCAAAGTGTTTCTCAGGATACCGGGGGAAACTTCCCATTCTAAGAGGGACGAATAGGCTCTGTTTCCTGTCCGGTCAAGTCCATTTCCAGGAACACATCAGAGTCCTTGGTCAAGCGCGTTGTGTGAATGGGCAGAGGAAGAAAGCACTCAGTGCTGGAGAAGGTTAGCTGGCTGACATTGCAGGCACAGTACGCAGCACTCTGTACTTGCACCTTGCCTGTGGCAAATGCATACATACTCTGATGAGGAAGAGACAAGCGGTGCAGGTCCTCTACTGGCTTTCCCACTTATTTGTAGATGACAACAGAGAAGCTTGCCCATGGAACTTGAGACCGGCTTGTGTGCAAGTCTACCCAAAATGGAAGAGCCGTTTCCTCCTGCCCCCAGGGACACGTTCCGTACTTTGCCTGGGCAGAGGCTGTGAGGCTTTGTTGATCCAGCTCGTGGGAAACGGATATATAAATTCTGTGAGGAACGAGGATTTCCTTCCCTGCAGCAGCGCCTGGGCTTCCACGTTGCCTTTGGCACACGGTGCTCGAGCGGCGCTCTCAATGAACTGGAAAGAGCCAAATGACAGGAATGTTAATCACGACGCTTGATGCACCACCCTCACCCTTCACATACATCTTCCCCTCAGAGAAATATCCCTGAAGGGTAGTCGAGTCTTAGGGGGAGAAACAAGTGCCCGCAAACTTAGGGTGAAATGCAGGTTTCACTCTGCCGTCTGAAAGATCTTGCCCTGCACCTGACTGAGATCACGGCGTGTTAGATCCGTACCCAATCGCACATACAATTCCGCTGGTGGGCACACAGAGCTCCGGCAGAGCTCGAAGTTCCCAGAGCACGTGCAATACTCCTGGTGGCTGCAACAAGCAATGTCGTACACAGCACACTTGGACCTTGACGTCCTTTCAAGGAAAGGCCGCAGGGCAGGGTCATTGAATCGAGAGAGGGAAACACTTGGCTGCATTCCTCAGGTGAGACACAGGTCAAACTGTGCCGGCTGAAAAGCTCAGGTTCCCTTTGGGAAGCTCTTCGTTGTATGCGGGACGGGAAGGCCTTTGCTTGCAGGCTGTGGCCATTGCCAGGCTAGGACGGAGGAAACACCGCCTATCCCAGCACGCTTGTTAGCACGCATGGGAGAGAACTCACGCCCTGTTTCAGTCCCCTGCCAGCCATACATACACGTCAAGGACAGTGTTCCCAGAGATACCCTCCTGTAAATGGGAGAGAGGAAGTTTGACTGGGCACAACTCAGCCTTGGCAGGCCGTCTGAACAGCTTACTCCCTTGATGGCTTTGGCGCAGAGAGCATCACGCAGCGTTCCGTGAAGCTCATGGTAGGCTGATTTTAGGGCTCTCGCCGACACTCCTCGGGCTCTAGCCCTCTCAACCTCTTCCGGCCCTTACTGGCCTTCTCTGACACACCTCGGCGAGTACAGAGCTTAGGGCGACACATTCCGTTTACGATGGGCAGCAGGAATTCACAGCAGTGTGTCAAGCCCTCCGGCCTTCTCTCCTTCGGCACGCAGAGGTTTTGCACTTCTTGCAAACACCTCAGCGGAGAGCCCAAAGTATTCCTGATCTCTTCAACAATGTAGTGCTGCACTAGACTTCAAATATGTCTTCGCTGCGAGATACATTAGAGCGTGTAGTCGTTGCTTCTGAAGGTGAGGAACGCTTCCCTAATGGGCTTTCAGGGAGAAACCTGCTGCGAGTGGCCGTCTGCAAGCCCTTGCGATCACATTCGTCAGCGGCTGTGGTGGCAGTCAAGTTCTGACAGCAAATGGAAATATCAGCTCTCCATGTTTACGAAACGCACCCCTCCGTGTGTCAAAGGCAAAAGTCTACCTTTCCTTCAGAGTCCTCAACCCTGTGAGACAAACATGCTGTGGGTGGCTCCATTCAAAGTGTTTCTCAGGATACCGGGGGAAACTTCCCATTCTAAGAGGGACGAATAGGCTCTGTTTCCTGTCCGGTCAAGTCCATTTCCAGGAACACATCAGAGTCCTTGGTCAAGCGCGTTGTGTGAATGGGCAGAGGAAGAAAGCACTCAGTGCTGGAGAAGGTTAGCTGGCTGACATTGCAGGCACAGTACGCAGCACTCTGTACTTGCACCTTGCCTGTGGCAAATGCATACATACTCTGATGAGGAAGAGACAAGCGGTGCAGGTCCTCTACTGGCTTTCCCACTTATTTGTAGATGACAACAGAGAAGCTTGCCCATGGAACTTGAGACCGGCTTGTGTGCAAGTCTACCCAAAATGGAAGAGCCGTTTCCTCCTGCCCCCAGGGACACGTTCCGTACTTTGCCTGGGCAGAGGCTGTGAGGCTTTGTTGATCCAGCTCGTGGGAAACGGATATATAAATTCTGTGAGGAACGAGGATTTCCTTCCCTGCAGCAGCGCCTGGGCTTCCACGTTGCCTTTGGCACACGGTGCTCGAGCGGCGCTCTCAATGAACTGGAAAGAGCCAAATGACAGGAATGTTAATCACGACGCTTGATGCACCACCCTCACCCTTCACATACATCTTCCCCTCAGAGAAATATCCCTGAAGGGTAGTCGAGTCTTAGGGGGAGAAACAAGTGCCCGCAAACTTAGGGTGAAATGCAGGTTTCACTCTGCCGTCTGAAAGATCTTGCCCTGCACCTGACTGAGATCACGGCGTGTTAGATCCGTACCCAATCGCACATACAATTCCGCTGGTGGGCACACAGAGCTCCGGCAGAGCTCGAAGTTCCCAGAGCACGTGCAATACTCCTGGTGGCTGCAACAAGCAATGTCGTACACAGCACACTTGGACCTTGACGTCCTTTCAAGGAAAGGCCGCAGGGCAGGGTCATTGAATCGAGAGAGGGAAACACTTGGCTGCATTCCTCAGGTGAGACACAGGTCAAACTGTGCCGGCTGAAAAGCTCAGGTTCCCTTTGGGAAGCTCTTCGTTGTAGGCGGGACGGGAAGGCCTTTGCTTGCAGGCTGTGGCCATTGCCAGGCTAGGACGGAGGAAACACCGCCTATCCCAGCACGCTTGTTAGCACGCATGGGAGAGAACTCACACCCTGTTTCAGTCCCCTGCCAGCCATACATACACCGCAAGGACAGTGTTCCCAGAGATACCCTCCTGTAAATGGGAGAGAGGAAGTTTGACTGGGCACAACTCAGCCTTGGCAGGCCGTCTGAACAGCTTACTCCCTTGATGGCTTTGGCGCAGAGAGCATCACGCAGCGTTCCGTGAAGCTCATGGTAGGCTGATTTTAGGGCTCTCGCCGACACTCCTCGGGCTCTAGCCCTCTCAACCTCTTCCGGCCCTTACTGGCCTTCTCTGACACACCTCGGCGAGTACAGAGCTTAGGGCGACACATTCCGTTTACGATGGGCAGCAGGAATTCACAGCAGTGTGTCAAGCCCTCCGGCCTTCTCTCCTTCGGCACGCAGAGGTTTTGCACTTCTTGCAAACACCTCAGCGGAGAGCCCAAAGTATTCCTGATCTCTTCAACAATGTAGTGCTGCACTAGACTTCAAATATGTCTTCGCTGCGAGATACATTAGAGCGTGTAGTCGTTGCTTCTGAAGGTGAGGAACGCTTCCCTAATGGGCTTTCAGGGAGAAACCTGCTGCGAGTGGCCGTCTGCAAGCCCTTGCGATCACATTCGTCAGCGGCTGTGGTGGCAGTCAAGTTCTGACAGCAAATGGAAATATCAGCTCTCCATGTTTACGAAACGCACCCCTCCGTGTGTCAAAGGCAAAAGTCTACCTTTCCTTCAGAGTCCTCAACCCTGTGAGACAAACATGCTGTGGGTGGCTCCATTCAAAGTGTTTCTCAGGATACCGGGGGAAACTTCCCATTCTAAGAGGGACGAATAGGCTCTGTTTCCTGTCCGGTCAAGTCCATTTCCAGGAACACATCAGAGTCCTTGGTCAAGCGCGTTGTGTGAATGGGCAGAGGAAGAAAGCACTCAGTGCTGGAGAAGGTTAGCTGGCTGACATTGCAGGCAC
This sequence comes from Eubalaena glacialis, assembly GCF_028564815.1. NCBI lineage: Eukaryota > Metazoa > Chordata > Mammalia > Artiodactyla > Balaenidae > Eubalaena > Eubalaena glacialis. The sequence continues at coordinate 34,281,725 of NC_083734.1, read as the reverse complement.
AGTACGCAGCACTCTGTACTTGCACCTTGCCTGTGGCAAATGCATACATACTCTGATGAGGAAGAGACAAGCGGTGCAGGTCCTCTACTGGCTTTCCCACTTATTTGTAGATGACAACAGAGAAGCTTGCCCATGGAACTTGAGACCGGCTTGTGTGCAAGTCTACCCAAAATGGAAGAGCCGTTTCCTCCTGCCCCCAGGGACACGTTCCGTACTTTGCCTGGGCAGAGGCTGTGAGGCTTTGTTGATCCAGCTCGTGGGAAACGGATATATAAATTCTGTGAGGAACGAGGATTTCCTTCCCTGCAGCAGCGCCTGGGCTTCCACGTTGCCTTTGGCACACGGTGCTCGAGCGGCGCTCTCAATGAACTGGAAAGAGCCAAATGACAGGAATGTTAATCACGACGCTTGATGCACCACCCTCACCCTTCACATACATCTTCCCCTCAGAGAAATATCCCTGAAGGGTAGTCGAGTCTTAGGGGGAGAAACAAGTGCCCGCAAACTTAGGGTGAAATGCAGGTTTCACTCTGCCGTCTGAAAGATCTTGCCCTGCACCTGACTGAGATCACGGCGTGTTAGATCCGTACCCAATCGCACATACAATTCCGCTGGTGGGCACACAGAGCTCCGGCAGAGCTCGAAGTTCCCAGAGCACGTGCAATCCTCCTGGTGGCTGCAACAAGCAATGTCGTACACAGCACACTTGGACCTTGACTTCCTTTCAAGGAAAGGCCGCAGGGCAGGGTCATTGAATCGAGAGAGGGAAACACTTGGCTGCATTCCTCAGGTGAGACACAGGTCAAACTGTGCCGGCTGAAAAGCTCAGGTTCCCTTTGGGAAGCTCTTCGTTGTAGGCGGGACGGGAAGGCCTTTGCTTGCAGGCTGTGGCCATTGCCAGGCTAGGACGGAGGAAACACCGCCTATCCCAGCACGCTTGTTAGCACGCATGGGAGAGAACTCACGCCCTGTTTCAGTCCCCTGCCAGCCATACATACACGTCAAGGACAGTGTTCCCAGAGATACCTTCCTGTAAATGGGAGAGAGGAAGTTTGACTGGGCACAACTCAGCCTTGGCAGGCCGTCTGAACAGCTTACTCCCTTGATGGCTTTGGCGCAGAGAGCATCACGCAGCGTTCCGTGAAGCTCATGGTAGGCTGATTTTAGGGCTCTCGCCGACACTCCTCGGGCTCTAGCCCTCTCAACCTCTTCCGGCCCTTACTGGCCTTCTCTGACACACCTCGGCGAGTACAGAGCTTAGGGCGACACATTCCGTTTACGATGGGCAGCAGGAATTCACAGCAGTGTGTCAAGCCCTCCAGCCTTCTCTCCTTCGGCACGCAGAGGTTTTGCACTTCTTGCAAACACCTCAGCGGAGAGCCCAAAGTATTCCTGATCTCTTCAACAATGTAGTGCTGCACTAGACTTCAAATATGTCTTCGCTGCGAGATACATTAGAGCGTGTAGTCGTTGCTTCTGAAGGTGAGGAACGCTTCCCTAATGGGCTTTCAGGGAGAAACCTGCTGCGAGTGGCCGTCTGCAAGCCCTTGCGATCACATTCGTCAGCGGCTGTGGTGGCAGTCAAGTTCTGACAGCAAATGGAAATATCAGCTCTCCATGTTTACGAAACGCACCCCTCCATGTGTCAAAGGCAAAAGTCTACCTTTCCTTCAGAGTCCTCAACCCTGTGAGACAAACATGGTGTGGGTGGCTCCATTCAAAGTGTTTCTCAGGATACCGGGGGAAACTTCCCATTCTAAGAGGGACGAATAGGCTCTGTTTCCTGTCCGGTCAAGTCCATTTCCAGGAACACATCAGAGTCCTTGGTCAAGCGCGTTGTGTGAATGGGCAGAGGAAGAAAGCACTCAGTGCTGGAGAAGGTTAGCTGGCTGACATTGCAGGCACAGTACGCAGCACTCTGTACTTGCACCTTGCCTGTGGCAAATGCATACATACTCTGATGAGGAAGAGACAAGCGGTGCAGGTCCTCTACTGGCTTTCCCACTTATTTGTAGATGACAACAGAGAAGCTTGCCCATGGAACTTGAGACCGGCTTGTGTGCAAGTCTACCCAAAATGGAAGAGCCGTTTCCTCCTGCCCCCAGGGACACGTTCCGTACTTTGCCTGGGCAGAGGCTGTGAGGCTTTGTTGATCCAGCTCGTGGGAAACGGATATATAAATTCTGTGAGGAACGAGGATTTCCTTCCCTGCAGCAGCGCCTGGGCTTCCACGTTGCCTTTGGCACACGGTGCTCGAGCGGCGCTCTCAATGAACTGGAAAGAGCCAAATGACAGGAATGTTAATCACGACGCTTGATGCACCACCCTCACCCTTCACATACATCTTCCCCTCAGAGAAATATCCCTGAAGGGTAGTCGAGTCTTAGGGGGAGAAACAAGTGCCCGCAAACTTAGGGTGAAATGCAGGTTTCACTCTGCCGTCTGAAAGATCTTGCCCTGCACCTGACTGAGATCACGGCGTGTTAGATCCGTACCCAATCGCACATACAATTCCGCTGGTGGGCACACAGAGCTCCGGCAGAGCTCGAAGTTCCCAGAGCACGTGCAATACTCCTGGTGGCTGCAACAAGCAATGTCGTACACAGCACACTTGGACCTTGACTTCCTTTCAAGGAAAGGCCGCAGGGCAGGGTCATTGAATCGAGAGAGGGAAACACTTGGCTGCATTCCTCAGGTGAGACACAGGTCAAACTGTGCCGGCTGAAAAGCTCAGGTTCCCTTTGGGAAGCTCTTCGTTGTAGGCGGGACGGGAAGGCCTTTGCTTGCAGGCTGTGGCCATTGCCAGGCTAGGACGGAGGAAACACCGCCTATCCCAGCACGCTTGTTAGCACGCATGGGAGAGAACTCACGCCCTGTTTCAGTCCCCTGCCAGCCATACATACACGTCAAGGACAGTGTTCCCAGAGATACCTTCCTGTAAATGGGAGAGAGGAAGTTTGACTGGGCAAAACTCAGCCTTGGCAGGCCGTCTGAACAGCTTACTCCCTTGATGGCTTTGGCGCAGAGAGCATCACGCAGCGTTCCGTGAAGCTCATGGTAGGCTGATTTTAGGGCTCTCGCCGACACTCCTCGGGCTCTAGCCCTCTCAACCTCTTCCGGCCCTTACTGGCCTTCTCTGACACACCTCGGCGAGTACAGAGCTTAGGGCGACACATTCCGTTTACGATGGGCAGCAGGAATTCACAGCAGTGTGTCAAGCCCTCCGGCCTTCTCTCCTTCGGCACGCAGAGGGTTTGCACTTCTTGCAAACACCTCAGCGGAGAGCCCAAAGTATTCCTGATCTCTTCAACAATGTAGTGCTGCACTAGACTTCAAATATGTCTTCGCTGCGAGATACATTAGAGCGTGTAGTCGTTGCTTCTGAAGGTGAGGAACGCTTCCCTAATGGGCTTTCAGGGAGAAACCTGCTGCGAGTGGCCGTCTGCAAGCCCTTGCGATCACATTCGTCAGCGGCTGTGGTGGCAGTCAAGTTCTGACAGCAAATGGAAATATCAGCTCTCCATGTTTACGAAACGCACCCCTCCGTGTGTCAAAGGCAAAAGTCTACCTTTCCTTCAGAGTCCTCAACCCTGTGAGACAAACATGGTGTGGGTGGCTCCATTCAAAGTGTTTCTCAGGATACCGGGGGAAACTTCCCATTCTAAGAGGGACGAATAGGCTCCGTTTCCTGTCCGGTCAAGTCCATTTCCAGGAACACATCAGAGTCCTTGGTCAAGCGCGTTGTGTGAATGGGCAGAGGAAGAAAGCACTCAGTGCTGGAGAAGGTTAGCTGGCTGACATTGCAGGCACAGTACGCAGCACTCTGTACTTGCACCTTGCCTGTGGCACATGCATACATACTCTGATGAGGAAGAGACAAGCGGTGCAGGTCCTCTACTGGCTTTCCCACTTATTTGTAGATGACAACAGAGAAGCTTGCCCATGGAACTTGAGACCGGCTTGTGTGCAAGTCTACCCAAAATGGAAGAGCCGTTTCCTCCTGCCCCCAGGGACACGTTCCGTACTTTGCCTGGGCAGAGGCTGTGAGGCTTTGTTGATCCAGCTCGTGGGAAACGGATATATAAATTCTGTGAGGAACGAGGATTTCCTTCCCTGCAGCAGCGCCTGTGCTTCCACGTTGCCTTTGGCACACGGTGCTCGAGCGGCGCTCTCAATGAACTGGAAAGAGCCAAATGACAGGAGTGTTAATCACGACGCTTGATGCACCACCCTCACCCTTCACATACATCTTCCCCTCAGAGAAATATCCCTGAAGGGTAGTCGAGTCTTAGGGGGAGAAACAAGTGCCCGCAAACTTAGGGTGAAATGCAGGTTTCACTCTGCCGTCTGAAAGATCTTGCCCTGCACCTGACTGAGATCACGGCGTGTTAGATCCGTACCCAATTGCACATACAATTCCGCTGGTGGGCACACAGAGCTCCGGCAGAGCTCGAAGTTCCCAGAGCACGTGCAATACTCCTGGTGGCTGCAACAAGCAATGTCGTACACAGCACACTTGGACCTTGACTTCCTTTCAAGGAAAGGCCGCAGGGCAGGGTCATTGAATCGAGAGAGGGAAACACTTGGCTGCATTCCTCAGGTGAGACACAGGTCAAACTGTGCCGGCTGAAAAGCTCAGGTTCCCTTTGGGAAGCTCTTCGTTGTAGGCGGGACGGGAAGGCCTTTGCTTGCAGGCTGTGGCCATTGCCAGGCTAGGACGGAGGAAACACCGCCTATCCCAGCACGCTTGTTAGCACGCATGGGAGAGAACTCACGCCCTGTTTCAGTCCCCTGCCAGCCATACATACACGTCAAAGACAGTGTTCCCAGAGATACCTTCCTGTAAATGGGAGAGAGGAAGTTTGACTGGGCAAAACTCAGCCTTGGCAGGCCGTCTGAACAGCTTACTCCCTTGATGGCTTTGGCGCAGAGAGCATCACGCAGCGTTCCGTGAAGCTCATGGTAGGCTGATTTTAGGGCTCTCGCCGACACTCCTCGGGCTCTAGCCCTCTCAACCTCTTCCGGCCCTTACTGGCCTTCTCTGACACACCTCGGCGAGTACAGAGCTTAGGGCGACACATTCCGTTTACGATGGGCAGCAGGAATTCACAGCAGTGTGTCAAGCCCTCCGGCCTTCTCTCCTTCGGCGCGCAGAGGTTTTGCACTTCTTGCAAACACCTCAGCGGAGAGCCCAAAGTATTCCTGAGCTCTTCAACAATGTAGTGCTGCACTAGACTTCAAATATGTCTTCGCTGCGAGATACATTAGAGCGTGTAGTCGTTGCTTCTGAAGGTGAGGAACGCTTCCCTAATGGGCTTTCAGGGAGAAACCTGCTGCGAGTGGCCGTCTGCAAGCCCTTGCGATCACATTCGTCAGCGGCTGTGGTGGCAGTCAAGTTCTGACAGCAAATGGAAATATCAGCTCTCCATGTTTACGAAACGCACCCCTCCGTGTGTCAAAGGCAAAAGTCTACCTTTCCTTCAGAGTCCTCAACCCTGTGAGACAAACATGGTGTGGGTGGCTCCATTCAAAGTGTTTCTCAGGATACCGGGGGAAACTTCCCATTCTAAGAGGGACGAATAGGCTCCGTTTCCTGTCCGGTCAAGTCCATTTCCAGAAACACATCAGAGTCCTTGGTCAAGCGCGTTGTGTGAATGGGCAGAGGAAGAAAGCACTCAGTGCTGGAGAAGGTTAGCTGGCTGACATTGCAGGCACAGTACGCAGCACTCTGTACTTGCACCTTGCCTGTGGCACATGCATACATACTCTGATGAGGAAGAGACAAGCGGTGCAGGTCCTCTACTGGCTTTCCCACTTATTTGTAGATGACAACAGAGAAGCTTGCCCATGGAACTTGAGACCGGCTTATGTGCAAGTCTACCCAAAATGGAAGAGCCGTTTCCTCCTGCCCCCAGGGACACGTTCCGTACTTTGCCTGGGCAGAGGCTGTGAGGCTTTGTTGATCCAGCTCGTGGGAAACGGATATATAAATTCTGTGAGGAACGAGGATTTCCTTCCCTGCAGCAGCGCCTGTGCTTCCACGTTGCCTTTGGCACACGGTGCTCGAGCGGCGCTCTCAATGAACTGGAAAGAGCCAAATGACAGGAGTGTTAATCACGACGCTTGATGCACCACCCTCACCCTTCACATACATCTTCCCCTCAGAGAAATATCCCTGAAGGGTAGTCGAGTCTTAGGGGGAGAAACAAGTGCCCGCAAACTTAGGGTGAAATGCAGGTTTCACTCTGCCGTCTGAAAGATCTTGCCCTGCACCTGACTGAGATCACGGCGTGTTAGATCCGTACCCAATCGCACATACAATTCCGCTGGTGGGCACACAGAGCTCCGGCAGAGCTCGAAGTTCCCAGAGCACGTGCAATCCTCCTGGTGGCTGCAACAAGCAATGTCGTACACAGCACACTTGGACCTTGACTTCCTTTCAAGGAAAGGCCGCAGGGCAGGGTCATTGAATCGAGAGAGGGAAACACTTGGCTGCATTCCTCAGGTGAGACACAGGTCAAACTGTGCCGGCTGAAAAGCTCAGGTTCCCTTTGGGAAGCTCTTCGTTGTAGGCGGGACGGGAAGGCCTTTGCTTGCAGGCTGTGGCCATTGCCAGGCTAGGACGGAGGAAACACCGCCTATCCCAGCACGCTTGTTAGCACGCATGGGAGAGAACTCACGCCCTGTTTCAGTCCCCTGCCAGCCATACATACACGTCAAGGACAGTGTTCCCAGAGATACCTTCCTGTAAATGGGAGAGAGGAAGTTTGACTGGGCAAAACTCAGCCTTGGCAGGCCGTCTGAACAGCTTACTCCCTTGATGGCTTTGGCGCAGAGAGCATCACGCAGCGTTCCGTGAAGCTCATGGTAGGCTGATTTTAGGGCTCTCGCCGACACTCCTCGGGCTCTAGCCCTCTCAACCTCTTCCGGCCCTTACTGGCCTTCTCTGACACACCTCGGCGAGTACAGAGCTTAGGGCGACACATTCCGTTTACGATGGGCAGCAGGAATTCACAGCAGTGTGTCAAGCCCTCCGGCCTTCTCTCCTTCGGCACGCAGAGGTTTTGCACTTCTTGCAAACACCTCAGCGGAGAGCCCAAAGTATTCCTGATCTCTTCAACAATGTAGTGCTGCACTAGACTTCAAATATGTCTTCGCTGCGAGATACATTAGAGCGTGTAGTCGTTGCTTCTGAAGGTGAGGAACGCTTCCCTAATGGGCTTTCAGGGAGAAACCTGCTGCGAGTGGCCGTCTGCAAGCCCTTGCGATCACATTCGTCAGCGGCTGTGGTGGCAGTCAAGTTCTGACAGCAAATGGAAATATCAGCTCTCCATGTTTACGAAACGCACCCCTCCGTGTGTCAAAGGCAAAAGTCTACCTTTCCTTCAGAGTCCTCAACCCTGTGAGACAAACATGGTGTGGGTGGCTCCATTCAAAGTGTTTCTCAGGATACCGGGGGAAACTTCCCATTCTAAGAGGGACGAATAGGCTCCGTTTCCTGTCCGGTCAAGTCCATTTCCAGGAACACATCAGAGTCCTTGGTCAAGCGCGTTGTGTGAATGGGCAGAGGAAGAAAGCACTCAGTGCTGGAGAAGGTTAGCTGGCTGACATTGCAGGCACAGTACGCAGCACTCTGTACTTGCACCTTGCCTGTGGCAAATGCATACATACTCTGATGAGGAAGAGACAAGCGGTGCAGGTCCTCTACTGGCTTTCCCACTTATTTGTAGATGACAACAGAGAAGCTTGCCCATGGAACTTGAGACCGGCTTATGTGCAAGTCTACCCAAAATGGAAGAGCCGTTTCCTCCTGCCCCCAGGGACACGTTCCGTACTTTGCCTGGGCAGAGGCTGTGAGGCTTTGTTGATCCAGCTCGTGGGAAACGGATATATAAATTCTGTGAGGAACGAGGATTTCCTTCCCTGCAGCAGCGCCTGGGCTTCCACGTTGCCTTTGGCACACGGTGCTCGAGCGGCGCTCTCAATGAACTGGAAAGAGCCAAATGACAGGAGTGTTAATCACGACGCTTCATGCACCACCCTCACCCTTCACATACATCTTCCCCTCAGAGAAATATCCCTGAAGGGTAGTCGAGTCTTAGGGGGAGAAACAAGTGCCCGCAAACTTAGGGTGAAATGCAGGTTTCACTCTGCCGTCTGAAAGATCTTGCCCTGCACCTGACTGAGATCACGGCGTGTTAGATCCGTACCCAATCGCACATACAATTCCGCTGGTGGGCACACAGAGCTCCGGCAGAGCTCGAAGTTCCCAGAGCACGTGCAATACTCCTGGTGGCTGCAACAAGCAATGTCGTACACAGCACACTTGGACCTTGACTTCCTTTCAAGGAAAGGCCGCAGGGCAGGGTCATTGAATCGAGAGAGGGAAACACTTGGCTGCATTCCTCAGGTGAGACACAGGTCAAACTGTGCCGGCTGAAAAGCTCAGGTTCCCTTTGGGAAGCTCTTCGTTGTAGGCGGGACGGGAAGGCCTTTGCTTGCAGGCTGTGGCCATTGCCAGGCTAGGACGGAGGAAACACCGCCTATCCCAGCACGCTTGTTAGCACGCATGGGAGAGAACTCACGCCCTGTTTCAGTCCCCTGCCAGCCATACATACACGTCAAGGACAGTGTTCCCAGAGATACCTTCCTGTAAATGGGAGAGAGGAAGTTTGACTGGGCAAAACTCAGCCTTGGCAGGCCGTCTGAACAGCTTACTCCCTTGATGGCTTTGGCGCAGAGAGCATCACGCAGCGTTCCGTGAAGCTCATGGTAGGCTGATTTTAGGGCTCTCGCCGACACTCCTCGGGCTCTAGCCCTCTCAACCTCTTCCGGCCCTTACTGGCCTTCTCTGACACACCTCGGCGAGTACAGAGCTTAGGGCGACACATTCCGTTTACGATGGGCAGCAGGAATTCACAGCAGTGTGTCAAGCCCTCCGGCCTTCTCTCCTTCGGCACGCAGAGGTTTTGCACTTCTTGCAAACACCTCAGCGGAGAGCCCAAAGTATTCCTGATCTCTTCAACAATGTAGTGCTGCACTAGACTTCAAATATGTCTTCGCTGCGAGATACATTAGAGCGTGTAGTCGTTGCTTCTGAAGGTGAGGAACGCTTCCCTAATGGGCTTTCAGGGAGAAACCTGCTGCGAGTGGCCGTCTGCAAGCCCTTGCGATCACATTCGTCAGCGGCTGTGGTGGCAGTCAAGTTCTGACAGCAAATGGAAATATCAGCTCTCCATGTTTACGAAACGCACCCCTCCGTGTGTCAAAGGCAAAAGTCTACCTTTCCTTCAGAGTCCTCAACCCTGTGAGACAAACATGGTGTGGGTGGCTCCATTCAAAGTGTTTCTCAGGATACCGGGGGAAACTTCCCATTCTAAGAGGGACGAATAGGCTCTGTTTCCTGTCCGGTCAAGTCCATTTCCAGGAACACATCAGAGTCCTTGGTCAAGCGCGTTGTGTGAATGGGCAGAGGAAGAAAGCACTCAGTGCTGGAGAAGGTTAGCTGGCTGACATTGCAGGCACAGTACGCAGCACTCTGTACTTGCACCTTGCCTGTGGCACATGCATACATACTCTGATGAGGAAGAGACAAGCGGTGCAGGTCCTCTACTGGCTTTCCCACTTATTTGTAGATGACAACAGAGAAGCTTGCCCATGGAACTTGAGACCGGCTTATGTGCAAGTCTACCCAAAATGGAAGAGCCGTTTCCTCCTGCCCCCAGGGACACGTTCCGTACTTTGCCTGGGCAGAGGCTGTGAGGCTTTGTTGATCCAGCTCGTGGGAAACGGATATATAAATTCTGTGAGGAACGAGGATTTCCTTCCCTGCAGCAGCGCCTGTGCTTCCACGTTGCCTTTGGCACACGGTGCTCGAGCGGCGCTCTCAATGAACTGGAAAGAGCCAAATGACAGGAGTGTTAATCACGACGCTTGATGCACCACCCTCACCCTTCACATACATCTTCCCCTCAGAGAAATATCCCTGAAGGGTAGTCGAGTCTTAGGGGGAGAAACAAGTGCCCGCAAACTTAGGGTGAAATGCAGGTTTCACTCTGCCGTCTGAAAGATCTTGCCCTGCACCTGACTGAGATCACGGCGTGTTAGATCCGTACCCAATCGCACATACAATTCCGCTGGTGGGCACACAGAGCTCCGGCAGAGCTCGAAGTTCCCAGAGCACGTGCAATACTCCTGGTGGCTGCAACAAGCAATGTCGTACACAGCACACTTGGACCTTGACTTCCTTTCAAGGAAAGGCCGCAGGGCAGGGTCATTGAATCGAGAGAGGGAAACACTTGGCTGCATTCCTCAGGTGAGACACAGGTCAAACTGTGCCGGCTGAAAAGCTCAGGTTCCCTTTGGGAAGCTCTTCGTTGTAGGCGGGACGGGAAGGCCTTTGCTTGCAGGCTGTGGCCATTGCCAGGCTAGGACGGAGGAAACACCGCCTATCCCAGCACGCTTGTTAGCACGCATGGGAGAGAACTCACGCCCTGTTTCAGTCCCCTGCCAGCCATACATACACGTCAAGGACAGTGTTCCCAGAGATACCTTCCTGTAAATGGGAGAGAGGAAGTTTGACTGGGCAAAACTCAGCCTTGGCAGGCCGTCTGAACAGCTTACTCCCTTGATGGCTTTGGCGCAGAGAGCATCACGCAGCGTTCCGTGAAGCTCATGGTAGGCTGATTTTAGGGCTCTCGCCGACACTCCTCGGGCTCTAGCCCTCTCAACCTCTTCCGGCCCTTACTGGCCTTCTCTGACACACCTCGGCGAGTACAGAGCTTAGGGCGACACATTCCGTTTACGATGGGCAGCAGGAATTCACAGCAGTGTGTCAAGCCCTCCGGCCTTCTCTCCTTCGGCACGCAGAGGTTTTGCACTTCTTGCAAACACCTCAGCGGAGAGCCCAAAGTATTCCTGATCTCTTCAACAATGTAGTGCTGCACTAGACTTCAAATATGTCTTCGCTGCGAGATACATTAGAGCGTGTAGTCGTTGCTTCTGAAGGTGAGGAACGCTTCCCTAATGGGCTTTCAGGGAGAAACCTGCTGCGAGTGGCCGTCTGCAAGCCCTTGCGATCACATTCGTCAGCGGCTGTGGTGGCAGTCAAGTTCTGACAGCAAATGGAAATATCAGCTCTCCATGTTTACGAAACGCACCCCTCCGTGTGTCAAAGGCAAAAGTCTACCTTTCCTTCAGAGTCCTCAACCCTGTGAGACAAACATGGTGTGGGTGGCTCCATTCAAAGTGTTTCTCAGGATACCGGGGGAAACTTCCCATTCTAAGAGGGACGAATAGGCTCCGTTTCCTGTCCGGTCAAGTCCATTTCCAGGAACACATCAGAGTCCTTGGTCAAGCGCGTTGTGTGAATGGGCAGAGGAAGAAAGCACTCAGTGCTGGAGAAGGTTAGCTGGCTGACATTGCAGGCACAGTACGCAGCACTCTGTACTTGCACCTTGCCTGTGGCACATGCATACATACTCTGATGAGGAAGAGACAAGCGGTGCAGGTCCTCTACTGGCTTTCCCACTTATTTGTAGATGACAACAGAGAAGCTTGCCCATGGAACTTGAGACCGGCTTATGTGCAAGTCTACCCAAAATGGAAGAGCCGTTTCCTCCTGCCCCCAGGGACACGTTCCGTACTTTGCCTGGGCAGAGGCTGTGAGGCTTTGTTGATCCAGCTCGTGGGAAACGGATATATAAATTCTGTGAGGAACGAGGATTTCCTTCCCTGCAGCAGCGCCTGTGCTTCCACGTTGCCTTTGGCACACGGTGCTCGAGCGGCGCTCTCAATGAACTGGAAAGAGCCAAATGACAGGAGTGTTAATCACGACGCTTGATGCACCACCCTCACCCTTCACATACATCTTCCCCTCAGAGAAATATCCCTGAAGGGTAGTCGAGTCTTAGGGGGAGAAACAAGTGCCCGCAAACTTAGGGTGAAATGCAGGTTTCACTCTGCCGTCTGAAAGATCTTGCCCTGCACCTGACTGAGATCACGGCGTGTTAGATCCGTACCCAATCGCACATACAATTCCGCTGGTGGGCACACAGAGCTCCGGCAGAGCTCGAAGTTCCCAGAGCACGTGCAATACTCCTGGTGGCTGCAACAAGCAATGTCGTACACAGCACACTTGGACCTTGACTTCCTTTCAAGGAAAGGCCGCAGGGCAGGGTCATTGAATCGAGAGAGGGAAACACTTGGCTGCATTCCTCAGGTGAGACACAGGTCAAACTGTGCCGGCTGAAAAGCTCAGGTTCCCTTTGGGAAGCTCTTCGTTGTAGGCGGGACGGGAAGGCCTTTGCTTGCAGGCTGTGGCCATTGCCAGGCTAGGACGGAGGAAACACCGCCTATCCCAGCACGCTTGTTAGCACGCATGGGAGAGAACTCACGCCCTGTTTCAGTCCCCTGCCAGCCATACATACACGTCAAGGACAGTGTTCCCAGAGATACCTTCCTGTAAATGGGAGAGAGGAAGTTTGACTGGGCAAAACTCAGCCTTGGCAGGCCGTCTGAACAGCTTACTCCCTTGATGGCTTTGGCGCAGAGAGCATCACGCAGCGTTCCGTGAAGCTCATGGTAGGCTGATTTTAGGGCTCTCGCCGACACTCCTCGGGCTCTAGCCCTCTCAACCTCTTCCGGCCCTTACTGGCCTTCTCTGACACACCTCGGCGAGTACAGAGCTTAGGGCGACACATTCCGTTTACGATGGGCAGCAGGAATTCACAGCAGTGTGTCAAGCCCTCCGGCCTTCTCTCCTTCGGCACGCAGAGGTTTTGCACTTCTTGCAAACACCTCAGCGGAGAGCCCAAAGTATTCCTGATCTCTTCAACAATGTAGTGCTGCACTAGACTTCAAATATGTCTTCGCTGCGAGATACATTAGAGCGTGTAGTCGTTGCTTCTGAAGGTGAGGAACGCTTCCCTAATGGGCTTTCAGGGAGAAACCTGCTGCGAGTGGCCGTCTGCAAGCCCTTGCGATCACATTCGTCAGCGGCTGTGGTGGCAGTCAAGTTCTGACAGCAAATGGAAATATCAGCTCTCCATGTTTACGAAACGCACCCCTCCGTGTGTCAAAGGCAAAAGTCTACCTTTCCTTCAGAGTCCTCAACCCTGTGAGACAAACATGGTGTGGGTGGCTCCATTCAAAGTGTTTCTCAGGATACCGGGGGAAACTTCCCATTCTAAGAGGGACGAATAGGCTCCGTTTCCTGTCCGGTCAAGTCCATTTCCAGGAACACATCAGAGTCCTTGGTCAAGCGCGTTGTGTGAATGGGCAGAGGAAGAAAGCACTCAGTGCTGGAGAAGGTTAGCTGGCTGACATTGCAGGCACAGTACGCAGCACTCTGTACTTGCACCTTGCCTGTGGCAAATGCATACATACTCTGATGAGGAAGAGACAAGCGGTGCAGGTCCTCTACTGGCTTTCCCACTTATTTGTAGATGACAACAGAGAAGCTTGCCCATGGAACTTGAGACCGGCTTATGTGCAAGTCTACCCAAAATGGAAGAGCCGTTTCCTCCTGCCCCCAGGGACACGTTCCGTACTTTGCCTGGGCAGAGGCTGTGAGGCTTTGTTGATCCAGCTCGTGGGAAACGGATATATAAATTCTGTGAGGAACGAGGATTTCCTTCCCTGCAGCAGCGCCTGTGCTTCCACGTTGCCTTTGGCACACGGTGCTCGAGCGGCGCTCTCAATGAACTGGAAAGAGCCAAATGACAGGAGTGTTAATCACGACGCTTGATGCACCACCCTCACCCTTCACATACATCTTCCCCTCAGAGAAATATCCCTGAAGGGTAGTCGAGTCTTAGGGGGAGAAACAAGTGCCCGCAAACTTAGGGTGAAATGCAGGTTTCACTCTGCCGTCTGAAAGATCTTGCCCTGCACCTGACTGAGATCACGGCGTGTTAGATCCGTACCCAATCGCACATACAATTCCGCTGGTGGGCACACAGAGCTCCGGCAGAGCTCGAAGTTCCCAGAGCACGTGCAATCCTCCTGGTGGCTGCAACAAGCAATGTCGTACACAGCACACTTGGACCTTGACTTCCTTTCAAGGAAAGGCCGCAGGGCAGGGTCATTGAATCGAGAGAGGGAAACACTTGGCTGCATTCCTCAGGTGAGACACAGGTCAAACTGTGCCGGCTGAAAAGCTCAGGTTCCCTTTGGGAAGCTCTTCGTTGTAGGCGGGACGGGAAGGCCTTTGCTTGCAGGCTGTGGCCATTGCCAGGCTAGGACGGAGGAAACACCGCCTATCCCAGCACGCTTGTTAGCATGCATGGGAGAGAACTCACGCCCTGTTTCAGTCCCCTGCCAGCCATACATACACGTCAAGGACAGTGTTCCCAGAGATACCTTCCTGTAAATGGGAGAGAGGAAGTTTGGGCAAAACTCAGCCTTGGCAGGCCGTCTGAACAGCTTACTCCCTTGATGGCTTTGGCGCAGAGAGCATCACGCAGCGTTCCGTGAAGCTCATGGTAGGCTGATTTTAGGGCTCTCGCCGACACTCCTCGGGCTCTAGCCCTCTCAACCTCTTCCGGCCCTTACTGGCCTTCTCTGACACACCTCGGCGAGTACAGAGCTTAGGGCGACACATTCCGTTTACGATGGGCAGCAGGAATTCACAGCAGTGTGTCAAGCCCTCCGGCCTTCTCTCCTTCGGCACGCAGAGGTTTTGCACTTCTTGCAAACACCTCAGCGGAGAGCCCAAAGTATTCCTGATCTCTTCAACAATGTAGTGCTGCACTAGACTTCAAATATGTCTTCGCTGCGAGATACATTAGAGCGTGTAGTCGTTGCTTCTGAAGGTGAGGAACGCTTCCCTAATGGGCTTTCAGGGAGAAACCTGCTGCGAGTGGCCGTCTGCAAGCCCTTGCCATCACATTCGTCAGCGGCTGTGGTGGCAGTCAAGTTCTGACAGCAAATGGAAATATCAGCTCTCCATGTTTACGAAACGCACCCCTCCGTGTGTCAAAGGCAAAAGTCTACCTTTCCTTCAGAGTCCTCAACCCTGTGAGACAAACATGGTGCGGGTGGCTCCATTCAAAGTGTTTCTCAGGATACCGGGGGAAACTTCCCATTCTAAGAGGGACGAATAGGCTCTGTTTCCTGTCCGGTCAAGTCCATTTCCAGGAACACATCAGAGTCCTTGGTCAAGCGCGTTGTGTGAATGGGCAGAGGAAGAAAGCACTCAGTGCTCGAGAAGGTTAGCTGGCTGACATTGCAGGCACAGTACGCAGCACTCTGTACTTGCACCTTGCCTGTGGCAAATGCATACATACTCTGATGAGGAAGAGACAAGCGGTGCAGGTCCTCTACTGGCTTTCCCACTTATTTGTAGATGACAACAGAGAAGCTTGCCCATGGAACTTGAGACCGGCTTATGTGCAAGTCTACCCAAAATGGAAGAGCCGTTTCCTCCTGCCCCCAGGGACACGTTCCGTACTTTGCCTGGGCAGAGGCTGTGAGGCTTTGTTGATCCAGCTCGTGGGAAACGGATATATAAATTCTGTGAGGAACGAGGATTTCCTTCCCTGCAGCAGCGCCTGTGCTTCCACGTTGCCTTTGGCACACGGTGCTCGAGCGGCGCTCTCAATGAACTGGAAAGAGCCAAATGACAGGAATGTTAATCACGACGCTTGATGCACCACCCTCACCCTTCACATACATCTTCCCCTCAGAGAAATATCCCTGAAGGGTAGTCGAGTCTTAGGGGGAGAAACAAGTGCCCGCAAACTTAGGGTGAAATGCAGGTTTCACTCTGCCGTCTGAAAGATCTTGCCCTGCACCTGACTGAGATCACGGCGTGTTAGATCCGTACCCAATCGCACATACAATTCCGCTGGTGGGCACACAGAGCTCCGGCAGAGCTCGAAGTTCCCAGAGCACGTGCAATACTCCTGGTGGCTGCAACAAGCAATGTCGTACACAGCACACTTGGACCTTGACTTCCTTTCAAGGAAAGGCCGCAGGGCAGGGTCATTGAATCGAGAGAGGGAAACACTTGGCTGCATTCCTCAGGTGAGACACAGGTCAAACTGTGCCGGCTGAAAAGCTCAGGTTCCCTTTGGGAAGCTCTTCGTTGTAGGCGGGACGGGAAGGCCTTTGCTTGCAGGCTGTGGCCATTGCCAGGCTAGGACGGAGGAAACACCGCCTATCCCAGCACGCTTGTTAGCACGCATGGGAGAGAACTCACGCCCTGTTTCAGTCCCCTGCCAGCCATACATACACGTCAAGGACAGTGTTCCCAGAGATACCTTCCTGTAAATGGGAGAGAGGAAGTTTGACTGGGCACAACTCAGCCTTGGCAGGCCGTCTGAACAGCTTACTCCCTTGATGGCTTTGGCGCAGAGAGCATCACGCAGCGTTCCGTGAAGCTCATGGTAGGCTGATTTTAGGGCTCTCGCCGACACTCCTCGGGCTCTAGCCCTCTCAACCTCTTCCGGCCCTTACTGGCCTTCTCTGACACACCTCGGCGAGTACAGAGCTTAGGGCGACACATTCCGTTTACGATGGGCAGCAGGAATTCACAGCAGTGTGTCAAGCCCTCCGGCCTTCTCTCCTTCGGCACGCAGAGGTTTTGCACTTCTTGCAAACACCTCAGCGGAGAGCCCAAAGTATTCCTGATCTCTTCAACAATGTAGTGCTGCACTAGACTTCAAATATGTCTTCGCTGCGAGATACATTAGAGCGTGTAGTCGTTGCTTCTGAAGGTGAGGAACGCTTCCCTAATGGGCTTTCAGGGAGAAACCTGCTGCGAGTGGCCGTCTGCAAGCCCTTGCGATCACATTCGTCAGCGGCTGTGGTGGCAGTCAAGTTCTGACAGCAAATGGAAATATCAGCTCTCCAGGTTTACGAAACGCACCCCTCCGTGTGTCAAAGGCAAAAGTCTACCTTTCCTTCAGAGTCCTCAACCCTGTGAGACAAACATGGTGCGGGTGGCTCCATTCAAAGTGTTTCTCAGGATACCGGGGGAAACTTCCCATTCTAAGAGGGACGAATAGGCTCCGTTTCCTGTCCGGTCAAGTCCATTTCCAGGAACACATCAGAGTCCTTGGTCAAGCGCGTTGTGTGAATGGGCAGAGGAAGAAAGCACTCAGTGCTGGAGAAGGTTAGCTGGCTGACATTGCAGGCACAGTACGCAGCACTCTGTACTTGCACCTTGCCTGTGGCAAATGCATACATACTCTGATGAGGAAGAGACAAGCGGTGCAGGTCCTCTACTGGCTTTCCCACTTATTTGTAGATGACAACAGAGAAGCTTGCCCATGGAACTTGAGACCGGCTTATGTGCAAGTCTACCCAAAATGGAAGAGCCGTTTCCTCCTGCCCCCAGGGACACGTTCCGTACTTTGCCTGGGCAGAGGCTGTGAGGCTTTGTTGATCCAGCTCGTGGGAAACGGATATATAAATTCTGTGAGGAACGAGGATTTCCTTCCCTGCAGCAGCGCCTGGGCTTCCACGTTGCCTTTGGCACACGGTGCTCGAGCGGCGCTCTCAATGAACTGGAAAGAGCCAAATGACAGGAGTGTTAATCACGACGCTTGATGCACCACCCTCACCCTTCACATACATCTTCCCCTCAGAGAAATATCCCTGAAGGGTAGTCGAGTCTTAGGGGGAGAAACAAGTGCCCGCAAACTTAGGGTGAAATGCAGGTTTCACTCTGCCGTCTGAAAGATCTTGCCCTGCACCTGACTGAGATCACGGCGTGTTAGATCCGTACCCAATCGCACATACAATTCCGCTGGTGGGCACACAGAGCTCCGGCAGAGCTCGAAGTTCCCAGAGCACGTGCAATCCTCCTGGTGGCTGCAACAAGCAATGTCGTACACAGCACACTTGGACCTTGACTTCCTTTCAAGGAAAGGCCGCAGGGCAGGGTCATTGAATCGAGAGAGGGAAACACTTGGCTGCATTCCTCAGGTGAGACACAGGTCAAACTGTGCCGGCTGAAAAGCTCAGGTTCCCTTTGGGAAGCTCTTCGTTGTAGGCGGGACGGGAAGGCCTTTGCTTGCAGGCTGTGGCCATTGCCAGGCTAGGACGGAGGAAACACCGCCTATCCCAGCACGCTTGTTAGCACGCATGGGAGAGAACTCACGCCCTGTTTCAGTCCCCTGCCAGCCATACATACACGTCAAGGACAGTGTTCCCAGAGATACCTTCCTGTAAATGGGAGAGAGGAAGTTTGACTGGGCACAACTCAGCCTTGGCAGGCCGTCTGAACAGCTTACTCCCTTGATGGCTTTGGCGCAGAGAGCATCACGCAGCGTTCCGTGAAGCTCATGGTAGGCTGATTTTAGGGCTCTCGCCGACACTCCTCGGGCTCTAGCCCTCTCAACCTCTTCCGGCCCTTACTGGCCTTCTCTGACACACCCCGGCGAGTACAGGGCTTAGGGCGACACATTCCGTTTACGATGGGCAGCAGGAATTCACAGCAGTGTGTCAAGCCCTCCGGCCTTCTCTCCTTCGGCACGCAGAGGTTTTGCACTTCTTGCAAACACCTCAGCGGAGAGCCCAAAGTATTCCTGATCTCTTCAACAATGTAGTGCTGCACTAGACTTCAAATATGTCTTCGCTGCGAGATACATTAGAGCGTGTAGTCGTTGCTTCTGAAGGTGAGGAACGCTTCCCTAATGGGCTTTCAGGGAGAAACCTGCTGCGAGTGGCCGTCTGCAAGCCCTTGCGATCACATTCGTCAGCGGCTGTGGTGGCAGTCAAGTTCTGACAGCAAATGGAAATATCAGCTCTCCAGGTTTACGAAACGCACCCCTCCGTGTGTCAAAGGCAAAAGTCTACCTTTCCTTCAGAGTCCTCAACCCTGTGAGACAAACATGGTGCGGGTGGCTCCATTCAAAGTGTTTCTCAGGATACCGGGGGAAACTTCCCATTCTAAGAGGGACGAATAGGCTCCGTTTCCTGTCCGGTCAAGTCCATTTCCAGGAACACATCAGAGTCCTTGGTCAAGCGCGTTGTGTGAATGGGCAGAGGAAGAAAGCACTCAGTGCTGGAGAAGGTTAGCTGGCTGACATTGCAGGCACAGTACGCAGCACTCTGTACTTGCACCTTGCCTGTGGCAAATGCATACATACTCTGATGAGGAAGAGACAAGCGGTGCAGGTCCTCTACTGGCTTTCCCACTTATTTGTAGATGACAACAGAGAAGCTTGCCCATGGAACTTGAGACCGGCTTATGTGCAAGTCTACCCAAAATGGAAGAGCCGTTTCCTCCTGCCCCCAGGGACACGTTCCGTACTTTGCCTGGGCAGAGGCTGTGAGGCTTTGTTGATCCAGCTCGTGGGAAACGGATATATAAATTCTGTGAGGAACGAGGATTTCCTTCCCTGCAGCAGCGCCTGGGCTTCCACGTTGCCTTTGGCACATGGTGCTCGAGCGGCGCTCTCAATGAACTGGAAAGAGCCAAATGACAGGAGTGTTAATCACGACGCTTGATGCACCACCCTCACCCTTCACATACATCTTCCCCTCAGAGAAATATCCCTGAAGGGTAGTCGAGTCTTAGGGGGAGAAACAAGTGCCCGCAAACTTAGGGTGAAATGCAGGTTTCACTCTGCCGTCTGAAAGATCTTGCCCTGCACCTGACTGAGATCACGGCGTGTTAGATCCGTACCCAATCGCACATACAATTCCGCTGGTGGGCACACAGAGCTCCGGCAGAGCTCGAAGTTCCCAGAGCACGTGCAATACTCCTGGTGGCTGCAACAAGCAATGTCGTACACAGCACACTTGGACCTTGACTTCCTTTCAAGGAAAGGCCGCAGGGCAGGGTCATTGAATCGAGAGAGGGAAACACTTGGCTGCATTCCTCAGGTGAGACACAGGTCAAACTGTGCCGGCTGAAAAGCTCAGGTTCCCTTTGGGAAGCTCTTCGTTGTAGGCGGGACGGGAAGGCCTTTGCTTGCAGGCTGTGGCCATTGCCAGGCTAGGACGGAGGAAACACCGCCTATCCCAGCACGCTTGTTAGCACGCATGGGAGAGAACTCACGCCCTGTTTCAGTCCCCTGCCAGCCATACATACACGTCAAGGACAGTGTTCCCAGAGATACCTTCCTGTAAATGGGAGAGAGGAAGTTTGACTGGGCACAACTCAGCCTTGGCAGGCCGTCTGAACAGCTTACTCCCTTGATGGCTTTGGCGCAGAGAGCATCACGCAGCGTTCCGTGAAGCTCATGGTAGGCTGATTTTAGGGCTCTCGCCGACACTCCTCGGGCTCTAGCCCTCTCAACCTCTTCCGGCCCTTACTGGCCTTCTCTGACACACCCCGGCGAGTACAGGGCTTAGGGCGACACATTCCGTTTACGATGGGCAGCAGGAATTCACAGCAGTGTGTCAAGCCCTCCGGCCTTCTCTCCTTCGGCACGCAGAGGTTTTGCACTTCTTGCAAACACCTCAGCGGAGAGCCCAAAGTATTCCTGATCTCTTCAACAATGTAGTGCTGCACTAGACTTCAAATATGTCTTCGCTGCGAGATACATTAGAGCGTGTAGTCGTTGCTTCTGAAGGTGAGGAACGCTTCCCTAATGGGCTTTCAGGGAGAAACCTGCTGCGAGTGGCCGTCTGCAAGCCCTTGCGATCACATTCGTCAGCGGCTGTGGTGGCAGTCAAGTTCTGACAGCAAATGGAAATATCAGCTCTCCAGGTTTACGAAACGCACCCCTCCGTGTGTCAAAGGCAAAAGTCTACCTTTCCTTCAGAGTCCTCAACCCTGTGAGACAAACATGGTGCGGGTGGCTCCATTCAAAGTGTTTCTCAGGATACCGGGGGAAACTTCCCATTCTAAGAGGGACGAATAGGCTCCGTTTCCTGTCCGGTCAAGTCCATTTCCAGGAACACATCAGAGTCCTTGGTCAAGCGCGTTGTGTGAATGGGCAGAGGAAGAAAGCACTCAGTGCTGGAGAAGGTTAGCTGGCTGACATTGCAGGCACAGTACGCAGCACTCTGTACTTGCACCTTGCCTGTGGCAAATGCATACATACTCTGATGAGGAAGAGACAAGCGGTGCAGGTCCTCTACTGGCTTTCCCACTTATTTGTAGATGACAACAGAGAAGCTTGCCCATGGAACTTGAGACCGGCTTATGTGCAAGTCTACCCAAAATGGAAGAGCCGTTTCCTCCTGCCCCCAGGGACACGTTCCGTACTTTGCCTGGGCAGAGGCTGTGAGGCTTTGTTGATCCAGCTCGTGGGAAACGGATATATAAATTCTGTGAGGAACGAGGATTTCCTTCCCTGCAGCAGCGCCTGGGCTTCCACGTTGCCTTTGGCACACGGTGCTCGAGCGGCGCTCTCAATGAACTGGAAAGAGCCAAATGACAGGAGTGTTAATCACGACGCTTGATGCACCACCCTCACCCTTCACATACATCTTCCCCTCAGAGAAATATCCCTGAAGGGTAGTCGAGTCTTAGGGGGAGAAACAAGTGCCCGCAAACTTAGGGTGAAATGCAGGTTTCACTCTGCCGTCTGAAAGATCTTGCCCTGCACCTGACTGAGATCACGGCGTGTTAGATCCGTACCCAATCGCACATACAATTCCGCTGGTGGGCACACAGAGCTCCGGCAGAGCTCGAAGTTCCCAGAGCACGTGCAATCCTCCTGGTGGCTGCAACAAGCAATGTCGTACACAGCACACTTGGACCTTGACTTCCTTTCAAGGAAAGGCCGCAGGGCAGGGTCATTGAATCGAGAGAGGGAAACACTTGGCTGCATTCCTCAGGTGAGACACAGGTCAAACTGTGCCGGCTGAAAAGCTCAGGTTCCCTTTGGGAAGCTCTTCGTTGTAGGCGGGACGGGAAGGCCTTTGCTTGCAGGCTGTGGCCATTGCCAGGCTAGGACGGAGGAAACACCGCCTATCCCAGCACGCTTGTTAGCACGCATGGGAGAGAACTCACGCCCTGTTTCAGTCCCCTGCCAGCCATACATACACGTCAAGGACAGTGTTCCCAGAGATACCTTCCTGTAAATGGGAGAGAGGAAGTTTGACTGGGCACAACTCAGCCTTGGCAGGCCGTCTGAACAGCTTACTCCCTTGATGGCTTTGGCGCAGAGAGCATCACGCAGCGTTCCGTGAAGCTCATGGTAGGCTGATTTTAGGGCTCTCGCCGACACTCCTCGGGCTCTAGCCCTCTCAACCTCTTCCGGCCCTTACTGGCCTTCTCTGACACACCCCGGCGAGTACAGGGCTTAGGGCGACACATTCCGTTTACGATGGGCAGCAGGAATTCACAGCAGTGTGTCAAGCCCTCCGGCCTTCTCTCCTTCGGCACGCAGAGGTTTTGCACTTCTTGCAAACACCTCAGCGGAGAGCCCAAAGTATTCCTGATCTCTTCAACAATGTAGTGCTGCACTAGACTTCAAAT
The DNA here is from genome assembly GCF_028564815.1 of Eubalaena glacialis. Lineage (NCBI taxonomy): Eukaryota > Metazoa > Chordata > Mammalia > Artiodactyla > Balaenidae > Eubalaena > Eubalaena glacialis. The sequence continues at coordinate 34,259,341 of NC_083734.1, read as the reverse complement.
ATGTCTTCGCTGCGAGATACATTAGAGCGTGTAGTCGTTGCTTCTGAAGGTGAGGAACGCTTCCCTAATGGGCTTTCAGGGAGAAACCTGCTGCGAGTGGCCGTCTGCAAGCCCTTGCGATCACATTCGTCAGCGGCTGTGGTGGCAGTCAAGTTCTGACAGCAAATGGAAATATCAGCTCTCCAGGTTTACGAAACGCACCCCTCCGTGTGTCAAAGGCAAAAGTCTACCTTTCCTTCAGAGTCCTCAACCCTGTGAGACAAACATGGTGCGGGTGGCTCCATTCAAAGTGTTTCTCAGGATACCGGGGGAAACTTCCCATTCTAAGAGGGACGAATAGGCTCTGTTTCCTGTCCGGTCAAGTCCATTTCCAGGAACACATCAGAGTCCTTGGTCAAGCGCGTTGTGTGAATGGGCAGAGGAAGAAAGCACTCAGTGCTGGAGAAGGTTAGCTGGCTGACATTGCAGGCACAGTACGCAGCACTCTGTACTTGCACCTTGCCTGTGGCAAATGCATACATACTCTGATGAGGAAGAGACAAGCGGTGCAGGTCCTCTACTGGCTTTCCCACTTATTTGTAGATGACAACAGAGAAGCTTGCCCATGGAACTTGAGACCGGCTTATGTGCAAGTCTACCCAAAATGGAAGAGCCGTTTCCTCCTGCCCCCAGGGACACGTTCCGTACTTTGCCTGGGCAGAGGCTGTGAGGCTTTGTTGATCCAGCTCGTGGGAAACGGATATATAAATTCTGTGAGGAACGAGGATTTCCTTCCCTGCAGCAGCGCCTGGGCTTCCACGTTGCCTTTGGCACACGGTGCTCGAGCGGCGCTCTCAATGAACTGGAAAGAGCCAAATGACAGGAGTGTTAATCACGACGCTTGATGCACCACCCTCACCCTTCACATACATCTTCCCCTCAGAGAAATATCCCTGAAGGGTAGTCGAGTCTTAGGGGGAGAAACAAGTGCCCGCAAACTTAGGGTGAAATGCAGGTTTCACTCTGCCGTCTGAAAGATCTTGCCCTGCACCTGACTGAGATCACGGCGTGTTAGATCCGTACCCAATCGCACATACAATTCCGCTGGTGGGCACACAGAGCTCCGGCAGAGCTCGAAGTTCCCAGAGCACGTGCAATCCTCCTGGTGGCTGCAACAAGCAATGTCGTACACAGCACACTTGGACCTTGACTTCCTTTCAAGGAAAGGCCGCAGGGCAGGGTCATTGAATCGAGAGAGGGAAACACTTGGCTGCATTCCTCAGGTGAGACACAGGTCAAACTGTGCCGGCTGAAAAGCTCAGGTTCCCTTTGGGAAGCTCTTCGTTGTAGGCGGGACGGGAAGGCCTTTGCTTGCAGGCTGTGGCCATTGCCAGGCTAGGACGGAGGAAACACCGCCTATCCCAGCACGCTTGTTAGCACGCATGGGAGAGAACTCACGCCCTGTTTCAGTCCCCTGCCAGCCATACATACACGTCAAGGACAGTGTTCCCAGAGATACCTTCCTGTAAATGGGAGAGAGGAAGTTTGACTGGGCACAACTCAGCCTTGGCAGGCCGTCTGAACAGCTTACTCCCTTGATGGCTTTGGCGCAGAGAGCATCACGCAGCGTTCCGTGAAGCTCATGGTAGGCTGATTTTAGGGCTCTCGCCGACACTCCTCGGGCTCTAGCCCTCTCAACCTCTTCCGGCCCTTACTGGCCTTCTCTGACACACCCCGGCGAGTACAGGGCTTAGGGCGACACATTCCGTTTACGATGGGCAGCAGGAATTCACAGCAGTGTGTCAAGCCCTCCGGCCTTCTCTCCTTCGGCACGCAGAGGTTTTGCACTTCTTGCAAACACCTCAGCGGAGAGCCCAAAGTATTCCTGATCTCTTCAACAATGTAGTGCTGCACTAGACTTCAAATATGTCTTCGCTGCGAGATACATTAGAGCGTGTAGTCGTTGCTTCTGAAGGTGAGGAACGCTTCCCTAATGGGCTTTCAGGGAGAAACCTGCTGCGAGTGGCCGTCTGCAAGCCCTTGCGATCACATTCGTCAGCGGCTGTGGTGGCAGTCAAGTTCTGACAGCAAATGGAAATATCAGCTCTCCAGGTTTACGAAACGCACCCCTCCGTGTGTCAAAGGCAAAAGTCTACCTTTCCTTCAGAGTCCTCAACCCTGTGAGACAAACATGGTGCGGGTGGCTCCATTCAAAGTGTTTCTCAGGATACCGGGGGAAACTTCCCATTCTAAGAGGGACGAATAGGCTCTGTTTCCTGTCCGGTCAAGTCCATTTCCAGGAACACATCAGAGTCCTTGGTCAAGCGCGTTGTGTGAATGGGCAGAGGAAGAAAGCACTCAGTGCTGGAGAAGGTTAGCTGGCTGACATTGCAGGCACAGTACGCAGCACTCTGTACTTGCACCTTGCCTGTGGCAAATGCATACATACTCTGATGAGGAAGAGACAAGCGGTGCAGGTCCTCTACTGGCTTTCCCACTTATTTGTAGATGACAACAGAGAAGCTTGCCCATGGAACTTGAGACCGGCTTATGTGCAAGTCTACCCAAAATGGAAGAGCCGTTTCCTCCTGCCCCCAGGGACACGTTCCGTACTTTGCCTGGGCAGAGGCTGTGAGGCTTTGTTGATCCAGCTCGTGGGAAACGGATATATAAATTCTGTGAGGAACGAGGATTTCCTTCCCTGCAGCAGCGCCTGGGCTTCCACGTTGCCTTTGGCACACGGTGCTCGAGCGGCGCTCTCAATGAACTGGAAAGAGCCAAATGACAGGAGTGTTAATCACGACGCTTGATGCACCACCCTCACCCTTCACATACATCTTCCCCTCAGAGAAATATCCCTGAAGGGTAGTCGAGTCTTAGGGGGAGAAACAAGTGCCCGCAAACTTAGGGTGAAATGCAGGTTTCACTCTGCCGTCTGAAAGATCTTGCCCTGCACCTGACTGAGATCACGGCGTGTTAGATCCGTACCCAATCGCACATACAATTCCGCTGGTGGGCACACAGAGCTCCGGCAGAGCTCGAAGTTCCCAGAGCACGTGCAATCCTCCTGGTGGCTGCAACAAGCAATGTCGTACACAGCACACTTGGACCTTGACTTCCTTTCAAGGAAAGGCCGCAGGGCAGGGTCATTGAATCGAGAGAGGGAAACACTTGGCTGCATTCCTCAGGTGAGACACAGGTCAAACTGTGCCGGCTGAAAAGCTCAGGTTCCCTTTGGGAAGCTCTTCGTTGTAGGCGGGACGGGAAGGCCTTTGCTTGCAGGCTGTGGCCATTGCCAGGCTAGGACGGAGGAAACACCGCCTATCCCAGCACGCTTGTTAGCACGCATGGGAGAGAACTCACGCCCTGTTTCAGTCCCCTGCCAGCCATACATACACGTCAAGGACAGTGTTCCCAGAGATACCTTCCTGTAAATGGGAGAGAGGAAGTTTGACTGGGCACAACTCAGCCTTGGCAGGCCGTCTGAACAGCTTACTCCCTTGATGGCTTTGGCGCAGAGAGCATCACGCAGCGTTCCGTGAAGCTCATGGTAGGCTGATTTTAGGGCTCTCGCCGACACTCCTCGGGCTCTAGCCCTCTCAACCTCTTCCGGCCCTTACTGGCCTTCTCTGACACACCCCGGCGAGTACAGGGCTTAGGGCGACACATTCCGTTTACGATGGGCAGCAGGAATTCACAGCAGTGTGTCAAGCCCTCCGGCCTTCTCTCCTTCGGCACGCAGAGGTTTTGCACTTCTTGCAAACACCTCAGCGGAGAGCCCAAAGTATTCCTGATCTCTTCAACAATGTAGTGCTGCACTAGACTTCAAATATGTCTTCGCTGCGAGATACATTAGAGCGTGTAGTCGTTGCTTCTGAAGGTGAGGAACGCTTCCCTAATGGGCTTTCAGGGAGAAACCTGCTGCGAGTGGCCGTCTGCAAGCCCTTGCGATCACATTCGTCAGCGGCTGTGGTGGCAGTCAAGTTCTGACAGCAAATGGAAATATCAGCTCTCCAGGTTTACGAAACGCACCCCTCCGTGTGTCAAAGGCAAAAGTCTACCTTTCCTTCAGAGTCCTCAACCCTGTGAGACAAACATGGTGCGGGTGGCTCCATTCAAAGTGTTTCTCAGGATACCGGGGGAAACTTCCCATTCTAAGAGGGACGAATAGGCTCTGTTTCCTGTCCGGTCAAGTCCATTTCCAGGAACACATCAGAGTCCTTGGTCAAGCGCGTTGTGTGAATGGGCAGAGGAAGAAAGCACTCAGTGCTGGAGAAGGTTAGCTGGCTGACATTGCAGGCACAGTACGCAGCACTCTGTACTTGCACCTTGCCTGTGGCAAATGCATACATACTCTGATGAGGAAGAGACAAGCGGTGCAGGTCCTCTACTGGCTTTCCCACTTATTTGTAGATGACAACAGAGAAGCTTGCCCATGGAACTTGAGACCGGCTTATGTGCAAGTCTACCCAAAATGGAAGAGCCGTTTCCTCCTGCCCCCAGGGACACGTTCCGTACTTTGCCTGGGCAGAGGCTGTGAGGCTTTGTTGATCCAGCTCGTGGGAAACGGATATATAAATTCTGTGAGGAACGAGGATTTCCTTCCCTGCAGCAGCGCCTGGGCTTCCACGTTGCCTTTGGCACATGGTGCTCGAGCGGCGCTCTCAATGAACTGGAAAGAGCCAAATGACAGGAGTGTTAATCACGACGCTTGATGCACCACCCTCACCCTTCACATACATCTTCCCCTCAGAGAAATATCCCTGAAGGGTAGTCGAGTCTTAGGGGGAGAAACAAGTGCCCGCAAACTTAGGGTGAAATGCAGGTTTCACTCTGCCGTCTGAAAGATCTTGCCCTGCACCTGACTGAGATCACGGCGTGTTAGATCCGTACCCAATCGCACATACAATTCCGCTGGTGGGCACACAGAGCTCCGGCAGAGCTCGAAGTTCCCAGAGCACGTGCAATACTCCTGGTGGCTGCAACAAGCAATGTCGTACACAGCACACTTGGACCTTGACTTCCTTTCAAGGAAAGGCCGCAGGGCAGGGTCATTGAATCGAGAGAGGGAAACACTTGGCTGCATTCCTCAGGTGAGACACAGGTCAAACTGTGCCGGCTGAAAAGCTCAGGTTCCCTTTGGGAAGCTCTTCGTTGTAGGCGGGACGGGAAGGCCTTTGCTTGCAGGCTGTGGCCATTGCCAGGCTAGGACGGAGGAAACACCGCCTATCCCAGCACGCTTGTTAGCACGCATGGGAGAGAACTCACGCCCTGTTTCAGTCCCCTGCCAGCCATACATACACGTCAAGGACAGTGTTCCCAGAGATACCTTCCTGTAAATGGGAGAGAGGAAGTTTGACTGGGCACAACTCAGCCTTGGCAGGCCGTCTGAACAGCTTACTCCCTTGATGGCTTTGGCGCAGAGAGCATCACGCAGCGTTCCGTGAAGCTCATGGTAGGCTGATTTTAGGGCTCTCGCCGACACTCCTCGGGCTCTAGCCCTCTCAACCTCTTCCGGCCCTTACTGGCCTTCTCTGACACACCCCGGCGAGTACAGGGCTTAGGGCGACACATTCCGTTTACGATGGGCAGCAGGAATTCACAGCAGTGTGTCAAGCCCTCCGGCCTTCTCTCCTTCGGCACGCAGAGGTTTTGCACTTCTTGCAAACACCTCAGCGGAGAGCCCAAAGTATTCCTGATCTCTTCAACAATGTAGTGCTGCACTAGACTTCAAATATGTCTTCGCTGCGAGATACATTAGAGCGTGTAGTCGTTGCTTCTGAAGGTGAGGAACGCTTCCCTAATGGGCTTTCAGGGAGAAACCTGCTGCGAGTGGCCGTCTGCAAGCCCTTGCGATCACATTCGTCAGCGGCTGTGGTGGCAGTCAAGTTCTGACAGCAAATGGAAATATCAGCTCTCCAGGTTTACGAAACGCACCCCTCCGTGTGTCAAAGGCAAAAGTCTACCTTTCCTTCAGAGTCCTCAACCCTGTGAGACAAACATGGTGCGGGTGGCTCCATTCAAAGTGTTTCTCAGGATACCGGGGGAAACTTCCCATTCTAAGAGGGACGAATAGGCTCCGTTTCCTGTCCGGTCAAGTCCATTTCCAGGAACACATCAGAGTCCTTGGTCAAGCGCGTTGTGTGAATGGGCAGAGGAAGAAAGCACTCAGTGCTGGAGAAGGTTAGCTGGCTGACATTGCAGGCACAGTACGCAGCACTCTGTACTTGCACCTTGCCTGTGGCAAATGCATACATACTCTGATGAGGAAGAGACAAGCGGTGCAGGTCCTCTACTGGCTTTCCCACTTATTTGTAGATGACAACAGAGAAGCTTGCCCATGGAACTTGAGACCGGCTTATGTGCAAGTCTACCCAAAATGGAAGAGCCGTTTCCTCCTGCCCCCAGGGACACGTTCCGTACTTTGCCTGGGCAGAGGCTGTGAGGCTTTGTTGATCCAGCTCGTGGGAAACGGATATATAAATTCTGTGAGGAACGAGGATTTCCTTCCCTGCAGCAGCGCCTGGGCTTCCACGTTGCCTTTGGCACACGGTGCTCGAGCGGCGCTCTCAATGAACTGGAAAGAGCCAAATGACAGGAGTGTTAATCACGACGCTTGATGCACCACCCTCACCCTTCACATACATCTTCCCCTCAGAGAAATATCCCTGAAGGGTAGTCGAGTCTTAGGGGGAGAAACAAGTGCCCGCAAACTTAGGGTGAAATGCAGGTTTCACTCTGCCGTCTGAAAGATCTTGCCCTGCACCTGACTGAGATCACGGCGTGTTAGATCCGTACCCAATCGCACATACAATTCCGCTGGTGGGCACACAGAGCTCCGGCAGAGCTCGAAGTTCCCAGAGCACGTGCAATCCTCCTGGTGGCTGCAACAAGCAATGTCGTACACAGCACACTTGGACCTTGACTTCCTTTCAAGGAAAGGCCGCAGGGCAGGGTCATTGAATCGAGAGAGGGAAACACTTGGCTGCATTCCTCAGGTGAGACACAGGTCAAACTGTGCCGGCTGAAAAGCTCAGGTTCCCTTTGGGAAGCTCTTCGTTGTAGGCGGGACGGGAAGGCCTTTGCTTGCAGGCTGTGGCCATTGCCAGGCTAGGACGGAGGAAACACCGCCTATCCCAGCACGCTTGTTAGCACGCATGGGAGAGAACTCACGCCCTGTTTCAGTCCCCTGCCAGCCATACATACACGTCAAGGACAGTGTTCCCAGAGATACCTTCCTGTAAATGGGAGAGAGGAAGTTTGACTGGGCACAACTCAGCCTTGGCAGGCCGTCTGAACAGCTTACTCCCTTGATGGCTTTGGCGCAGAGAGCATCACGCAGCGTTCCGTGAAGCTCATGGTAGGCTGATTTTAGGGCTCTCGCCGACACTCCTCGGGCTCTAGCCCTCTCAACCTCTTCCGGCCCTTACTGGCCTTCTCTGACACACCCCGGCGAGTACAGGGCTTAGGGCGACACATTCCGTTTACGATGGGCAGCAGGAATTCACAGCAGTGTGTCAAGCCCTCCGGCCTTCTCTCCTTCGGCACGCAGAGGTTTTGCACTTCTTGCAAACACCTCAGCGGAGAGCCCAAAGTATTCCTGATCTCTTCAACAATGTAGTGCTGCACTAGACTTCAAATATGTCTTCGCTGCGAGATACATTAGAGCGTGTAGTCGTTGCTTCTGAAGGTGAGGAACGCTTCCCTAATGGGCTTTCAGGGAGAAACCTGCTGCGAGTGGCCGTCTGCAAGCCCTTGCGATCACATTCGTCAGCGGCTGTGGTGGCAGTCAAGTTCTGACAGCAAATGGAAATATCAGCTCTCCAGGTTTACGAAACGCACCCCTCCGTGTGTCAAAGGCAAAAGTCTACCTTTCCTTCAGAGTCCTCAACCCTGTGAGACAAACATGGTGCGGGTGGCTCCATTCAAAGTGTTTCTCAGGATACCGGGGGAAACTTCCCATTCTAAGAGGGACGAATAGGCTCTGTTTCCTGTCCGGTCAAGTCCATTTCCAGGAACACATCAGAGTCCTTGGTCAAGCGCGTTGTGTGAATGGGCAGAGGAAGAAAGCACTCAGTGCTGGAGAAGGTTAGCTGGCTGACATTGCAGGCACAGTACGCAGCACTCTGTACTTGCACCTTGCCTGTGGCAAATGCATACATACTCTGATGAGGAAGAGACAAGCGGTGCAGGTCCTCTACTGGCTTTCCCACTTATTTGTAGATGACAACAGAGAAGCTTGCCCATGGAACTTGAGACCGGCTTATGTGCAAGTCTACCCAAAATGGAAGAGCCGTTTCCTCCTGCCCCCAGGGACACGTTCCGTACTTTGCCTGGGCAGAGGCTGTGAGGCTTTGTTGATCCAGCTCGTGGGAAACGGATATATAAATTCTGTGAGGAACGAGGATTTCCTTCCCTGCAGCAGCGCCTGGGCTTCCACGTTGCCTTTGGCACACGGTGCTCGAGCGGCGCTCTCAATGAACTGGAAAGAGCCAAATGACAGGAGTGTTAATCACGACGCTTGATGCACCACCCTCACCCTTCACATACATCTTCCCCTCAGAGAAATATCCCTGAAGGGTAGTCGAGTCTTAGGGGGAGAAACAAGTGCCCGCAAACTTAGGGTGAAATGCAGGTTTCACTCTGCCGTCTGAAAGATCTTGCCCTGCACCTGACTGAGATCACGGCGTGTTAGATCCGTACCCAATCGCACATACAATTCCGCTGGTGGGCACACAGAGCTCCGGCAGAGCTCGAAGTTCCCAGAGCACGTGCAATCCTCCTGGTGGCTGCAACAAGCAATGTCGTACACAGCACACTTGGACCTTGACTTCCTTTCAAGGAAAGGCCGCAGGGCAGGGTCATTGAATCGAGAGAGGGAAACACTTGGCTGCATTCCTCAGGTGAGACACAGGTCAAACTGTGCCGGCTGAAAAGCTCAGGTTCCCTTTGGGAAGCTCTTCGTTGTAGGCGGGACGGGAAGGCCTTTGCTTGCAGGCTGTGGCCATTGCCAGGCTAGGACGGAGGAAACACCGCCTATCCCAGCACGCTTGTTAGCACGCATGGGAGAGAACTCACGCCCTGTTTCAGTCCCCTGCCAGCCATACATACACGTCAAGGACAGTGTTCCCAGAGATACCTTCCTGTAAATGGGAGAGAGGAAGTTTGACTGGGCACAACTCAGCCTTGGCAGGCCGTCTGAACAGCTTACTCCCTTGATGGCTTTGGCGCAGAGAGCATCACGCAGCGTTCCGTGAAGCTCATGGTAGGCTGATTTTAGGGCTCTCGCCGACACTCCTCGGGCTCTAGCCCTCTCAACCTCTTCCGGCCCTTACTGGCCTTCTCTGACACACCCCGGCGAGTACAGGGCTTAGGGCGACACATTCCGTTTACGATGGGCAGCAGGAATTCACAGCAGTGTGTCAAGCCCTCCGGCCTTCTCTCCTTCGGCACGCAGAGGTTTTGCACTTCTTGCAAACACCTCAGCGGAGAGCCCAAAGTATTCCTGATCTCTTCAACAATGTAGTGCTGCACTAGACTTCAAATATGTCTTCGCTGCGAGATACATTAGAGCGTGTAGTCGTTGCTTCTGAAGGTGAGGAACGCTTCCCTAATGGGCTTTCAGGGAGAAACCTGCTGCGAGTGGCCGTCTGCAAGCCCTTGCGATCACATTCGTCAGCGGCTGTGGTGGCAGTCAAGTTCTGACAGCAAATGGAAATATCAGCTCTCCAGGTTTACGAAACGCACCCCTCCGTGTGTCAAAGGCAAAAGTCTACCTTTCCTTCAGAGTCCTCAACCCTGTGAGACAAACATGGTGCGGGTGGCTCCATTCAAAGTGTTTCTCAGGATACCGGGGGAAACTTCCCATTCTAAGAGGGACGAATAGGCTCTGTTTCCTGTCCGGTCAAGTCCATTTCCAGGAACACATCAGAGTCCTTGGTCAAGCGCGTTGTGTGAATGGGCAGAGGAAGAAAGCACTCAGTGCTGGAGAAGGTTAGCTGGCTGACATTGCAGGCACAGTACGCAGCACTCTGTACTTGCACCTTGCCTGTGGCAAATGCATACATACTCTGATGAGGAAGAGACAAGCGGTGCAGGTCCTCTACTGGCTTTCCCACTTATTTGTAGATGACAACAGAGAAGCTTGCCCATGGAACTTGAGACCGGCTTATGTGCAAGTCTACCCAAAATGGAAGAGCCGTTTCCTCCTGCCCCCAGGGACACGTTCCGTACTTTGCCTGGGCAGAGGCTGTGAGGCTTTGTTGATCCAGCTCGTGGGAAACGGATATATAAATTCTGTGAGGAACGAGGATTTCCTTCCCTGCAGCAGCGCCTGGGCTTCCACGTTGCCTTTGGCACACGGTGCTCGAGCGGCGCTCTCAATGAACTGGAAAGAGCCAAATGACAGGAGTGTTAATCACGACGCTTGATGCACCACCCTCACCCTTCACATACATCTTCCCCTCAGAGAAATATCCCTGAAGGGTAGTCGAGTCTTAGGGGGAGAAACAAGTGCCCGCAAACTTAGGGTGAAATGCAGGTTTCACTCTGCCGTCTGAAAGATCTTGCCCTGCACCTGACTGAGATCACGGCGTGTTAGATCCGTACCCAATCGCACATACAATTCCGCTGGTGGGCACACAGAGCTCCGGCAGAGCTCGAAGTTCCCAGAGCACGTGCAATCCTCCTGGTGGCTGCAACAAGCAATGTCGTACACAGCACACTTGGACCTTGACTTCCTTTCAAGGAAAGGCCGCAGGGCAGGGTCATTGAATCGAGAGAGGGAAACACTTGGCTGCATTCCTCAGGTGAGACACAGGTCAAACTGTGCCGGCTGAAAAGCTCAGGTTCCCTTTGGGAAGCTCTTCGTTGTAGGCGGGACGGGAAGGCCTTTGCTTGCAGGCTGTGGCCATTGCCAGGCTAGGACGGAGGAAACACCGCCTATCCCAGCACGCTTGTTAGCACGCATGGGAGAGAACTCACGCCCTGTTTCAGTCCCCTGCCAGCCATACATACACGTCAAGGACAGTGTTCCCAGAGATACCTTCCTGTAAATGGGAGAGAGGAAGTTTGACTGGGCACAACTCAGCCTTGGCAGGCCGTCTGAACAGCTTACTCCCTTGATGGCTTTGGCGCAGAGAGCATCACGCAGCGTTCCGTGAAGCTCATGGTAGGCTGATTTTAGGGCTCTCGCCGACACTCCTCGGGCTCTAGCCCTCTCAACCTCTTCCGGCCCTTACTGGCCTTCTCTGACACACCCCGGCGAGTACAGGGCTTAGGGCGACACATTCCGTTTACGATGGGCAGCAGGAATTCACAGCAGTGTGTCAAGCCCTCCGGCCTTCTCTCCTTCGGCACGCAGAGGTTTTGCACTTCTTGCAAACACCTCAGCGGAGAGCCCAAAGTATTCCTGATCTCTTCAACAATGTAGTGCTGCACTAGACTTCAAATATGTCTTCGCTGCGAGATACATTAGAGCGTGTAGTCGTTGCTTCTGAAGGTGAGGAACGCTTCCCTAATGGGCTTTCAGGGAGAAACCTGCTGCGAGTGGCCGTCTGCAAGCCCTTGCGATCACATTCGTCAGCGGCTGTGGTGGCAGTCAAGTTCTGACAGCAAATGGAAATATCAGCTCTCCAGGTTTACGAAACGCACCCCTCCGTGTGTCAAAGGCAAAAGTCTACCTTTCCTTCAGAGTCCTCAACCCTGTGAGACAAACATGGTGCGGGTGGCTCCATTCAAAGTGTTTCTCAGGATACCGGGGGAAACTTCCCATTCTAAGAGGGACGAATAGGCTCTGTTTCCTGTCCGGTCAAGTCCATTTCCAGGAACACATCAGAGTCCTTGGTCAAGCGCGTTGTGTGAATGGGCAGAGGAAGAAAGCACTCAGTGCTGGAGAAGGTTAGCTGGCTGACATTGCAGGCACAGTACGCAGCACTCTGTACTTGCACCTTGCCTGTGGCAAATGCATACATACTCTGATGAGGAAGAGACAAGCGGTGCAGGTCCTCTACTGGCTTTCCCACTTATTTGTAGATGACAACAGAGAAGCTTGCCCATGGAACTTGAGACCGGCTTATGTGCAAGTCTACCCAAAATGGAAGAGCCGTTTCCTCCTGCCCCCAGGGACACGTTCCGTACTTTGCCTGGGCAGAGGCTGTGAGGCTTTGTTGATCCAGCTCGTGGGAAACGGATATATAAATTCTGTGAGGAACGAGGATTTCCTTCCCTGCAGCAGCGCCTGGGCTTCCACGTTGCCTTTGGCACACGGTGCTCGAGCGGCGCTCTCAATGAACTGGAAAGAGCCAAATGACAGGAGTGTTAATCACGACGCTTGATGCACCACCCTCACCCTTCACATACATCTTCCCCTCAGAGAAATATCCCTGAAGGGTAGTCGAGTCTTAGGGGGAGAAACAAGTGCCCGCAAACTTAGGGTGAAATGCAGGTTTCACTCTGCCGTCTGAAAGATCTTGCCCTGCACCTGACTGAGATCACGGCGTGTTAGATCCGTACCCAATCGAACATACAATTCCGCTGGTGGGCACACAGAGCTCCGGCAGAGCTCGAAGTTCCCAGAGCACGTGCAATACTCCTGGTGGCTGCAACAAGCAATGTCGTACACAGCACACTTGGACCTTGACGTCCTTTCAAGGAAAGGCCGCAGGGCAGGGTCATTGAATCGAGAGAGGGAAACACTTGGCTGCATTCCTCAGGTGAGACACAGGTCAAACTGTGCCGGCTGAAAAGCTCAGGTTCCCTTTGGGAAGCTCTTCGTTGTATGCGGGACGGGAAGGCCTTTGCTTGCAGGCTGTGGCCATTGCCAGGCTAGGACGGAGGAAACACCGCCTATCCCAGCACGCTTGTTAGCACGCATGGGAGAGAACTCACGCCCTGTTTCAGTCCCCTGCCAGCCATACATACACGTCAAGGACAGTGTTCCCAGAGATACCTTCCTGTAAATGGGAGAGAGGAAGTTTGACTGGGCAAAACTCAGCCTTGGCAGGCCGTCTGAACAGCTTACTCCCTTGATGGCTTTGGCGCAGAGAGCATCACGCAGCGTTCCGTGAAGCTCATGGTAGGCTGATTTTAGGGCTCTCGCCGACACTCCTCGGGCTCTAGCCCTCTCAACCTCTTCCGGCCCTTACTGGCCTTCTCTGACACACCTCGGCGAGTACAGAGCTTAGGGCGACACATTCCGTTTACGATGGGCAGCAGGAATTCACAGCAGTGTGTCAAGCCCTCCGGCCTTCTCTCCTTCGGCACGCAGAGGTTTTGCACTTCTTGCAAACACCTCAGCGGAGAGCCCAAAGTATTCCTGATCTCTTCAACAATGTAGTGCTGCACTAGACTTCAAATATGTCTTCGCTGCGAGATACATTAGAGCGTGTAGTCGTTGCTTCTGAAGGTGAGGAACGCTTCCCTAATGGGCTTTCAGGGAGAAACCTGCTGCGAGTGGCCGTCTGCAAGCCCTTGCGATCACATTCGTCAGCGGCTGTGGTGGCAGTCAAGTTCTGACAGCAAATGGAAATATCAGCTCTCCATGTTTACGAAACGCACCCCTCCGTGTGTCAAAGGCAAAAGTCTACCTTTCCTTCAGAGTCCTCAACCCTGTGAGACAAACATGGTGTGGGTGGCTCCATTCAAAGTGTTTCTCAGGATACCGGGGGAAACTTCCCATTCTAAGAGGGACGAATAGGCTCCGTTTCCTGTCCGGTCAAGTCCATTTCCAGGAACACATCAGAGTCCTTGGTCAAGCGCGTTGTGTGAATGAGCAGAGGAAGAAAGCACTCAGTGCTGGAGAAGGTTAGCTGGCTGACATTGCAGGCACAGTACGCAGCACTCTGTACTTGCACCTTGCCTGTGGCAAATGCATACATACTCTGATGAGGAAGAGACAAGCGGTGCAGGTCCTCTACTGGCTTTCCCACTTATTTGTAGATGACAACAGAGAAGCTTGCCCATGGAACTTGAGACCGGCTTATGTGCAAGTCTACCCAAAATGGAAGAGCCGTTTCCTCCTGCCCCCAGGGACACGTTCCGTACTTTGCCTGGGCAGAGGCTGTGAGGCTTTGTTGATCCAGCTCGTGGGAAACGGATATATAAATTCTGTGAGGAACGAGGATTTCCTTCCCTGCAGCAGCGCCTGTGCTTCCACGTTGCCTTTGGCACACGGTGCTCGAGCGGCGCTCTCAATGAACTGGAAAGAGCCAAATGACAGGAGTGTTAATCACGACGCTTGATGCACCACCCTCACCCTTCACATACATCTTCCCCTCAGAGAAATATCCCTGAAGGGTAGTCGAGTCTTAGGGGGAGAAACAAGTGCCCGCAAACTTAGGGTGAAATGCAGGTTTCACTCTGCCATCTGAAAGATCTTGCCCTGCACCTGACTGAGATCACGGCGTGTTAGATCCGTACCCAATCGCACATACAATTCCGCTGGTGGGCACACAGAGCTCCGGCAGAGCTCGAAGTTCCCAGAGCACGTGCAATACTCCTGGTGGCTGCAACAAGCAATGTCGTACACAGCACACTTGGACCTTGACTTCCTTTCAAGGAAAGGCCGCAGGGCAGGGTCATTGAATCGAGAGAGGGAAACACTTGGCTGCATTCCTCAGGTGAGACACAGGTCAAACTGTGCCGGCTGAAAAGCTCAGGTTCCCTTTGGGAAGCTCTTCGTTGTATGCGGGACGGGAAGGCCTTTGCTTGCAGGCTGTGGCCATTGCCAGGCTAGGACGGAGGAAACACCGCCTATCCCAGCACGCTTGTTAGCACGCATGGGAGAGAACTCACGCCCTGTTTCAGTCCCCTGCCAGCCATACATACACGTCAAGGACAGTGTTCCCAGAGATACCTTCCTGTAAATGGGAGAGAGGAAGTTTGACTGGGCAAAACTCAGCCTTGGCAGGCCGTCTGAACAGCTTACTCCCTTGATGGCTTTGGCGCAGAGAGCATCACGCAGCGTTCCGTGAAGCTCATGGTAGGCTGATTTTAGGGCTCTCGCCGACACTCCTCGGGCTCTAGCCCTCTCAACCTCTTCCGGCCCTTACTGGCCTTCTCTGACACACCTCGGCGAGTACAGAGCTTAGGGCGACACATTCCGTTTACGATGGGCAGCAGGAATTCACAGCAGTGTGTCAAGCCCTCCGGCCTTCTCTCCTTCGGCACGCAGAGGTTTTGCACTTCTTGCAAACACCTCAGCGGAGAGCCCAAAGTATTCCTGATCTCTTCAACAATGTAGTGCTGCACTAGACTTCAAATATGTCTTCGCTGCGAGATACATTAGAGCGTGTAGTCGTTGCTTCTGAAGGTGAGGAACGCTTCCCTAATGGGCTTTCAGGGAGAAACCTGCTGCGAGTGGCCGTCTGCAAGCCCTTGCGATCACATTCGTCAGCGGCTGTGGTGGCAGTCAAGTTCTGACAGCAAATGGAAATATCAGCTCTCCATGTTTACGAAACGCACCCCTCCGTGTGTCAAAGGCAAAAGTCTACCTTTCCTTCAGAGTCCTCAACCCTGTGAGACAAACATGGTGTGGGTGGCTCCATTCAAAGTGTTTCTCAGGATACCGGGGGAAACTTCCCATTCTAAGAGGGACGAATAGGCTCCGTTTCCTGTCCGGTCAAGTCCATTTCCAGGAACACATCAGAGTCCTTGGTCAAGCGCGTTGTGTGAATGGGCAGAGGAAGAAAGCACTCAGTGCTGGAGAAGGTTAGCTGGCTGACATTGCAGGCACAGTACGCAGCACTCTGTACTTGCACCTTGCCTGTGGCAAATGCATACATACTCTGATGAGGAAGAGACAAGCGGTGCAGGTCCTCTACTGGCTTTCCCACTTATTTGTAGATGACAACAGAGAAGCTTGCCCATGGAACTTGAGACCGGCTTATGTGCAAGTCTACCCAAAATGGAAGAGCCGTTTCCTCCTGCCCCCAGGGACACGTTCCGTACTTTGCCTGGGCAGAGGCTGTGAGGCTTTGTTGATCCAGCTCGTGGGAAACGGATATATAAATTCTGTGAGGAACGAGGATTTCCTTCCCTGCAGCAGCGCCTGTGCTTCCACGTTGCCTTTGGCACACGGTGCTCGAGCGGCGCTCTCAATGAACTGGAAAGAGCCAAATGACAGGAGTGTTAATCACGACGCTTGATGCACCACCCTCACCCTTCACATACATCTTCCCCTCAGAGAAATATCCCTGAAGGGTAGTCGAGTCTTAGGGGGAGAAACAAGTGCCCGCAAACTTAGGGTGAAATGCAGGTTTCACTCTGCCGTCTGAAAGATCTTGCCCTGCACCTGACTGAGATCACGGCGTGTTAGATCCGTACCCAATCGCACATACAATTCCGCTGGTGGGCACACAGAGCTCCGGCAGAGCTCGAAGTTCCCAGAGCACGTGCAATACTCCTGGTGGCTGCAACAAGCAATGTCGTACACAGCACACTTGGACCTTGACTTCCTTTCAAGGAAAGGCCGCAGGGCAGGGTCATTGAATCGAGAGAGGGAAACACTTGGCTGCATTCCTCAGGTGAGACACAGGTCAAACTGTGCCGGCTGAAAAGCTCAGGTTCCCTTTGGGAAGCTCTTCGTTGTATGCGGGACGGGAAGGCCTTTGCTTGCAGGCTGTGGCCATTGCCAGGCTAGGACGGAGGAAACACCGCCTATCCCAGCACGCTTGTTGGCACGCATGGGAGAGAACTCACGCCCTGTTTCAGTCCCCTGCCAGCCATACATACACGTCAAGGACAGTGTTCCCAGAGATACCTTCCTGTAAATGGGAGAGAGGAAGTTTGACTGGGCAAAACTCAGCCTTGGCAGGCCGTCTGAACAGCTTACTCCCTTGATGGCTTTGGCGCAGAGAGCATCACGCAGCGTTCCGTGAAGCTCATGGTAGGCTGATTTTAGGGCTCTCGCCGACACTCCTCGGGCTCTAGCCCTCTCAACCTCTTCCGGCCCTTACTGGCCTTCTCTGACACACCTCGGCGAGTACAGAGCTTAGGGCGACACATTCCGTTTACGATGGGCAGCAGGAATTCACAGCAGTGTGTCAAGCCCTCCGGCCTTCTCTCCTTCGGCACGCAGAGGTTTTGCACTTCTTGCAAACACCTCAGCGGAGAGCCCAAAGTATTCCTGATCTCTTCAACAATGTAGTGCTGCACTAGACTTCGAATATGTCTTCGCTGCGAGATACATTAGAGCGTGTAGTCGTTGCTTCTGAAGGTGAGGAACGCTTCCCTAATGGGCTTTCAGGGAGAAACCTGCTGCGAGTGGCCGTCTGCAAGCCCTTGCGATCACATTCGTCAGCGGCTGTGGTGGCAGTCAAGTTCTGACAGCAAATGGAAATATCAGCTCTCCATGTTTACGAAACGCACCCCTCCGTGTGTCAAAGGCAAAAGTCTACCTTTCCTTCAGAGTCCTCAACCCTGTGAGACAAACATGGTGTGGGTGGCTCCATTCAAAGTGTTTCTCAGGATACCGGGGGAAACTTCCCATTCTAAGAGGGACGAATAGGCTCCGTTTCCTGTCCGGTCAAGTCCATTTCCAGGAACACATCAGAGTCCTTGGTCAAGCGCGTTGTGTGAATGGGCAGAGGAAGAAAGCACTCAGTGCTGGAGAAGGTTAGCTGGCTGACATTGCAGGCACAGTACGCAGCACTCTGTACTTGCACCTTGCCTGTGGCAAATGCATACATACTCTGATGAGGAAGAGACAAGCGGTGCAGGTCCTCTACTGGCTTTCCCACTTATTTGTAGATGACAACAGAGAAGCTTGCCCATGGAACTTGAGACCGGCTTATGTGCAAGTCTACCCAAAATGGAAGAGCCGTTTCCTCCTGCCCCCAGGGACACGTTCCGTACTTTGCCTGGGCAGAGGCTGTGAGGCTTTGTTGATCCAGCTCGTGGGAAACGGATATATAAATTCTGTGAGGAACGAGGATTTCCTTCCCTGCAGCAGCGCCTGGGCTTCCACGTTGCCTTTGGCACACGGTGCTCGAGCGGCGCTCTCAATGAACTGGAAAGAGCCAAATGACAGGAGTGTTAATCACGACGCTTGATGCACCACCCTCACCCTTCACATACATCTTCCCCTCAGAGAAATATCCCTGAAGGGTAGTCGAGTCTTAGGGGGAGAAACAAGTGCCCGCAAACTTAGGGTGAAATGCAGGTTTCACTCTGCCGTCTGAAAGATCTTGCCCTGCACCTGACTGAGATCACGGCGTGTTAGATCCGTACCCAATCGCACATACAATTCCGCTGGTGGGCACACAGAGCTCCGGCAGAGCTCGAAGTTCCCAGAGCACGTGCAATACTCCTGGTGGCTGCAACAAGCAATGTCGTACACAGCACACTTGGACCTTGACTTCCTTTCAAGGAAAGGCCGCAGGGCAGGGTCATTGAATCGAGAGAGGGAAACACTTGGCTGCATTCCTCAGGTGAGACACAGGTCAAACTGTGCCGGCTGAAAAGCTCAGGTTCCCTTTGGGAAGCTCTTCGTTGTAGGCGGGACGGGAAGGCCTTTGCTTGCAGGCTGTGGCCATTGCCAGGCTAGGACGGAGGAAACACCGCCTATCCCAGCACGCTTGTTAGCACGCATGGGAGAGAACTCACGCCCTGTTTCAGTCCCCTGCCAGCCATACATACACGTCAAGGACAGTGTTCCCAGAGATACCTTCCTGTAAATGGGAGAGAGGAAGTTTGACTGGGCACAACTCAGCCTTGGCAGGCCGTCTGAACAGCTTACTCCCTTGATGGCTTTGGCGCAGAGAGCATCACGCAGCGTTCCGTGAAGCTCATGGTAGGCTGATTTTAGGGCTCTCGCCGACACTCCTCGGGCTCTAGCCCTCTCAACCTCTTCCGGCCCTTACTGGCCTTCTCTGACACACCTCGGCGAGTACAGAGCTTAGGGCGACACATTCCGTTTACGATGGGCAGCAGGAATTCACAGCAGTGTGTCAAGCCCTCCGGCCTTCTCTCCTTCGGCACGCAGAGGTTTTGCACTTCTTGCAAACACCTCAGCGGAGAGCCCAAAGTATTCCTGATCTCTTCAACAATGTAGTGCTGCACTAGACTTCAAATATGTCTTCGCTGCGAGATACATTAGAGCGTGTAGTCGTTGCTTCTGAAGGTGAGGAACGCTTCCCTAATGGGCTTTCAGGGAGAAACCTGCTGCGAGTGGCCGTCTGCAAGCCCTTGCGATCACATTCGTCAGCGGCTGTGGTGGCAGTCAAGTTCTGACAGCAAATGGAAATATCAGCTCTCCATGTTTACGAAACGCACCCCTCCGTGTGTCAAAGGCAAAAGTCTACCTTTCCTTCAGAGTCCTCAACCCTGTGAGACAAACATGGTGTGGGTGGCTCCATTCAAAGTGTTTCTCAGGATACCGGGGGAAACTTCCCATTCTAAGAGGGACGAATAGGCTCTGTTTCCTGTCCGGTCAAGTCCATTTCCAGGAACACATCAGAGTCCTTGGTCAAGCGCGTTGTGTGAATGGGCAGAGGAAGAAAGCACTCAGTGCTGGAGAAGGTTAGCTGGCTGACATTGCAGGCACAGTACGCAGCACTCTGTACTTGCACCTTGCCTGTGGCAAATGCATACATACTCTGATGAGGAAGAGACAAGCGGTGCAGGTCCTCTACTGGCTTTCCCACTTATTTGTAGATGACAACAGAGAAGCTTGCCCATGGAACTTGAGACCGGCTTGTGTGCAAGTCTACCCAAAATGGAAGAGCCGTTTCCTCCTGCCCCCAGGGACACGTTCCGTACTTTGCCTGGGCAGAGGCTGTGAGGCTTTGTTGATCCAGCTCGTGGGAAACGGATATATAAATTCTGTGAGGAACGAGGATTTCCTTCCCTGCAGCAGCGCCTGGGCTTCCACGTTGCCTTTGGCACACGGTGCTCGAGCGGCGCTCTCAATGAACTGGAAAGAGCCAAATGACAGGAATGTTAATCACGACGCTTGATGCACCACCCTCACCCTTCACATACATCTTCCCCTCAGAGAAATATCCCTGAAGGGTAGTCGAGTCTTAGGGGGAGAAACAAGTGCCCGCAAACTTAGGGTGAAATGCAGGTTTCACTCTGCCGTCTGAAAGATCTTGCCCTGCACCTGACTGAGATCACGGCGTGTTAGATCCGTACCCAATCGCACATACAATTCCGCTGGTGGGCACACAGAGCTCCGGCAGAGCTCGAAGTTCCCAGAGCACGTGCAATCCTCCTGGTGGCTGCAACAAGCAATGTCGTACACAGCACACTTGGACCTTGACTTCCTTTCAAGGAAAGGCCGCAGGGCAGGGTCATTGAATCGAGAGAGGGAAACACTTGGCTGCATTCCTCAGGTGAGACACAGGTCAAACTGTGCCGGCTGAAAAGCTCAGGTTCCCTTTGGGAAGCTCTTCGTTGTAGGCGGGACGGGAAGGCCTTTGCTTGCAGGCTGTGGCCATTGCCAGGCTAGGACGGAGGAAACACCGCCTATCCCAGCACGCTTGTTAGCACGCATGGGAGAGAACTCACGCCCTGTTTCAGTCCCCTGCCAGCCATACATACACGTCAAGGACAGTGTTCCCAGAGATACCTTCCTGTAAATGGGAGAGAGGAAGTTTGACTGGGCACAACTCAGCCTTGGCAGGCCGTCTGAACAGCTTACTCCCTTGATGGCTTTGGCGCAGAGAGCATCACGCAGCGTTCCGTGAAGCTCATGGTAGGCTGATTTTAGGGCTCTCGCCGACACTCCTCGGGCTCTAGCCCTCTCAACCTCTTCCGGCCCTTACTGGCCTTCTCTGACACACCTCGGCGAGTACAGAGCTTAGGGCGACACATTCCGTTTACGATGGGCAGCAGGAATTCACAGCAGTGTGTCAAGCCCTCCGGCCTTCTCTCCTTCGGCACGCAGAGGTTTTGCACTTCTTGCAAACACCTCAGCGGAGAGCCCAAAGTATTCCTGATCTCTTCAACAATGTAGTGCTGCACTAGACTTCAAATATGTCTTCGCTGCGAGATACATTAGAGCGTGTAGTCGTTGCTTCTGAAGGTGAGGAACGCTTCCCTAATGGGCTTTCAGGGAGAAACCTGCTGCGAGTGGCCGTCTGCAAGCCCTTGCGATCACATTCGTCAGCGGCTGTGGTGGCAGTCAAGTTCTGACAGCAAATGGAAATATCAGCTCTCCATGTTTACGAAACGCACCCCTCCGTGTGTCAAAGGCAAAAGTCTACCTTTCCTTCAGAGTCCTCAACCCTGTGAGACAAACATGGTGTGGGTGGCTCCATTCAAAGTGTTTCTCAGGATACCGGGGGAAACTTCCCATTCTAAGAGGGACGAATAGGCTCTGTTTCCTGTCCGGTCAAGTCCATTTCCAGGAACACATCAGAGTCCTTGGTCAAGCGCGTTGTGTGAATGGGCAGAGGAAGAAAGCACTCAGTGCTGGAGAAGGTTAGCTGGCTGACATTGCAGGCACAGTACGCAGCACTCTGTACTTGCACCTTGCCTGTGGCAAATGCATACATACTCTGATGAGGAAGAGACAAGCGGTGCAGGTCCTCTACTGGCTTTCCCACTTATTTGTAGATGACAACAGAGAAGCTTGCCCATGGAACTTGAGACCGGCTTGTGTGCAAGTCTACCCAAAATGGAAGAGCCGTTTCCTCCTGCCCCCAGGGACACGTTCCGTACTTTGCCTGGGCAGAGGCTGTGAGGCTTTGTTGATCCAGCTCGTGGGAAACGGATATATAAATTCTGTGAGGAACGAGGATTTCCTTCCCTGCAGCAGCGCCTGGGCTTCCACGTTGCCTTTGGCACACGGTGCTCGAGCGGCGCTCTCAATGAACTGGAAAGAGCCAAATGACAGGAATGTTAATCACGACGCTTGATGCACCACCCTCACCCTTCACATACATCTTCCCCTCAGAGAAATATCCCTGAAGGGTAGTCGAGTCTTAGGGGGAGAAACAAGTGCCCGCAAACTTAGGGTGAAATGCAGGTTTCACTCTGCCGTCTGAAAAATCTTGCCCTGCACGTGACTGAGATCACGGCGTGTTAGATCCGTACCCAATCGCACATACAATTCCGCTGGTGGGCACACAGAGCTCCGGCAGAGCTCGAAGTTCCCAGAGCACGTGCAATACTCCTGGTGGCTGCAACAAGCAATGTCGTACACAGCACACTTGGACCTTGACTTCCTTTCAAGGAAAGGCCGCAGGGCAGGGTCATTGAATCGAGAGAGGGAAACACTTGGCTGCATTCCTCAGGTGAGACACAGGTCAAACTGTGCCGGCTGAAAAGCTCAGGTTCCCTTTGGGAAGCTCTTCGTTGTAGGCGGGACGGGAAGGCCTTTGCTTGCAGGCTGTGGCCATTGCCAGGCTAGGACGGAGGAAACACCGCCTATCCCAGCACGCTTGTTAGCACGCATGGGAGAGAACTCACGCCCTGTTTCAGTCCCCTGCCAGCCATACATACACGTCAAGGACAGTGTTCCCAGAGATACCTTCCTGTAAATGGGAGAGAGGAAGTTTGACTGGGCACAACTCAGCCTTGGCAGGCCGTCTGAACAGCTTACTCCCTTGATGGCTTTGGCGCAGAGAGCATCACGCAGCGTTCCGTGAAGCTCATGGTAGGCTGATTTTAGGGCTCTCGCCGACACTCCTCGGGCTCTAGCCCTCTCAACCTCTTCCGGCCCTTACTGGCCTTCTCTGACACACCTCGGCGAGTACAGAGCTTAGGGCGACACATTCCGTTTACGATGGGCAGCAGGAATTCACAGCAGTGTGTCAAGCCCTCCGGCCTTCTCTCCTTCGGCACGCAGAGGTTTTGCACTTCTTGCAAACACCTCAGCGGAGAGCCCAAAGTATTCCTGATCTCTTCAACAATGTAGTGCTGCACTAGACTTCAAATATGTCTTCGCTGCGAGATACATTAGAGCGTGTAGTCGTTGCTTCTGAAGGTGAGGAACGCTTCCCTAATGGGCTTTCAGGGAGAAACCTGCTGCGAGTGGCCGTCTGCAAGCCCTTGCGATCACATTCGTCAGCGGCTGTGGTGGCAGTCAAGTTCTGACAGCAAATGGAAATATCAGCTCTCCATGTTTACGAAACGCACCCCTCCGTGTGTCAAAGGCAAAAGTCTACCTTTCCTTCAGAGTCCTCAACCCTGTGAGACAAACATGGTGTGGGTGGCTCCATTCAAAGTGTTTCTCAGGATACCGGGGGAAACTTCCCATTCTAAGAGGGACGAATAGGCTCTGTTTCCTGTCCGGTCAAGTCCATTTCCAGGAACACATCAGAGTCCTTGGTCAAGCGCGTT
The DNA here is from genome assembly GCF_028564815.1 of Eubalaena glacialis. Taxonomy (NCBI): domain Eukaryota; kingdom Metazoa; phylum Chordata; class Mammalia; order Artiodactyla; family Balaenidae; genus Eubalaena; species Eubalaena glacialis. The sequence continues at coordinate 34,236,076 of NC_083734.1, read as the reverse complement.
GTGTGAATGGGCAGAGGAAGAAAGCACTCAGTGCTGGAGAAGGTTAGCTGGCTGACATTGCAGGCACAGTACGCAGCACTCTGTACTTGCACCTTGCCTGTGGCAAATGCATACATACTCTGATGAGGAAGAGACAAGCGGTGCAGGTCCTCTACTGGCTTTCCCACTTATTTGTAGATGACAACAGAGAAGCTTGCCCATGGAACTTGAGACCGGCTTATGTGCAAGTCTACCCAAAATGGAAGAGCCGTTTCCTCCTGCCCCCAGGGACACGTTCCGTACTTTGCCTGGGCAGAGGCTGTGAGGCTTTGTTGATCCAGCTCGTGGGAAACGGATATATAAATTCTGTGAGGAACGAGGATTTCCTTCCCTGCAGCAGCGCCTGGGCTTCCACGTTGCCTTTGGCACACGGTGCTCGAGCGGCGCTCTCAATGAACTGGAAAGAGCCAAATGACAGGAATGTTAATCACGACGCTTGATGCACCACCCTCACCCTTCACATACATCTTCCCCTCAGAGAAATATCCCTGAAGGGTAGTCGAGTCTTAGGGGGAGAAACAAGTGCCCGCAAACTTAGGGTGAAATGCAGGTTTCACTCTGCCGTCTGAAAGATCTTGCCCTGCACCTGACTGAGATCACGGCGTGTTAGATCCGTACCCAATCGCACATACAATTCCGCTGGTGGGCACACAGAGCTCCGGCAGAGCTCGAAGTTCCCAGAGCACGTGCAATACTCCTGGTGGCTGCAACAAGCAATGTCGTACACAGCACACTTGGACCTTGACTTCCTTTCAAGGAAAGGCCGCAGGGCAGGGTCATTGAATCGAGAGAGGGAAACACTTGGCTGCATTCCTCAGGTGAGACACAGGTCAAACTGTGCCGGCTGAAAAGCTCAGGTTCCCTTTGGGAAGCTCTTCGTTGTAGGCGGGACGGGAAGGCCTTTGCTTGCAGGCTGTGGCCATTGCCAGGCTAGGACGGAGGAAACACCGCCTATCCCAGCACGCTTGTTAGCACGCATGGGAGAGAACTCACGCCCTGTTTCAGTCCCCTGCCAGCCATACATACACGTCAAGGACAGTGTTCCCAGAGATACCCTCCTGTAAATGGGAGAGAGGAAGTTTGACTGGGCACAACTCAGCCTTGGCAGGCCGTCTGAACAGCTTACTCCCTTGATGGCTTTGGCGCAGAGAGCATCACGCAGCGTTCCGTGAAGCTCATGGTAGGCTGATTTTAGGGCTCTCGCCGACACTCCTCGGGCTCTAGCCCTCTCAACCTCTTCCGGCCCTTACTGGCCTTCTCTGACACACCTCGGCGAGTACAGAGCTTAGGGCGACACATTCCGTTTACGATGGGCAGCAGGAATTCACAGCAGTGTGTCAAGCCCTCCGGCCTTCTCTCCTTCGGCACGCAGAGGTTTTGCACTTCTTGCAAACACCTCAGCGGAGAGCCCAAAGTATTCCTGATCTCTTCAACAATGTAGTGCTGCACTAGACTTCAAATATGTCTTCGCTGCGAGATACATTAGAGCGTGTAGTCGTTGCTTCTGAAGGTGAGGAACGCTTCCCTAATGGGCTTTCAGGGAGAAACCTGCTGCGAGTGGCCGTCTGCAAGCCCTTGCGATCACATTCGTCAGCGGCTGTGGTGGCAGTCAAGTTCTGACAGCAAATGGAAATATCAGCTCTCCATGTTTACGAAACGCACCCCTCCGTGTGTCAAAGGCAAAAGTCTACCTTTCCTTCAGAGTCCTCAACCCTGTGAGACAAACATGGTGTGGGTGGCTCCATTCAAAGTGTTTCTCAGGATACCGGGGGAAACTTCCCATTCTAAGAGGGACGAATAGGCTCTGTTTCCTGTCCGGTCAAGTCCATTTCCAGGAACACATCAGAGTCCTTGGTCAAGCGCGTTGTGTGAATGGGCAGAGGAAGAAAGCACTCAGTGCTGGAGAAGGTTAGCTGGCTGACATTGCAGGCACAGTACGCAGCACTCTGTACTTGCACCTTGCCTGTGGCAAATGCATACATACTCTGATGAGGAAGAGACAAGCGGTGCAGGTCCTCTACTGGCTTTCCCACTTATTTGTAGATGACAACAGAGAAGCTTGCCCATGGAACTTGAGACCGGCTTGTGTGCAAGTCTACCCAAAATGGAAGAGCCGTTTCCTCCTGCCCCCAGGGACACGTTCCGTACTTTGCCTGGGCAGAGGCTGTGAGGCTTTGTTGATCCAGCTCGTGGGAAACGGATATATAAATTCTGTGAGGAACGAGGATTTCCTTCCCTGCAGCAGCGCCTGGGCTTCCACGTTGCCTTTGGCACACGGTGCTCGAGCGGCGCTCTCAATGAACTGGAAAGAGCCAAATGACAGGAATGTTAATCACGACGCTTGATGCACCACCCTCACCCTTCACATACATCTTCCCCTCAGAGAAATATCCCTGAAGGGTAGTCGAGTCTTAGGGGGAGAAACAAGTGCCCGCAAACTTAGGGTGAAATGCAGGTTTCACTCTGCCGTCTGAAAGATCTTGCCCTGCACCTGACTGAGATCACGGCGTGTTAGATCCGTACCCAATCGCACATACAATTCCGCTGGTGGGCACACAGAGCTCCGGCAGAGCTCGAAGTTCCCAGAGCACGTGCAATACTCCTGGTGGCTGCAACAAGCAATGTCGTACACAGCACACTTGGACCTTGACTTCCTTTCAAGGAAAGGCCGCAGGGCAGGGTCATTGAATCGAGAGAGGGAAACACTTGGCTGCATTCCTCAGGTGAGACACAGGTCAAACTGTGCCGGCTGAAAAGCTCAGGTTCCCTTTGGGAAGCTCTTCGTTGTAGGCGGGACGGGAAGGCCTTTGCTTGCAGGCTGTGGCCATTGCCAGGCTAGGACGTAGGAAACACCGCCTATCCCAGCACGCTTGTTAGCACGCATGGGAGAGAACTCACGCCCTGTTTCAGTCCCCTGCCAGCCATACATACACGTCAAGGACAGTGTTCCCAGAGATACCCTCCTGTAAATGGGAGAGAGGAAGTTTGACTGGGCACAACTCAGCCTTGGCAGGCCGTCTGAACAGCTTACTCCCTTGATGGCTTTGGCGCAGAGAGCATCACGCAGCGTTCCGTGAAGCTCATGGTAGGCTGATTTTAGGGCTCTCGCCGACACTCCTCGGGCTCTAGCCCTCTCAACCTCTTCCGGCCCTTACTGGCCTTCTCTGACACACCTCGGCGAGTACAGAGCTTAGGGCGACACATTCCGTTTACGATGGGCAGCAGGAATTCACAGCAGTGTGTCAAGCCCTCCGGCCTTCTCTCCTTCGGCACGCAGAGGTTTTGCACTTCTTGCAAACACCTCAGCGGAGAGCCCAAAGTATTCCTGATCTCTTCAACAATGTAGTGCTGCACTAGACTTCAAATATGTCTTCGCTGCGAGATACATTAGAGCGTGTAGTCGTTGCTTCTGAAGGTGAGGAACGCTTCCCTAATGGGCTTTCAGGGAGAAACCTGCTGCGAGTGGCCGTCTGCAAGCCCTTGCGATCACATTCGTCAGCGGCTGTGGTGGCAGTCAAGTTCTGACAGCAAATGGAAATATCAGCTCTCCATGTTTACGAAACGCACCCCTCCGTGTGTCAAAGGCAAAAGTCTACCTTTCCTTCAGAGTCCTCAACCCTGTGAGACAAACATGGTGTGGGTGGCTCCATTCAAAGTGTTTCTCAGGATACCGGGGGAAACTTCCCATTCTAAGAGGGACGAATAGGCTCTGTTTCCTGTCCGGTCAAGTCCATTTCCAGGAACACATCAGAGTCCTTGGTCAAGCGCGTTGTGTGAATGGGCAGAGGAAGAAAGCACTCAGTGCTGGAGAAGGTTAGCTGGCTGACATTGCAGGCACAGTACGCAGCACTCTGTACTTGCACCTTGCCTGTGGCAAATGCATACATACTCTGATGAGGAAGAGACAAGCGGTGCAGGTCCTCTACTGGCTTTCCCACTTATTTGTAGATGACAACAGAGAAGCTTGCCCATGGAACTTGAGACCGGCTTGTGTGCAAGTCTACCCAAAATGGAAGAGCCGTTTCCTCCTGCCCCCAGGGACACGTTCCGTACTTTGCCTGGGCAGAGGCTGTGAGGCTTTGTTGATCCAGCTCGTGGGAAACGGATATATAAATTCTGTGAGGAACGAGGATTTCCTTCCCTGCAGCAGCGCCTGGGCTTCCACGTTGCCTTTGGCACACGGTGCTCGAGCGGCGCTCTCAATGAACTGGAAAGAGCCAAATGACAGGAATGTTAATCACGACGCTTGATGCACCACCCTCACCCTTCACATACATCTTCCCCTCAGAGAAATATCCCTGAAGGGTAGTCGAGTCTTAGGGGGAGAAACAAGTGCCCGCAAACTTAGGGTGAAATGCAGGTTTCACTCTGCCGTCTGAAAGATCTTGCCCTGCACCTGACTGAGATCACGGCGTGTTAGATCCGTACCCAATCGCACATACAATTCCGCTGGTGGGCACACAGAGCTCCGGCAGAGCTCGAAGTTCCCAGAGCACGTGCAATACTCCTGGTGGCTGCAACAAGCAATGTCGTACACAGCACACTTGGACCTTGACGTCCTTTCAAGGAAAGGCCGCAGGGCAGGGTCATTGAATCGAGAGAGGGAAACACTTGGCTGCATTCCTCAGGTGAGACACAGGTCAAACTGTGCCGGCTGAAAAGCTCAGGTTCCCTTTGGGAAGCTCTTCGTTGTAGGCGGGACGGGAAGGCCTTTGCTTGCAGGCTGTGGCCATTGCCAGGCTAGGACGGAGGAAACACCGCCTATCCCAGCACGCTTGTTAGCACGCATGGGAGAGAACTCACGCCCTGTTTCAGTCCCCTGCCAGCCATACATACACGTCAAGGACAGTGTTCCCAGAGATACCCTCCTGTAAATGGGAGAGAGGAAGTTTGACTGGGCACAACTCAGCCTTGGCAGGCCGTCTGAACAGCTTACTCCCTTGATGGCTTTGGCGCAGAGAGCATCACGCAGCGTTCCGTGAAGCTCATGGTAGGCTGATTTTAGGGCTCTCGCCGACACTCCTCGGGCTCTAGCCCTCTCAACCTCTTCCGGCCCTTACTGGCCTTCTCTGACACACCTCGGCGAGTACAGAGCTTAGGGCGACACATTCCGTTTACGATGGGCAGCAGGAATTCACAGCAGTGTGTCAAGCCCTCCGGCCTTCTCTCCTTCGGCACGCAGAGGTTTTGCACTTCTTGCAAACACCTCAGCGGAGAGCCCAAAGTATTCCTGATCTCTTCAACAATGTAGTGCTGCACTAGACTTCAAATATGTCTTCGCTGCGAGATACATTAGAGCGTGTAGTCGTTGCTTCTGAAGGTGAGGAACGCTTCCCTAATGGGCTTTCAGGGAGAAACCTGCTGCGAGTGGCCGTCTGCAAGCCCTTGCGATCACATTCGTCAGCGGCTGTGGTGGCAGTCAAGTTCTGACAGCAAATGGAAATATCAGCTCTCCATGTTTACGAAACGCACCCCTCCGTGTGTCAAAGGCAAAAGTCTACCTTTCCTTCAGAGTCCTCAACCCTGTGAGACAAACATGGTGTGGGTGGCTCCATTCAAAGTGTTTCTCAGGATACCGGGGGAAACTTCCCATTCTAAGAGGGACGAATAGGCTCTGTTTCCTGTCCGGTCAAGTCCATTTCCAGGAACACATCAGAGTCCTTGGTCAAGCGCGTTGTGTGAATGGGCAGAGGAAGAAAGCACTCAGTGCTGGAGAAGGTTAGCTGGCTGACATTGCAGGCACAGTACGCAGCACTCTGTACTTGCACCTTGCCTGTGGCAAATGCATACATACTCTGATGAGGAAGAGACAAGCGGTGCAGGTCCTCTACTGGCTTTCCCACTTATTTGTAGATGACAACAGAGAAGCTTGCCCATGGAACTTGAGACCGGCTTGTGTGCAAGTCTACCCAAAATGGAAGAGCCGTTTCCTCCTGCCCCCAGGGACACGTTCCGTACTTTGCCTGGGCAGAGGCTGTGAGGCTTTGTTGATCCAGCTCGTGGGAAACGGATATATAAATTCTGTGAGGAACGAGGATTTCCTTCCCTGCAGCAGCGCCTGGGCTTCCACGTTGCCTTTGGCACACGGTGCTCGAGCGGCGCTCTCAATGAACTGGAAAGAGCCAAATGACAGGAATGTTAATCACGACGCTTGATGCACCACCCTCACCCTTCACATACATCTTCCCCTCAGAGAAATATCCCTGAAGGGTAGTCGAGTCTTAGGGGGAGAAACAAGTGCCCGCAAACTTAGGGTGAAATGCAGGTTTCACTCTGCCGTCTGAAAGATCTTGCCCTGCACCTGACTGAGATCACGGCGTGTTAGATCCGTACCCAATCGCACATACAATTCCGCTGGTGGGCACACAGAGCTCCGGCAGAGCTCGAAGTTCCCAGAGCACGTGCAATACTCCTGGTGGCTGCAACAAGCAATGTCGTACACAGCACACTTGGACCTTGACGTCCTTTCAAGGAAAGGCCGCAGGGCAGGGTCATTGAATCGAGAGAGGGAAACACTTGGCTGCATTCCTCAGGTGAGACACAGGTCAAACTGTGCCGGCTGAAAAGCTCAGGTTCCCTTTGGGAAGCTCTTCGTTGTAGGCGGGACGGGAAGGCCTTTGCTTGCAGGCTGTGGCCATTGCCAGGCTAGGACGGAGGAAACACCGCCTATCCCAGCACGCTTGTTAGCACGCATGGGAGAGAACTCACGCCCTGTTTCAGTCCCCTGCCAGCCATACATACACGTCAAGGACAGTGTTCCCAGAGATACCCTCCTGTAAATGGGAGAGAGGAAGTTTGACTGGGCACAACTCAGCCTTGGCAGGCCGTCTGAACAGCTTACTCCCTTGATGGCTTTGGCGCAGAGAGCATCACGCAGCGTTCCGTGAAGCTCATGGTAGGCTGATTTTAGGGCTCTCGCCGACACTCCTCGGGCTCTAGCCCTCTCAACCTCTTCCGGCCCTTACTGGCCTTCTCTGACACACCTCGGCGAGTACAGAGCTTAGGGCGACACATTCCGTTTACGATGGGCAGCAGGAATTCACAGCAGTGTGTCAAGCCCTCCGGCCTTCTCTCCTTCGGCACGCAGAGGTTTTGCACTTCTTGCAAACACCTCAGCGGAGAGCCCAAAGTATTCCTGATCTCTTCAACAATGTAGTGCTGCACTAGACTTCAAATATGTCTTCGCTGCGAGATACATTAGAGCGTGTAGTCGTTGCTTCTGAAGGTGAGGAACGCTTCCCTAATGGGCTTTCAGGGAGAAACCTGCTGCGAGTGGCCGTCTGCAAGCCCTTGCGATCACATTCGTCAGCGGCTGTGGTGGCAGTCAAGTTCTGACAGCAAATGGAAATATCAGCTCTCCATGTTTACGAAACGCACCCCTCCGTGTGTCAAAGGCAAAAGTCTACCTTTCCTTCAGAGTCCTCAACCCTGTGAGACAAACATGGTGTGGGTGGCTCCATTCAAAGTGTTTCTCAGGATACCGGGGGAAACTTCCCATTCTAAGAGGGACGAATAGGCTCTGTTTCCTGTCCGGTCAAGTCCATTTCCAGGAACACATCAGAGTCCTTGGTCAAGCGCGTTGTGTGAATGGGCAGAGGAAGAAAGCACTCAGTGCTGGAGAAGGTTAGCTGGCTGACATTGCAGGCACAGTACGCAGCACTCTGTACTTGCACCTTGCCTGTGGCAAATGCATACATACTCTGATGAGGAAGAGACAAGCGGTGCAGGTCCTCTACTGGCTTTCCCACTTATTTGTAGATGACAACAGAGAAGCTTGCCCATGGAACTTGAGACCGGCTTGTGTGCAAGTCTACCCAAAATGGAAGAGCCGTTTCCTCCTGCCCCCAGGGACACGTTCCGTACTTTGCCTGGGCAGAGGCTGTGAGGCTTTGTTGATCCAGCTCGTGGGAAACGGATATATAAATTCTGTGAGGAACGAGGATTTCCTTCCCTGCAGCAGCGCCTGGGCTTCCACGTTGCCTTTGGCACACGGTGCTCGAGCGGCGCTCTCAATGAACTGGAAAGAGCCAAATGACAGGAATGTTAATCACGACGCTTGATGCACCACCCTCACCCTTCACATACATCTTCCCCTCAGAGAAATATCCCTGAAGGGTAGTCGAGTCTTAGGGGGAGAAACAAGTGCCCGCAAACTTAGGGTGAAATGCAGGTTTCACTCTGCCGTCTGAAAGATCTTGCCCTGCACCTGACTGAGATCACGGCGTGTTAGATCCGTACCCAATCGCACATACAATTCCGCTGGTGGGCACACAGAGCTCCGGCAGAGCTCGAAGTTCCCAGAGCACGTGCAATACTCCTGGTGGCTGCAACAAGCAATGTCGTACACAGCACACTTGGACCTTGACGTCCTTTCAAGGAAAGGCCGCAGGGCAGGGTCATTGAATCGAGAGAGGGAAACACTTGGCTGCATTCCTCAGGTGAGACACAGGTCAAACTGTGCCGGCTGAAAAGCTCAGGTTCCCTTTGGGAAGCTCTTCGTTGTAGGCGGGACGGGAAGGCCTTTGCTTGCAGGCTGTGGCCATTGCCAGGCTAGGACGGAGGAAACACCGCCTATCCCAGCACGCTTGTTAGCACGCATGGGAGAGAACTCACGCCCTGTTTCAGTCCCCTGCCAGCCATACATACACGTCAAGGACAGTGTTCCCAGAGATACCCTCCTGTAAATGGGAGAGAGGAAGTTTGACTGGGCACAACTCAGCCTTGGCAGGCCGTCTGAACAGCTTACTCCCTTGATGGCTTTGGCGCAGAGAGCATCACGCAGCGTTCCGTGAAGCTCATGGTAGGCTGATTTTAGGGCTCTCGCCGACACTCCTCGGGCTCTAGCCCTCTCAACCTCTTCCGGCCCTTACTGGCCTTCTCTGACACACCTCGGCGAGTACAGAGCTTAGGGCGACACATTCCGTTTACGATGGGCAGCAGGAATTCACAGCAGTGTGTCAAGCCCTCCGGCCTTCTCTCCTTCGGCACGCAGAGGTTTTGCACTTCTTGCAAACACCTCAGCGGAGAGCCCAAAGTATTCCTGATCTCTTCAACAATGTAGTGCTGCACTAGACTTCAAATATGTCTTCGCTGCGAGATACATTAGAGCGTGTAGTCGTTGCTTCTGAAGGTGAGGAACGCTTCCCTAATGGGCTTTCAGGGAGAAACCTGCTGCGAGTGGCCGTCTGCAAGCCCTTGCGATCACATTCGTCAGCGGCTGTGGTGGCAGTCAAGTTCTGACAGCAAATGGAAATATCAGCTCTCCATGTTTACGAAACGCACCCCTCCGTGTGTCAAAGGCAAAAGTCTACCTTTCCTTCAGAGTCCTCAACCCTGTGAGACAAACATGGTGTGGGTGGCTCCATTCAAAGTGTTTCTCAGGATACCGGGGGAAACTTCCCATTCTAAGAGGGACGAATAGGCTCTGTTTCCTGTCCGGTCAAGTCCATTTCCAGGAACACATCAGAGTCCTTGGTCAAGCGCGTTGTGTGAATGGGCAGAGGAAGAAAGCACTCAGTGCTGGAGAAGGTTAGCTGGCTGACATTGCAGGCACAGTACGCAGCACTCTGTACTTGCACCTTGCCTGTGGCAAATGCATACATACTCTGATGAGGAAGAGACAAGCGGTGCAGGTCCTCTACTGGCTTTCCCACTTATTTGTAGATGACAACAGAGAAGCTTGCCCATGGAACTTGAGACCGGCTTGTGTGCAAGTCTACCCAAAATGGAAGAGCCGTTTCCTCCTGCCCCCAGGGACACGTTCCGTACTTTGCCTGGGCAGAGGCTGTGAGGCTTTGTTGATCCAGCTCGTGGGAAACGGATATATAAATTCTGTGAGGAACGAGGATTTCCTTCCCTGCAGCAGCGCCTGGGCTTCCACGTTGCCTTTGGCACACGGTGCTCGAGCGGCGCTCTCAATGAACTGGAAAGAGCCAAATGACAGGAATGTTAATCACGACGCTTGATGCACCACCCTCACCCTTCACATACATCTTCCCCTCAGAGAAATATCCCTGAAGGGTAGTCGAGTCTTAGGGGGAGAAACAAGTGCCCGCAAACTTAGGGTGAAATGCAGGTTTCACTCTGCCGTCTGAAAGATCTTGCCCTGCACCTGACTGAGATCACGGCGTGTTAGATCCGTACCCAATCGCACATACAATTCCGCTGGTGGGCACACAGAGCTCCGGCAGAGCTCGAAGTTCCCAGAGCACGTGCAATACTCCTGGTGGCTGCAACAAGCAATGTCGTACACAGCACACTTGGACCTTGACGTCCTTTCAAGGAAAGGCCGCAGGGCAGGGTCATTGAATCGAGAGAGGGAAACACTTGGCTGCATTCCTCAGGTGAGACACAGGTCAAACTGTGCCGGCTGAAAAGCTCAGGTTCCCTTTGGGAAGCTCTTCGTTGTAGGCGGGACGGGAAGGCCTTTGCTTGCAGGCTGTGGCCATTGCCAGGCTAGGACGGAGGAAACACCGCCTATCCCAGCACGCTTGTTAGCACGCATGGGAGAGAACTCACGCCCTGTTTCAGTCCCCTGCCAGCCATACATACACGTCAAGGACAGTGTTCCCAGAGATACCCTCCTGTAAATGGGAGAGAGGAAGTTTGACTGGGCACAACTCAGCCTTGGCAGGCCGTCTGAACAGCTTACTCCCTTGATGGCTTTGGCGCAGAGAGCATCACGCAGCGTTCCGTGAAGCTCATGGTAGGCTGATTTTAGGGCTCTCGCCGACACTCCTCGGGCTCTAGCCCTCTCAACCTCTTCCGGCCCTTACTGGCCTTCTCTGACACACCTCGGCGAGTACAGAGCTTAGGGCGACACATTCCGTTTACGATGGGCAGCAGGAATTCACAGCAGTGTGTCAAGCCCTCCGGCCTTCTCTCCTTCGGCACGCAGAGGTTTTGCACTTCTTGCAAACACCTCAGCGGAGAGCCCAAAGTATTCCTGATCTCTTCAACAATGTAGTGCTGCACTAGACTTCAAATATGTCTTCGCTGCGAGATACATTAGAGCGTGTAGTCGTTGCTTCTGAAGGTGAGGAACGCTTCCCTAATGGGCTTTCAGGGAGAAACCTGCTGCGAGTGGCCGTCTGCAAGCCCTTGCGATCACATTCGTCAGCGGCTGTGGTGGCAGTCAAGTTCTGACAGCAAATGGAAATATCAGCTCTCCATGTTTACGAAACGCACCCCTCCGTGTGTCAAAGGCAAAAGTCTACCTTTCCTTCAGAGTCCTCAACCCTGTGAGACAAACATGGTGTGGGTGGCTCCATTCAAAGTGTTTCTCAGGATACCGGGGGAAACTTCCCATTCTAAGAGGGACGAATAGGCTCTGTTTCCTGTCCGGTCAAGTCCATTTCCAGGAACACATCAGAGTCCTTGGTCAAGCGCGTTGTGTGAATGGGCAGAGGAAGAAAGCACTCAGTGCTGGAGAAGGTTAGCTGGCTGACATTGCAGGCACAGTACGCAGCACTCTGTACTTGCACCTTGCCTGTGGCAAATGCATACATACTCTGATGAGGAAGAGACAAGCGGTGCAGGTCCTCTACTGGCTTTCCCACTTATTTGTAGATGACAACAGAGAAGCTTGCCCATGGAACTTGAGACCGGCTTGTGTGCAAGTCTACCCAAAATGGAAGAGCCGTTTCCTCCTGCCCCCAGGGACACGTTCCGTACTTTGCCTGGGCAGAGGCTGTGAGGCTTTGTTGATCCAGCTCGTGGGAAACGGATATATAAATTCTGTGAGGAACGAGGATTTCCTTCCCTGCAGCAGCGCCTGGGCTTCCACGTTGCCTTTGGCACACGGTGCTCGAGCGGCGCTCTCAATGAACTGGAAAGAGCCAAATGACAGGAATGTTAATCACGACGCTTGATGCACCACCCTCACCCTTCACATACATCTTCCCCTCAGAGAAATATCCCTGAAGGGTAGTCGAGTCTTAGGGGGAGAAACAAGTGCCCGCAAACTTAGGGTGAAATGCAGGTTTCACTCTGCCGTCTGAAAGATCTTGCCCTGCACCTGACTGAGATCACGGCGTGTTAGATCCGTACCCAATCGCACATACAATTCCGCTGGTGGGCACACAGAGCTCCGGCAGAGCTCGAAGTTCCCAGAGCACGTGCAATACTCCTGGTGGCTGCAACAAGCAATGTCGTACACAGCACACTTGGACCTTGACGTCCTTTCAAGGAAAGGCCGCAGGGCAGGGTCATTGAATCGAGAGAGGGAAACACTTGGCTGCATTCCTCAGGTGAGACACAGGTCAAACTGTGCCGGCTGAAAAGCTCAGGTTCCCTTTGGGAAGCTCTTCGTTGTAGGCGGGACGGGAAGGCCTTTGCTTGCAGGCTGTGGCCATTGCCAGGCTAGGACGGAGGAAACACCGCCTATCCCAGCACGCTTGTTAGCACGCATGGGAGAGAACTCACGCCCTGTTTCAGTCCCCTGCCAGCCATACATACACGTCAAGGACAGTGTTCCCAGAGATACCCTCCTGTAAATGGGAGAGAGGAAGTTTGACTGGGCACAACTCAGCCTTGGCAGGCCGTCTGAACAGCTTACTCCCTTGATGGCTTTGGCGCAGAGAGCATCACGCAGCGTTCCGTGAAGCTCATGGTAGGCTGATTTTAGGGCTCTCGCCGACACTCCTCGGGCTCTAGCCCTCTCAACCTCTTCCGGCCCTTACTGGCCTTCTCTGACACACCTCGGCGAGTACAGAGCTTAGGGCGACACATTCCGTTTACGATGGGCAGCAGGAATTCACAGCAGTGTGTCAAGCCCTCCGGCCTTCTCTCCTTCGGCACGCAGAGGTTTTGCACTTCTTGCAAACACCTCAGCGGAGAGCCCAAAGTATTCCTGATCTCTTCAACAATGTAGTGCTGCACTAGACTTCAAATATGTCTTCGCTGCGAGATACATTAGAGCGTGTAGTCGTTGCTTCTGAAGGTGAGGAACGCTTCCCTAATGGGCTTTCAGGGAGAAACCTGCTGCGAGTGGCCGTCTGCAAGCCCTTGCGATCACATTCGTCAGCGGCTGTGGTGGCAGTCAAGTTCTGACAGCAAATGGAAATATCAGCTCTCCATGTTTACGAAACGCACCCCTCCGTGTGTCAAAGGCAAAAGTCTACCTTTCCTTCAGAGTCCTCAACCCTGTGAGACAAACATGGTGTGGGTGGCTCCATTCAAAGTGTTTCTCAGGATACCGGGGGAAACTTCCCATTCTAAGAGGGACGAATAGGCTCTGTTTCCTGTCCGGTCAAGTCCATTTCCAGGAACACATCAGAGTCCTTGGTCAAGCGCGTTGTGTGAATGGGCAGAGGAAGAAAGCACTCAGTGCTGGAGAAGGTTAGCTGGCTGACATTGCAGGCACAGTACGCAGCACTCTGTACTTGCACCTTGCCTGTGGCAAATGCATACATACTCTGATGAGGAAGAGACAAGCGGTGCAGGTCCTCTACTGGCTTTCCCACTTATTTGTAGATGACAACAGAGAAGCTTGCCCATGGAACTTGAGACCGGCTTGTGTGCAAGTCTACCCAAAATGGAAGAGCCGTTTCCTCCTGCCCCCAGGGACACGTTCCGTACTTTGCCTGGGCAGAGGCTGTGAGGCTTTGTTGATCCAGCTCGTGGGAAACGGATATATAAATTCTGTGAGGAACGAGGATTTCCTTCCCTGCAGCAGCGCCTGGGCTTCCACGTTGCCTTTGGCACACGGTGCTCGAGCGGCGCTCTCAATGAACTGGAAAGAGCCAAATGACAGGAATGTTAATCACGACGCTTGATGCACCACCCTCACCCTTCACATACATCTTCCCCTCAGAGAAATATCCCTGAAGGGTAGTCGAGTCTTAGGGGGAGAAACAAGTGCCCGCAAACTTAGGGTGAAATGCAGGTTTCACTCTGCCGTCTGAAAGATCTTGCCCTGCACCTGACTGAGATCACGGCGTGTTAGATCCGTACCCAATCGCACATACAATTCCGCTGGTGGGCACACAGAGCTCCGGCAGAGCTCGAAGTTCCCAGAGCACGTGCAATACTCCTGGTGGCTGCAACAAGCAATGTCGTACACAGCACACTTGGACCTTGACGTCCTTTCAAGGAAAGGCCGCAGGGCAGGGTCATTGAATCGAGAGAGGGAAACACTTGGCTGCATTCCTCAGGTGAGACACAGGTCAAACTGTGCCGGCTGAAAAGCTCAGGTTCCCTTTGGGAAGCTCTTCGTTGTAGGCGGGACGGGAAGGCCTTTGCTTGCAGGCTGTGGCCATTGCCAGGCTAGGACGGAGGAAACACCGCCTATCCCAGCACGCTTGTTAGCACGCATGGGAGAGAACTCACGCCCTGTTTCAGTCCCCTGCCAGCCATACATACACGTCAAGGACAGTGTTCCCAGAGATACCCTCCTGTAAATGGGAGAGAGGAAGTTTGACTGGGCACAACTCAGCCTTGGCAGGCCGTCTGAACAGCTTACTCCCTTGATGGCTTTGGCGCAGAGAGCATCACGCAGCGTTCCGTGAAGCTCATGGTAGGCTGATTTTAGGGCTCTCGCCGACACTCCTCGGGCTCTAGCCCTCTCAACCTCTTCCGGCCCTTACTGGCCTTCTCTGACACACCTCGGCGAGTACAGAGCTTAGGGCGACACATTCCGTTTACGATGGGCAGCAGGAATTCACAGCAGTGTGTCAAGCCCTCCGGCCTTCTCTCCTTCGGCACGCAGAGGTTTTGCACTTCTTGCAAACACCTCAGCGGAGAGCCCAAAGTATTCCTGATCTCTTCAACAATGTAGTGCTGCACTAGACTTCAAATATGTCTTCGCTGCGAGATACATTAGAGCGTGTAGTCGTTGCTTCTGAAGGTGAGGAACGCTTCCCTAATGGGCTTTCAGGGAGAAACCTGCTGCGAGTGGCCGTCTGCAAGCCCTTGCGATCACATTCGTCAGCGGCTGTGGTGGCAGTCAAGTTCTGACAGCAAATGGAAATATCAGCTCTCCATGTTTACGAAACGCACCCCTCCGTGTGTCAAAGGCAAAAGTCTACCTTTCCTTCAGAGTCCTCAACCCTGTGAGACAAACATGGTGTGGGTGGCTCCATTCAAAGTGTTTCTCAGGATACCGGGGGAAACTTCCCATTCTAAGAGGGACGAATAGGCTCTGTTTCCTGTCCGGTCAAGTCCATTTCCAGGAACACATCAGAGTCCTTGGTCAAGCGCGTTGTGTGAATGGGCAGAGGAAGAAAGCACTCAGTGCTGGAGAAGGTTAGCTGGCTGACATTGCAGGCACAGTACGCAGCACTCTGTACTTGCACCTTGCCTGTGGCAAATGCATACATACTCTGATGAGGAAGAGACAAGCGGTGCAGGTCCTCTACTGGCTTTCCCACTTATTTGTAGATGACAACAGAGAAGCTTGCCCATGGAACTTGAGACCGGCTTGTGTGCAAGTCTACCCAAAATGGAAGAGCCGTTTCCTCCTGCCCCCAGGGACACGTTCCGTACTTTGCCTGGGCAGAGGCTGTGAGGCTTTGTTGATCCAGCTCGTGGGAAACGGATATATAAATTCTGTGAGGAACGAGGATTTCCTTCCCTGCAGCAGCGCCTGGGCTTCCACGTTGCCTTTGGCACACGGTGCTCGAGCGGCGCTCTCAATGAACTGGAAAGAGCCAAATGACAGGAATGTTAATCACGACGCTTGATGCACCACCCTCACCCTTCACATACATCTTCCCCTCAGAGAAATATCCCTGAAGGGTAGTCGAGTCTTAGGGGGAGAAACAAGTGCCCGCAAACTTAGGGTGAAATGCAGGTTTCACTCTGCCGTCTGAAAGATCTTGCCCTGCACCTGACTGAGATCACGGCGTGTTAGATCCGTACCCAATCGCACATACAATTCCGCTGGTGGGCACACAGAGCTCCGGCAGAGCTCGAAGTTCCCAGAGCACGTGCAATACTCCTGGTGGCTGCAACAAGCAATGTCGTACACAGCACACTTGGACCTTGACGTCCTTTCAAGGAAAGGCCGCAGGGCAGGGTCATTGAATCGAGAGAGGGAAACACTTGGCTGCATTCCTCAGGTGAGACACAGGTCAAACTGTGCCGGCTGAAAAGCTCAGGTTCCCTTTGGGAAGCTCTTCGTTGTAGGCGGGACGGGAAGGCCTTTGCTTGCAGGCTGTGGCCATTGCCAGGCTAGGACGGAGGAAACACCGCCTATCCCAGCACGCTTGTTAGCACGCATGGGAGAGAACTCACGCCCTGTTTCAGTCCCCTGCCAGCCATACATACACGTCAAGGACAGTGTTCCCAGAGATACCCTCCTGTAAATGGGAGAGAGGAAGTTTGACTGGGCACAACTCAGCCTTGGCAGGCCGTCTGAACAGCTTACTCCCTTGATGGCTTTGGCGCAGAGAGCATCACGCAGCGTTCCGTGAAGCTCATGGTAGGCTGATTTTAGGGCTCTCGCCGACACTCCTCGGGCTCTAGCCCTCTCAACCTCTTCCGGCCCTTACTGGCCTTCTCTGACACACCTCGGCGAGTACAGAGCTTAGGGCGACACATTCCGTTTACGATGGGCAGCAGGAATTCACAGCAGTGTGTCAAGCCCTCCGGCCTTCTCTCCTTCGGCACGCAGAGGTTTTGCACTTCTTGCAAACACCTCAGCGGAGAGCCCAAAGTATTCCTGATCTCTTCAACAATGTAGTGCTGCACTAGACTTCAAATATGTCTTCGCTGCGAGATACATTAGAGCGTGTAGTCGTTGCTTCTGAAGGTGAGGAACGCTTCCCTAATGGGCTTTCAGGGAGAAACCTGCTGCGAGTGGCCGTCTGCAAGCCCTTGCGATCACATTCGTCAGCGGCTGTGGTGGCAGTCAAGTTCTGACAGCAAATGGAAATATCAGCTCTCCATGTTTACGAAACGCACCCCTCCGTGTGTCAAAGGCAAAAGTCTACCTTTCCTTCAGAGTCCTCAACCCTGTGAGACAAACATGGTGTGGGTGGCTCCATTCAAAGTGTTTCTCAGGATACCGGGGGAAACTTCCCATTCTAAGAGGGACGAATAGGCTCTGTTTCCTGTCCGGTCAAGTCCATTTCCAGGAACACATCAGAGTCCTTGGTCAAGCGCGTTGTGTGAATGGGCAGAGGAAGAAAGCACTCAGTGCTGGAGAAGGTTAGCTGGCTGACATTGCAGGCACAGTACGCAGCACTCTGTACTTGCACCTTGCCTGTGGCAAATGCATACATACTCTGATGAGGAAGAGACAAGCGGTGCAGGTCCTCTACTGGCTTTCCCACTTATTTGTAGATGACAACAGAGAAGCTTGCCCATGGAACTTGAGACCGGCTTGTGTGCAAGTCTACCCAAAATGGAAGAGCCGTTTCCTCCTGCCCCCAGGGACACGTTCCGTACTTTGCCTGGGCAGAGGCTGTGAGGCTTTGTTGATCCAGCTCGTGGGAAACGGATATATAAATTCTGTGAGGAACGAGGATTTCCTTCCCTGCAGCAGCGCCTGGGCTTCCACGTTGCCTTTGGCACACGGTGCTCGAGCGGCGCTCTCAATGAACTGGAAAGAGCCAAATGACAGGAATGTTAATCACGACGCTTGATGCACCACCCTCACCCTTCACATACATCTTCCCCTCAGAGAAATATCCCTGAAGGGTAGTCGAGTCTTAGGGGGAGAAACAAGTGCCCGCAAACTTAGGGTGAAATGCAGGTTTCACTCTGCCGTCTGAAAGATCTTGCCCTGCACCTGACTGAGATCACGGCGTGTTAGATCCGTACCCAATCGCACATACAATTCCGCTGGTGGGCACACAGAGCTCCGGCAGAGCTCGAAGTTCCCAGAGCACGTGCAATACTCCTGGTGGCTGCAACAAGCAATGTCGTACACAGCACACTTGGACCTTGACGTCCTTTCAAGGAAAGGCCGCAGGGCAGGGTCATTGAATCGAGAGAGGGAAACACTTGGCTGCATTCCTCAGGTGAGACACAGGTCAAACTGTGCCGGCTGAAAAGCTCAGGTTCCCTTTGGGAAGCTCTTCGTTGTAGGCGGGACGGGAAGGCCTTTGCTTGCAGGCTGTGGCCATTGCCAGGCTAGGACGGAGGAAACACCGCCTATCCCAGCACGCTTGTTAGCACGCATGGGAGAGAACTCACGCCCTGTTTCAGTCCCCTGCCAGCCATACATACACGTCAAGGACAGTGTTCCCAGAGATACCCTCCTGTAAATGGGAGAGAGGAAGTTTGACTGGGCACAACTCAGCCTTGGCAGGCCGTCTGAACAGCTTACTCCCTTGATGGCTTTGGCGCAGAGAGCATCACGCAGCGTTCCGTGAAGCTCATGGTAGGCTGATTTTAGGGCTCTCGCCGACACTCCTCGGGCTCTAGCCCTCTCAACCTCTTCCGGCCCTTACTGGCCTTCTCTGACACACCTCGGCGAGTACAGAGCTTAGGGCGACACATTCCGTTTATGATGGG
Source organism: Eubalaena glacialis (assembly GCF_028564815.1). NCBI lineage: Eukaryota > Metazoa > Chordata > Mammalia > Artiodactyla > Balaenidae > Eubalaena > Eubalaena glacialis. Next base: position 34,217,578 of record NC_083734.1, on the reverse strand, counting down.
CAGCAGGAATTCACAGCAGTGTGTCAAGCCCTCCGGCCTTCTCTCCTTCGGCACGCAGAGGTTTTGCACTTCTTGCAAACACCTCAGCGGAGAGCCCAAAGTATTCCTGATCTCTTCAACAATGTAGTGCTGCACTAGACTTCAAATATGTCTTCGCTGCGAGATACATTAGAGCGTGTAGTCGTTGCTTCTGAAGGTGAGGAACGCTTCCCTAATGGGCTTTCAGGGAGAAACCTGCTGCGAGTGGCCGTCTGCAAGCCCTTGCGATCACATTCGTCAGCGGCTGTGGTGGCAGTCAAGTTCTGACAGCAAATGGAAATATCAGCTCTCCATGTTTACGAAACGCACCCCTCCGTGTGTCAAAGGCAAAAGTCTACCTTTCCTTCAGAGTCCTCAACCCTGTGAGACAAACATGGTGTGGGTGGCTCCATTCAAAGTGTTTCTCAGGATACCGGGGGAAACTTCCCATTCTAAGAGGGACGAATAGGCTCTGTTTCCTGTCCGGTCAAGTCCATTTCCAGGAACACATCAGAGTCCTTGGTCAAGCGCGTTGTGTGAATGGGCAGAGGAAGAAAGCACTCAGTGCTGGAGAAGGTTAGCTGGCTGACATTGCAGGCACAGTACGCAGCACTCTGTACTTGCACCTTGCCTGTGGCAAATGCATACATACTCTGATGAGGAAGAGACAAGCGGTGCAGGTCCTCTACTGGCTTTCCCACTTATTTGTAGATGACAACAGAGAAGCTTGCCCATGGAACTTGAGACCGGCTTGTGTGCAAGTCTACCCAAAATGGAAGAGCCGTTTCCTCCTGCCCCCAGGGACACGTTCCGTACTTTGCCTGGGCAGAGGCTGTGAGGCTTTGTTGATCCAGCTCGTGGGAAACGGATATATAAATTCTGTGAGGAACGAGGATTTCCTTCCCTGCAGCAGCGCCTGGGCTTCCACGTTGCCTTTGGCACACGGTGCTCGAGCGGCGCTCTCAATGAACTGGAAAGAGCCAAATGACAGGAATGTTAATCACGACGCTTGATGCACCACCCTCACCCTTCACATACATCTTCCCCTCAGAGAAATATCCCTGAAGGGTAGTCGAGTCTTAGGGGGAGAAACAAGTGCCCGCAAACTTAGGGTGAAATGCAGGTTTCACTCTGCCGTCTGAAAGATCTTGCCCTGCACCTGACTGAGATCACGGCGTGTTAGATCCGTACCCAATCGCACATACAATTCCGCTGGTGGGCACACAGAGCTCCGGCAGAGCTCGAAGTTCCCAGAGCACGTGCAATACTCCTGGTGGCTGCAACAAGCAATGTCGTACACAGCACACTTGGACCTTGACGTCCTTTCAAGGAAAGGCCGCAGGGCAGGGTCATTGAATCGAGAGAGGGAAACACTTGGCTGCATTCCTCAGGTGAGACACAGGTCAAACTGTGCCGGCTGAAAAGCTCAGGTTCCCTTTGGGAAGCTCTTCGTTGTAGGCGGGACGGGAAGGCCTTTGCTTGCAGGCTGTGGCCATTGCCAGGCTAGGACGGAGGAAACACCGCCTATCCCAGCACGCTTGTTAGCACGCATGGGAGAGAACTCACGCCCTGTTTCAGTCCCCTGCCAGCCATACATACACGTCAAGGACAGTGTTCCCAGAGATACCCTCCTGTAAATGGGAGAGAGGAAGTTTGACTGGGCACAACTCAGCCTTGGCAGGCCGTCTGAACAGCTTACTCCCTTGATGGCTTTGGCGCAGAGAGCATCACGCAGCGTTCCGTGAAGCTCATGGTAGGCTGATTTTAGGGCTCTCGCCGACACTCCTCGGGCTCTAGCCCTCTCAACCTCTTCCGGCCCTTACTGGCCTTCTCTGACACACCTCGGCGAGTACAGAGCTTAGGGCGACACATTCCGTTTACGATGGGCAGCAGGAATTCACAGCAGTGTGTCAAGCCCTCCGGCCTTCTCTCCTTCGGCACGCAGAGGTTTTGCACTTCTTGCAAACACCTCAGCGGAGAGCCCAAAGTATTCCTGATCTCTTCAACAATGTAGTGCTGCACTAGACTTCAAATATGTCTTCGCTGCGAGATACATTAGAGCGTGTAGTCGTTGCTTCTGAAGGTGAGGAACGCTTCCCTAATGGGCTTTCAGGGAGAAACCTGCTGCGAGTGGCCGTCTGCAAGCCCTTGCGATCACATTCGTCAGCGGCTGTGGTGGCAGTCAAGTTCTGACAGCAAATGGAAATATCAGCTCTCCATGTTTACGAAACGCACCCCTCCGTGTGTCAAAGGCAAAAGTCTACCTTTCCTTCAGAGTCCTCAACCCTGTGAGACAAACATGGTGTGGGTGGCTCCATTCAAAGTGTTTCTCAGGATACCGGGGGAAACTTCCCATTCTAAGAGGGACGAATAGGCTCTGTTTCCTGTCCGGTCAAGTCCATTTCCAGGAACACATCAGAGTCCTTGGTCAAGCGCGTTGTGTGAATGGGCAGAGGAAGAAAGCACTCAGTGCTGGAGAAGGTTAGCTGGCTGACATTGCAGGCACAGTACGCAGCACTCTGTACTTGCACCTTGCCTGTGGCAAATGCATACATACTCTGATGAGGAAGAGACAAGCGGTGCAGGTCCTCTACTGGCTTTCCCACTTATTTGTAGATGACAACAGAGAAGCTTGCCCATGGAACTTGAGACCGGCTTGTGTGCAAGTCTACCCAAAATGGAAGAGCCGTTTCCTCCTGCCCCCAGGGACACGTTCCGTACTTTGCCTGGGCAGAGGCTGTGAGGCTTTGTTGATCCAGCTCGTGGGAAACGGATATATAAATTCTGTGAGGAACGAGGATTTCCTTCCCTGCAGCAGCGCCTGGGCTTCCACGTTGCCTTTGGCACACGGTGCTCGAGCGGCGCTCTCAATGAACTGGAAAGAGCCAAATGACAGGAATGTTAATCACGACGCTTGATGCACCACCCTCACCCTTCACATACATCTTCCCCTCAGAGAAATATCCCTGAAGGGTAGTCGAGTCTTAGGGGGAGAAACAAGTGCCCGCAAACTTAGGGTGAAATGCAGGTTTCACTCTGCCGTCTGAAAGATCTTGCCCTGCACCTGACTGAGATCACGGCGTGTTAGATCCGTACCCAATCGCACATACAATTCCGCTGGTGGGCACACAGAGCTCCGGCAGAGCTCGAAGTTCCCAGAGCACGTGCAATACTCCTGGTGGCTGCAACAAGCAATGTCGTACACAGCACACTTGGACCTTGACGTCCTTTCAAGGAAAGGCTGCAGGGCAGGGTCATTGAATCGAGAGAGGGAAACACTTGGCTGCATTCCTCAGGTGAGACACAGGTCAAACTGTGCCGGCTGAAAAGCTCAGGTTCCCTTTGGGAAGCTCTTCGTTGTAGGCGGGACGGGAAGGCCTTTGCTTGCAGGCTGTGGCCATTGCCAGGCTAGGACGGAGGAAACACCGCCTATCCCAGCACGCTTGTTAGCACGCATGGGAGAGAACTCACGCCCTGTTTCAGTCCCCTGCCAGCCATACATACACGTCAAGGACAGTGTTCCCAGAGATACCTTCCTGTAAATGGGAGAGAGGAAGTTTGACTGGGCACAACTCAGCCTTGGCAGGCCGTCTGAACAGCTTACTCCCTTGATGGCTTTGGCGCAGAGAGCATCACGCAGCGTTCCGTGAAGCTCATGGTAGGCTGATTTTAGGGCTCTCGCCGACACTCCTCGGGCTCTAGCCCTCTCAACCTCTTCCGGCCCTTACTGGCCTTCTCTGACACACCTCGGCGAGTACAGAGCTTAGGGCGACACATTCCGTTTACGATGGGCAGCAGGAATTCACAGCAGTGTGTCAAGCCCTCCGGCCTTCTCTCCTTCGGCACGCAGAGGTTTTGCACTTCTTGCAAACACCTCAGCGGAGAGCCCAAAGTATTCCTGATCTCTTCAACAATGTAGTGCTGCACTAGACTTCAAATATGTCTTCGCTGCGAGATACATTAGAGCGTGTAGTCGTTGCTTCTGAAGGTGAGGAACGCTTCCCTAATGGGCTTTCAGGGAGAAACCTGCTGCGAGTGGCCGTCTGCAAGCCCTTGCGATCACATTCGTCAGCGGCTGTGGTGGCAGTCAAGTTCTGACAGCAAATGGAAATATCAGCTCTCCATGTTTACGAAACGCACCCCTCCGTGTGTCAAAGGCAAAAGTCTACCTTTCCTTCAGAGTCCTCAACCCTGTGAGACAAACATGGTGTGGGTGGCTCCATTCAAAGTGTTTCTCAGGATACCGGGGGAAACTTCCCATTCTAAGAGGGACGAATAGGCTCTGTTTCCTGTCCGGTCAAGTCCATTTCCAGGAACACATCAGAGTCCTTGGTCAAGCGCGTTGTGTGAATGGGCAGAGGAAGAAAGCACTCAGTGCTGGAGAAGGTTAGCTGGCTGACATTGCAGGCACAGTACGCAGCACTCTGTACTTGCACCTTGCCTGTGGCAAATGCATACATACTCTGATGAGGAAGAGACAAGCGGTGCAGGTCCTCTACTGGCTTTCCCACTTATTTGTAGATGACAACAGAGAAGCTTGCCCATGGAACTTGAGACCGGCTTGTGTGCAAGTCTACCCAAAATGGAAGAGCCGTTTCCTCCTGCCCCCAGGGACACGTTCCGTACTTTGCCTGGGCAGAGGCTGTGAGGCTTTGTTGATCCAGCTCGTGGGAAACGGATATATAAATTCTGTGAGGAACGAGGATTTCCTTCCCTGCAGCAGCGCCTGGGCTTCCACGTTGCCTTTGGCACACGGTGCTCGAGCGGCGCTCTCAATGAACTGGAAAGAGCCAAATGACAGGAATGTTAATCACGACGCTTGATGCACCACCCTCACCCTTCACATACATCTTCCCCTCAGAGAAATATCCCTGAAGGGTAGTCGAGTCTTAGGGGGAGAAACAAGTGCCCGCAAACTTAGGGTGAAATGCAGGTTTCACTCTGCCGTCTGAAAGATCTTGCCCTGCACCTGACTGAGATCACGGCGTGTTAGATCCGTACCCAATCGCACATACAATTCCGCTGGTGGGCACACAGAGCTCCGGCAGAGCTCGAAGTTCCCAGAGCACGTGCAATACTCCTGGTGGCTGCAACAAGCAATGTCGTACACAGCACACTTGGACCTTGACGTCCTTTCAAGGAAAGGCTGCAGGGCAGGGTCATTGAATCGAGAGAGGGAAACACTTGGCTGCATTCCTCAGGTGAGACACAGGTCAAACTGTGCCGGCTGAAAAGCTCAGGTTCCCTTTGGGAAGCTCTTCGTTGTAGGCGGGACGGGAAGGCCTTTGCTTGCAGGCTGTGGCCATTGCCAGGCTAGGACGGAGGAAACACCGCCTATCCCAGCACGCTTGTTAGCACGCATGGGAGAGAACTCACGCCCTGTTTCAGTCCCCTGCCAGCCATACATACACGTCAAGGACAGTGTTCCCAGAGATACCTTCCTGTAAATGGGAGAGAGGAAGTTTGACTGGGCACAACTCAGCCTTGGCAGGCCGTCTGAACAGCTTACTCCCTTGATGGCTTTGGCGCAGAGAGCATCACGCAGCGTTCCGTGAAGCTCATGGTAGGCTGATTTTAGGGCTCTCGCCGACACTCCTCGGGCTCTAGCCCTCTCAACCTCTTCCGGCCCTTACTGGCCTTCTCTGACACACCTCGGCGAGTACAGAGCTTAGGGCGACACATTCCGTTTACGATGGGCAGCAGGAATTCACAGCAGTGTGTCAAGCCCTCCGGCCTTCTCTCCTTCGGCACGCAGAGGTTTTGCACTTCTTGCAAACACCTCAGCGGAGAGCCCAAAGTATTCCTGATCTCTTCAACAATGTAGTGCTGCACTAGACTTCAAATATGTCTTCGCTGCGAGATACATTAGAGCGTGTAGTCGTTGCTTCTGAAGGTGAGGAACGCTTCCCTAATGGGCTTTCAGGGAGAAACCTGCTGCGAGTGGCCGTCTGCAAGCCCTTGCGATCACATTCGTCAGCGGCTGTGGTGGCAGTCAAGTTCTGACAGCAAATGGAAATATCAGCTCTCCATGTTTACGAAACGCACCCCTCCGTGTGTCAAAGGCAAAAGTCTACCTTTCCTTCAGAGTCCTCAACCCTGTGAGACAAACATGGTGTGGGTGGCTCCATTCAAAGTGTTTCTCAGGATACCGGGGGAAACTTCCCATTCTAAGAGGGACGAATAGGCTCTGTTTCCTGTCCGGTCAAGTCCATTTCCAGGAACACATCAGAGTCCTTGGTCAAGCGCGTTGTGTGAATGGGCAGAGGAAGAAAGCACTCAGTGCTGGAGAAGGTTAGCTGGCTGACATTGCAGGCACAGTACGCAGCACTCTGTACTTGCACCTTGCCTGTGGCAAATGCATACATACTCTGATGAGGAAGAGACAAGCGGTGCAGGTCCTCTACTGGCTTTCCCACTTATTTGTAGATGACAACAGAGAAGCTTGCCCATGGAACTTGAGACCGGCTTGTGTGCAAGTCTACCCAAAATGGAAGAGCCGTTTCCTCCTGCCCCCAGGGACACGTTCCGTACTTTGCCTGGGCAGAGGCTGTGAGGCTTTGTTGATCCAGCTCGTGGGAAACGGATATATAAATTCTGTGAGGAACGAGGATTTCCTTCCCTGCAGCAGCGCCTGGGCTTCCACGTTGCCTTTGGCACACGGTGCTCGAGCGGCGCTCTCAATGAACTGGAAAGAGCCAAATGACAGGAATGTTAATCACGACGCTTGATGCACCACCCTCACCCTTCACATACATCTTCCCCTCAGAGAAATATCCCTGAAGGGTAGTCGAGTCTTAGGGGGAGAAACAAGTGCCCGCAAACTTAGGGTGAAATGCAGGTTTCACTCTGCCGTCTGAAAGATCTTGCCCTGCACCTGACTGAGATCACGGCGTGTTAGATCCGTACCCAATCGCACATACAATTCCGCTGGTGGGCACACAGAGCTCCGGCAGAGCTCGAAGTTCCCAGAGCACGTGCAATACTCCTGGTGGCTGCAACAAGCAATGTCGTACACAGCACACTTGGACCTTGACGTCCTTTCAAGGAAAGGCTGCAGGGCAGGGTCATTGAATCGAGAGAGGGAAACACTTGGCTGCATTCCTCAGGTGAGACACAGGTCAAACTGTGCCGGCTGAAAAGCTCAGGTTCCCTTTGGGAAGCTCTTCGTTGTAGGCGGGACGGGAAGGCCTTTGCTTGCAGGCTGTGGCCATTGCCAGGCTAGGACGGAGGAAACACCGCCTATCCCAGCACGCTTGTTAGCACGCATGGGAGAGAACTCACGCCCTGTTTCAGTCCCCTGCCAGCCATACATACACGTCAAGGACAGTGTTCCCAGAGATACCTTCCTGTAAATGGGAGAGAGGAAGTTTGACTGGGCACAACTCAGCCTTGGCAGGCCGTCTGAACAGCTTACTCCCTTGATGGCTTTGGCGCAGAGAGCATCACGCAGCGTTCCGTGAAGCTCATGGTAGGCTGATTTTAGGGCTCTCGCCGACACTCCTCGGGCTCTAGCCCTCTCAACCTCTTCCGGCCCTTACTGGCCTTCTCTGACACACCTCGGCGAGTACAGAGCTTAGGGCGACACATTCCGTTTACGATGGGCAGCAGGAATTCACAGCAGTGTGTCAAGCCCTCCGGCCTTCTCTCCTTCGGCACGCAGAGGTTTTGCACTTCTTGCAAACACCTCAGCGGAGAGCCCAAAGTATTCCTGATCTCTTCAACAATGTAGTGCTGCACTAGACTTCAAATATGTCTTCGCTGCGAGATACATTAGAGCGTGTAGTCGTTGCTTCTGAAGGTGAGGAACGCTTCCCTAATGGGCTTTCAGGGAGAAACCTGCTGCGAGTGGCCGTCTGCAAGCCCTTGCGATCACATTCGTCAGCGGCTGTGGTGGCAGTCAAGTTCTGACAGCAAATGGAAATATCAGCTCTCCATGTTTACGAAACGCACCCCTCCGTGTGTCAAAGGCAAAAGTCTACCTTTCCTTCAGAGTCCTCAACCCTGTGAGACAAACATGGTGTGGGTGGCTCCATTCAAAGTGTTTCTCAGGATACCGGGGGAAACTTCCCATTCTAAGAGGGACGAATAGGCTCTGTTTCCTGTCCGGTCAAGTCCATTTCCAGGAACACATCAGAGTCCTTGGTCAAGCGCGTTGTGTGAATGGGCAGAGGAAGAAAGCACTCAGTGCTGGAGAAGGTTAGCTGGCTGACATTGCAGGCACAGTACGCAGCACTCTGTACTTGCACCTTGCCTGTGGCAAATGCATACATACTCTGATGAGGAAGAGACAAGCGGTGCAGGTCCTCTACTGGCTTTCCCACTTATTTGTAGATGACAACAGAGAAGCTTGCCCATGGAACTTGAGACCGGCTTGTGTGCAAGTCTACCCAAAATGGAAGAGCCGTTTCCTCCTGCCCCCAGGGACACGTTCCGTACTTTGCCTGGGCAGAGGCTGTGAGGCTTTGTTGATCCAGCTCGTGGGAAACGGATATATAAATTCTGTGAGGAACGAGGATTTCCTTCCCTGCAGCAGCGCCTGGGCTTCCACGTTGCCTTTGGCACACGGTGCTCGAGCGGCGCTCTCAATGAACTGGAAAGAGCCAAATGACAGGAATGTTAATCACGACGCTTGATGCACCACCCTCACCCTTCACATACATCTTCCCCTCAGAGAAATATCCCTGAAGGGTAGTCGAGTCTTAGGGGGAGAAACAAGTGCCCGCAAACTTAGGGTGAAATGCAGGTTTCACTCTGCCGTCTGAAAGATCTTGCCCTGCACCTGACTGAGATCACGGCGTGTTAGATCCGTACCCAATCGCACATACAATTCCGCTGGTGGGCACACAGAGCTCCGGCAGAGCTCGAAGTTCCCAGAGCACGTGCAATACTCCTGGTGGCTGCAACAAGCAATGTCGTACACAGCACACTTGGACCTTGACGTCCTTTCAAGGAAAGGCTGCAGGGCAGGGTCATTGAATCGAGAGAGGGAAACACTTGGCTGCATTCCTCAGGTGAGACACAGGTCAAACTGTGCCGGCTGAAAAGCTCAGGTTCCCTTTGGGAAGCTCTTCGTTGTAGGCGGGACGGGAAGGCCTTTGCTTGCAGGCTGTGGCCATTGCCAGGCTAGGACGGAGGAAACACCGCCTATCCCAGCACGCTTGTTAGCACGCATGGGAGAGAACTCACGCCCTGTTTCAGTCCCCTGCCAGCCATACATACACGTCAAGGACAGTGTTCCCAGAGATACCTTCCTGTAAATGGGAGAGAGGAAGTTTGACTGGGCACAACTCAGCCTTGGCAGGCCGTCTGAACAGCTTACTCCCTTGATGGCTTTGGCGCAGAGAGCATCACGCAGCGTTCCGTGAAGCTCATGGTAGGCTGATTTTAGGGCTCTCGCCGACACTCCTCGGGCTCTAGCCCTCTCAACCTCTTCCGGCCCTTACTGGCCTTCTCTGACACACCTCGGCGAGTACAGAGCTTAGGGCGACACATTCCGTTTACGATGGGCAGCAGGAATTCACAGCAGTGTGTCAAGCCCTCCGGCCTTCTCTCCTTCGGCACGCAGAGGTTTTGCACTTCTTGCAAACACCTCAGCGGAGAGCCCAAAGTATTCCTGATCTCTTCAACAATGTAGTGCTGCACTAGACTTCAAATATGTCTTCGCTGCGAGATACATTAGAGCGTGTAGTCGTTGCTTCTGAAGGTGAGGAACGCTTCCCTAATGGGCTTTCAGGGAGAAACCTGCTGCGAGTGGCCGTCTGCAAGCCCTTGAGATCACATTCGTCAGCGGCTGTGGTGGCAGTCAAGTTCTGACAGCAAATGGAAATATCAGCTCTCCATGTTTACGAAACGCACCCCTCCGTGTGTCAAAGGCAAAAGTCTACCTTTCCTTCAGAGTCCTCAACCCTGTGAGACAAACATGGTGTGGGTGGCTCCATTCAAAGTGTTTCTCAGGATACCGGGGGAAACTTCCCATTCTAAGAGGGACGAATAGGCTCTGTTTCCTGTCCGGTCAAGTCCATTTCCAGGAACACATCAGAGTCCTTGGTCAAGCGCGTTGTGTGAATGGGCAGAGGAAGAAAGCACTCAGTGCTGGAGAAGGTTAGCTGGCTGACATTGCAGGCACAGTACGCAGCACTCTGTACTTGCACCTTGCCTGTGGCAAATGCATACATACTCTGATGAGGAAGAGACAAGCGGTGCAGGTCCTCTACTGGCTTTCCCACTTATTTGTAGATGACAACAGAGAAGCTTGCCCATGGAACTTGAGACCGGCTTGTGTGCAAGTCTACCCAAAATGGAAGAGCCGTTTCCTCCTGCCCCCAGGGACACGTTCCGTACTTTGCCTGGGCAGAGGCTGTGAGGCTTTGTTGATCCAGCTCGTGGGAAACGGATATATAAATTCTGTGAGGAACGAGGATTTCCTTCCCTGCAGCAGCGCCTGGGCTTCCACGTTGCCTTTGGCACACGGTGCTCGAGCGGCGCTCTCAATGAACTGGAAAGAGCCAAATGACAGGAATGTTAATCACGACGCTTGATGCACCACCCTCACCCTTCACATACATCTTCCCCTCAGAGAAATATCCCTGAAGGGTAGTCGAGTCTTAGGGGGAGAAACAAGTGCCCGCAAACTTAGGGTGAAATGCAGGTTTCACTCTGCCGTCTGAAAGATCTTGCCCTGCACCTGACTGAGATCACGGCGTGTTAGATCCGTACCCAATCGCACATACAATTCCGCTGGTGGGCACACAGAGCTCCGGCAGAGCTCGAAGTTCCCAGAGCACGTGCAATCCTCCTGGTGGCTGCAACAAGCAATGTCGTACACAGCACACTTGGACCTTGACGTCCTTTCAAGGAAAGGCCGCAGGGCAGGGTCATTGAATCGAGAGAGGGAAACACTTGGCTGCATTCCTCAGGTGAGACACAGGTCAAACTGTGCCGGCTGAAAAGCTCAGGTTCCCTTTGGGAAGCTCTTCGTTGTAGGCGGGACGGGAAGGCCTTTGCTTGCAGGCTGTGGCCATTGCCAGGCTAGGACGGAGGAAACACCGCCTATCCCAGCACGCTTGTTAGCACGCATGGGAGAGAACTCACGCCCTGTTTCAGTCCCCTGCCAGCCATACATACACGTCAAGGACAGTGTTCCCAGAGATACCTTCCTGTAAATGGGAGAGAGGAAGTTTGACTGGGCACAACTCAGCCTTGGCAGGCCGTCTGAACAGCTTACTCCCTTGATGGCTTTGGCGCAGAGAGCATCACGCAGCGTTCCGTGAAGCTCATGGTAGGCTGATTTTAGGGCTCTCGCCGACACTCCTCGGGCTCTAGCCCTCTCAACCTCTTCCGGCCCTTACTGGCCTTCTCTGACACACCTCGGCGAGTACAGAGCTTAGGGCGACACATTCCGTTTACGATGGGCAGCAGGAATTCACAGCAGTGTGTCAAGCCCTCCGGCCTTCTCTCCTTCGGCGCGCAGAGGTTTTGCACTTCTTGCAAACACCTCAGCGGAGAGCCCAAAGTATTCCTGATCTCTTCAACAATGTAGTGCTGCACTAGACTTCAAATATGTCTTCGCTGCGAGATACATTAGAGCGTGTAGTCGTTGCTTCTGAAGGTGAGGAACGCTTCCCTAATGGGCTTTCAGGGAGAAACCTGCTGCGAGTGGCCGTCTGCAAGCCCTTGCGATCACATTCGTCAGCGGCTGTGGTGGCAGTCAAGTTCTGACAGCAAATGGAAATATCAGCTCTCCATGTTTACGAAACGCACCCCTCCGTGTGTCAAAGGCAAAAGTCTACCTTTCCTTCAGAGTCCTCAACCCTGTGAGACAAACATGGTGTGGGTGGCTCCATTCAAAGTGTTTCTCAGGATACCGGGGGAAACTTCCCATTCTAAGAGGGACGAATAGGCTCTGTTTCCTGTCCGGTCAAGTCCATTTCCAGGAACACATCAGAGTCCTTGGTCAAGCGCGTTGTGTGAATGGGCAGAGGAAGAAAGCACTCAGTGCTGGAGAAGGTTAGCTGGCTGACATTGCAGGCACAGTACGCAGCACTCTGTACTTGCACCTTGCCTGTGGCAAATGCATACATACTCTGATGAGGAAGAGACAAGCGGTGCAGGTCCTCTACTGGCTTTCCCACTTATTTGTAGATGACAACAGAGAAGCTTGCCCATGGAACTTGAGACCGGCTTGTGTGCAAGTCTACCCAAAATGGAAGAGCCGTTTCCTCCTGCCCCCAGGGACACGTTCCGTACTTTGCCTGGGCAGAGGCTGTGAGGCTTTGTTGATCCAGCTCGTGGGAAACGGATATATAAATTCTGTGAGGAACGAGGATTTCCTTCCCTGCAGCAGCGCCTGGGCTTCCACGTTGCCTTTGGCACACGGTGCTCGAGCGGCGCTCTCAATGAACTGGAAAGAGCCAAATGACAGGAATGTTAATCACGACGCTTGATGCACCACCCTCACCCTTCACATACATCTTCCCCTCAGAGAAATATCCCTGAAGGGTAGTCGAGTCTTAGGGGGAGAAACAAGTGCCCGCAAACTTAGGGTGAAATGCAGGTTTCACTCTGCCGTCTGAAAGATCTTGCCCTGCACCTGACTGAGATCACGGCGTGTTAGATCCGTACCCAATCGCACATACAATTCCGCTGGTGGGCACACAGAGCTCCGGCAGAGCTCGAAGTTCCCAGAGCACGTGCAATACTCCTGGTGGCTGCAACAAGCAATGTCGTACACAGCACACTTGGACCTTGACTTCCTTTCAAGGAAAGGCCGCAGGGCAGGGTCATTGAATCGAGAGAGGGAAACACTTGGCTGCATTCCTCAGGTGAGACACAGGTCAAACTGTGCCGGCTGAAAAGCTCAGGTTCCCTTTGGGAAGCTCTTCGTTGTAGGCGGGACGGGAAGGCCTTTGCTTGCAGGCTGTGGCCATTGCCAGGCTAGGACGGAGGAAACACCGCCTATCCCAGCACGCTTGTTAGCACGCATGGGAGAGAACTCACGCCCTGTTTCAGTCCCCTGCCAGCCATACATACACGTCAAGGACAGTGTTCCCAGAGATACCTTCCTGTAAATGGGAGAGAGGAAGTTTGACTGGGCAAAACTCAGCCTTGGCAGGCCGTCTGAACAGCTTACTCCCTTGATGGCTTTGGCGCAGAGAGCATCACGCAGCGTTCCGTGAAGCTCATGGTAGGCTGATTTTAGGGCTCTCGCCGACACTCCTCGGGCTCTAGCCCTCTCAACCTCTTCCGGCCCTTACTGGCCTTCTCTGACACACCTCGGCGAGTACAGAGCTTAGGGCGACACATTCCGTTTACGATGGGCAGCAGGAATTCACAGCAGTGTGTCAAGCCCTCCGGCCTTCTCTCCTTCGGCACGCAGAGGTTTTGCACTTCTTGCAAACACCTCAGCGGAGAGCCCAAAGTATTCCTGATCTCTTCAACAATGTAGTGCTGCACTAGACTTCAAATATGTCTTCGCTGCGAGATACATTAGAGCGTGTAGTCGTTGCTTCTGAAGGTGAGGAACGCTTCCCTAATGGGCTTTCAGGGAGAAACCTGCTGCGAGTGGCCGTCTGCAAGCCCTTGCGATCACATTCGTCAGCGGCTGTGGTGGCAGTCAAGTTCTGACAGCAAATGGAAATATCAGCTCTCCATGTTTACGAAACGCACCCCTCCGTGTGTCAAAGGCAAAAGTCTACCTTTCCTTCAGAGTCCTCAACCCTGTGAGACAAACATGGTGCGGGTGGCTCCATTCAAAGTGTTTCTCAGGATACCGGGGGAAACTTCCCATTCTAAGAGGGACGAATAGGCTCTGTTTCCTGTCCGGTCAAGTCCATTTCCAGGAACACATCAGAGTCCTTGGTCAAGCGCGTTGTGTGAATGGGCAGAGGAAGAAAGCACTCAGTGCTGGAGAAGGTTAGCTGGCTGACATTGCAGGCACAGTACGCAGCACTCTGTACTTGCACCTTGCCTGTGGCAAATGCATACATACTCTGATGAGGAAGAGACAAGCGGTGCAGGTCCTCTACTGGCTTTCCCACTTATTTGTAGATGACAACAGAGAAGCTTGCCCATGGAACTTGAGACCGGCTTATGTGCAAGTCTACCCAAAATGGAAGAGCCGTTTCCTCCTGCCCCCAGGGACACGTTCCGTACTTTGCCTGGGCAGAGGCTGTGAGGCTTTGTTGATCCAGCTCGTGGGAAACGGATATATAAATTCTGTGAGGAACGAGGATTTCCTTCCCTGCAGCAGCGCCTGTGCTTCCACGTTGCCTTTGGCACACGGTGCTCGAGCGGCGCTCTCAATGAACTGGAAAGAGCCAAATGACAGGAGTGTTAATCACGACGCTTGATGCACCACCCTCACCCTTCACATACATCTTCCCCTCAGAGAAATATCCCTGAAGGGTAGTCGAGTCTTAGGGGGAGAAACAAGTGCCCGCAAACTTAGGGTGAAATGCAGGTTTCACTCTGCCGTCTGAAAGATCTTGCCCTGCACCTGACTGAGATCACGGCGTGTTAGATCCGTACCCAATCGCACATACAATTCCGCTGGTGGGCACACAGAGCTCCGGCAGAGCTCGAAGTTCCCAGAGCACGTGCAATACTCCTGGTGGCTGCAACAAGCAATGTCGTACACAGCACACTTGGACCTTGACTTCCTTTCAAGGAAAGGCCGCAGGGCAGGGTCATTGAATCGAGAGAGGGAAACACTTGGCTGCATTCCTCAGGTGAGACACAGGTCAAACTGTGCCGGCTGAAAAGCTCAGGTTCCCTTTGGGAAGCTCTTCGTTGTAGGCGGGACGGGAAGGCCTTTGCTTGCAGGCTGTGGCCATTGCCAGGCTAGGACGGAGGAAACACCGCCTATCCCAGCACGCTTGTTAGCACGCATGGGAGAGAACTCACGCCCTGTTTCAGTCCCCTGCCAGCCATACATACACGTCAAGGACAGTGTTCCCAGAGATACCTTCCTGTAAATGGGAGAGAGGAAGTTTGACTGGGCACAACTCAGCCTTGGCAGGCCGTCTGAACAGCTTACTCCCTTGATGGCTTTGGCGCAGAGAGCATCACGCAGCGTTCCGTGAAGCTCATGGTAGGCTGATTTTAGGGCTCTCGCCGACACTCCTCGGGCTCTAGCCCTCTCAACCTCTTCCGGCCCTTACTGGCCTTCTCTGACACACCTCGGCGAGTACAGAGCTTAGGGCGACACATTCCGTTTACGATGGGCAGCAGGAATTCACAGCAGTGTGTCAAGCCCTCCGGCCTTCTCTCCTTCGGCGCGCAGAGGTTTTGCACTTCTTGCAAACACCTCAGCGGAGAGCCCAAAGTATTCCTGATCTCTTCAACAATGTAGTGCTGCACTAGACTTCAAATATGTCTTCGCTGCGAGATACATTAGAGCGTGTAGTCGTTGCTTCTGAAGGTGAGGAACGCTTCCCTAATGGGCTTTCAGGGAGAAACCTGCTGCGAGTGGCCGTCTGCAAGCCCTTGCGATCACATTCGTCAGCGGCTGTGGTGGCAGTCAAGTTCTGACAGCAAATGGAAATATCAGCTCTCCATGTTTACGAAACGCACCCCTCCGTGTGTCAAAGGCAAAAGTCTACCTTTCCTTCAGAGTCCTCAACCCTGTGAGACAAACATGGTGTGGGTGGCTCCATTCAAAGTGTTTCTCAGGATACCGGGGGAAACTTCCCATTCTAAGAGGGACGAATAGGCTCCGTTTCCTGTCCGGTCAAGTCCATTTCCAGGAACACATCAGAGTCCTTGGTCAAGCGCGTTGTGTGAATGGGCAGAGGAAGAAAGCACTCAGTGCTGGAGAAGGTTAGCTGGCTGACATTGCAGGCACAGTACGCAGCACTCTGTACTTGCACCTTGCCTGTGGCAAATGCATACATACTCTGATGAGGAAGAGACAAGCGGTGCAGGTCCTCTACTGGCTTTCCCACTTATTTGTAGATGACAACAGAGAAGCTTGCCCATGGAACTTGAGACCGGCTTGTGTGCAAGTCTACCCAAAATGGAAGAGCCGTTTCCTCCTGCCCCCAGGGACACGTTCCGTACTTTGCCTGGGCAGAGGCTGTGAGGCTTTGTTGATCCAGCTCGTGGGAAACGGATATATAAATTCTGTGAGGAACGAGGATTTCCTTCCCTGCAGCAGCGCCTGTGCTTCCACGTTGCCTTTGGCACACGGTGCTCGAGCGGCGCTCTCAATGAACTTGAAAGAGCCAAATGACAGGAGTGTTAATCACGACGCTTGATGCACCACCCTCACCCTTCACATACATCTTCCCCTCAGAGAAATATCCCTGAAGGGTAGTCGAGTCTTAGGGGGAGAAACAAGTGCCCGCAAACTTAGGGTGAAATGCAGGTTTCACTCTGCCGTCTGAAAGATCTTGCCCTGCACCTGACTGAGATCACGGCGTGTTAGATCCGTACCCAATCGCACATACAATTCCGCTGGTGGGCACACAGAGCTCCGGCAGAGCTCGAAGTTCCCAGAGCACGTGCAATCCTCCTGGTGGCTGCAACAAGCAATGTCGTACACAGCACACTTGGACCTTGACTTCCTTTCAAGGAAAGGCCGCAGGGCAGGGTCATTGAATCGAGAGAGGGAAACACTTGGCTGCATTCCTCAGGTGAGACACAGGTCAAACTGTGCCGGCTGAAAAGCTCAGGTTCCCTTTGGGAAGCTCTTCGTTGTAGGCGGGACGGGAAGGCCTTTGCTTGCAGGCTGTGGCCATTGCCAGGCTAGGACGGAGGAAACACCGCCTATCCCAGCACGCTTGTTAGCACGCATGGGAGAGAACTCACGCCCTGTTTCAGTCCCCTGCCAGCCATACATACACGTCAAGGACAGTGTTCCCAGAGATACCTTCCTGTAAATGGGAGAGAGGAAGTTTGACTGGGCACAACTCAGCCTTGGCAGGCCGTCTGAACAGCTTACTCCCTTGATGGCTTTGGCGCAGAGAGCATCACGCAGCGTTCCGTGAAGCTCATGGTAGGCTGATTTTAGGGCTCTCGCCGACACTCCTCGGGCTCTAGCCCTCTCAACCTCTTCCGGCCCTTACTGGCCTTCTCTGACACACCTCGGCGAGTACAGAGCTTAGGGCGACACATTCCGTTTACGATGGGCAGCAGGAATTCACAGCAGTGTGTCAAGCCCTCCGGCCTTCTCTCCTTCGGCACGCAGAGGTTTTGCACTTCTTGCAAACACCTCAGCGGAGAGCCCAAAGTATTCCTGATCTCTTCAACAATGTAGTGCTGCACTAGACTTCAAATATGTCTTCGCTGCGAGATACATTAGAGCGTGTAGTCGTTGCTTCTGAAGGTGAGGAACGCTTCCCTAATGGGCTTTCAGGGAGAAACCTGCTGCGAGTGGCCGTCTGCAAGCCCTTGCGATCACATTCGTCAGCGGCTGTGGTGGCAGTCAAGTTCTGACAGCAAATGGAAATATCAGCTCTCCATGTTTACGAAACGCACCCCTCCGTGTGTCAAAGGCAAAAGTCTACCTTTCCTTCAGAGTCCTCAACCCTGTGAGACAAACATGGTGTGGGTGGCTCCATTCAAAGTGTTTCTCAGGATACCGGGGGAAACTTCCCATTCTAAGAGGGACGAATAGGCTCCGTTTCCTGTCCGGTCAAGTCCATTTCCAGGAACACATCAGAGTCCTTGGTCAAGCGCGTTGTGTGAATGGGCAGAGGAAGAAAGCACTCAGTGCTGGAGAAGGTTAGCTGGCTGACATTGCAGGCACAGTACGCAGCACTCTGTACTTGCACCTTGCCTGTGGCAAATGCATACATACTCTGATGAGGAAGAGACAAGCGGTGCAGGTCCTCTACTGGCTTTCCCACTTATTTGTAGATGACAACAGAGAAGCTTGCCCATGGAACTTGAGACCGGCTTATGTGCAAGTCTACCCAAAATGGAAGAGCCGTTTCCTCCTGCCCCCAGGGACACGTTCCGTACTTTGCCTGGGCAGAGGCTGTGAGGCTTTGTTGATCCAGCTCGTGGGAAACGGATATATAAATTCTGTGAGGAACGAGGATTTCCTTCCCTGCAGCAGCGCCTGTGCTTCCACGTTGCCTTTGGCACACGGTGCTCGAGCGGCGCTCTCAATGAACTGGAAAGAGCCAAATGACAGGAGTGTTAATCACGACGCTTGATGCACCACCCTCACCCTTCACATACATCTTCCCCTCAGAGAAATATCCCTGAAGGGTAGTCGAGTCTTAGGGGGAGAAACAAGTGCCCGCAAACTTAGGGTGAAATGCAGGTTTCACTCTGCCGTCTGAAAGATCTTGCCCTGCACCTGACTGAGATCACGGCGTGTTAGATCCGTACCCAATCGCACATACAATTCCGCTGGTGGGCACACAGAGCTCCGGCAGAGCTCGAAGTTCCCAGAGCACGTGCAATCCTCCTGGTGGCTGCAACAAGCAATGTCGTACACAGCACACTTGGACCTTGACTTCCTTTCAAGGAAAGGCCGCAGGGCAGGGTCATTGAATCGAGAGAGGGAAACACTTGGCTGCATTCCTCAGGTGAGACACAGGTCAAACTGTGCCGGCTGAAAAGCTCAGGTTCCCTTTGGGAAGCTCTTCGTTGTAGGCGGGACGGGAAGGCCTTTGCTTGCAGGCTGTGGCCATTGCCAGGCTAGGACGGAGGAAACACCGCCTATCCCAGCACGCTTGTTAGCACGCATGGGAGAGAACTCACGCCCTGTTTCAGTCCCCTGCCAGCCATACATACACGTCAAGGACAGTGTTCCCAGAGATACCTTCCTGTAAATGGGAGAGAGGAAGTTTGACTGGGCACAACTCAGCCTTGGCAGGCCGTCTGAACAGCTTACTCCCTTGATGGCTTTGGCGCAGAGAGCATCACGCAGCGTTCCGTGAAGCTCATGGTAGGCTGATTTTAGGGCTCTCGCCGACACTCCTCGGGCTCTAGCCCTCTCAACCTCTTCCGGCCCTTACTGGCCTTCTCTGACACACCTCGGCGAGTACAGAGCTTAGGGCGACACATTCCGTTTACGATGGGCAGCAGGAATTCACAGCAGTGTGTCAAGCCCTCCGGCCTTCTCTCCTTCGGCACGCAGAGGTTTTGCACTTCTTGCAAACACCTCAGCGGAGAGCCCAAAGTATTCCTGATCTCTTCAACAATGTAGTGCTGCACTAGACTTCAAATATGTCTTCGCTGCGAGATACATTAGAGCGTGTAGTCGTTGCTTCTGAAGGTGAGGAACGCTTCCCTAATGGGCTTTCAGGGAGAAACCTGCTGCGAGTGGCCGTCTGCAAGCCCTTGCGATCACATTCGTCAGCGGCTGTGGTGGCAGTCAAGTTCTGACAGCAAATGGAAATATCAGCTCTCCATGTTTACGAAACGCACCCCTCCGTGTGTCAAAGGCAAAAGTCTACCTTTCCTTCAGAGTCCTCAACCCTGTGAGACAAACATGGTGTGGGTGGCTCCATTCAAAGTGTTTCTCAGGATACCGGGGGAAACTTCCCATTCTAAGAGGGACGAATAGGCTCCGTTTCCTGTCCGGTCAAGTCCATTTCCAGGAACACATCAGAGTCCTTGGTCAAGCGCGTTGTGTGAATGGGCAGAGGAAGAAAGCACTCAGTGCTGGAGAAGGTTAGCTGGCTGACATTGCAGGCACAGTACGCAGCACTCTGTACTTGCACCTTGCCTGTGGCACATGCATACATACTCTGATGAGGAAGAGACAAGCGGTGCAGGTCCTCTACTGGCTTTCCCACTTATTTGTAGATGACAACAGAGAAGCTTGCCCATGGAACTTGAGACCGGCTTATGTGCAAGTCTACCCAAAATGGAAGAGCCGTTTCCTCCTGCCCCCAGGGACACGTTCCGTACTTTGCCTGGGCAGAGGCTGTGAGGCTTTGTTGATCCAGCTCGTGGGAAACGGATATATAAATTCTGTGAGGAACGAGGATTTCCTTCCCTGCAGCAGCGCCTGTGCTTCCACGTTGCCTTTGGCACACGGTGCTCGAGCGGCGCTCTCAATGAACTGGAAAGAGCCAAATGACAGGAGTGTTAATCACGACGCTTGATGCACCACCCTCACCCTTCACATACATCTTCCCCTCAGAGAAATATCCCTGAAGGGTAGTCGAGTCTTAGGGGGAGAAACAAGTGCCCGCAAACTTAGGGTGAAATGCAGGTTTCACTCTGCCGTCTGAAAGATCTTGCCCTGCACCTGACTGAGATCACGGCGTGTTAGATCCGTACCCAATCGCACATACAATTCCGCTGGTGGGCACACAGAGCTCCGGCAGAGCTCGAAGTTCCCAGAGCACGTGCAATACTCCTGGTGGCTGCAACAAGCAATGTCGTACACAGCACACTTGGACCTTGACTTCCTTTCAAGGAAAGGCCGCAGGGCAGGGTCATTGAATCGAGAGAGGGAAACACTTGGCTGCATTCCTCAGGTGAGACACAGGTCAAACTGTGCCGGCTGAAAAGCTCAGGTTCCCTTTGGGAAGCTCTTCGTTGTAGGCGGGACGGGAAGGCCTTTGCTTGCAGGCTGTGGCCATTGCCAGGCTAGGACGGAGGAAACACCGCCTATCCCAGCACGCTTGTTAGCACGCATGGGAGAGAACTCACGCCCTGTTTCAGTCCCCTGCCAGCCATACATACACGTCAAGGACAGTGTTCCCAGAGATACCTTCCTGTAAATGGGAGAGAGGAAGTTTGACTGGGCAAAACTCAGCCTTGGCAGGCCGTCTGAACAGCTTACTCCCTTGATGGCTTTGGCGCAGAGAGCATCACGCAGCGTTCCGTGAAGCTCATGGTAGGCTGATTTTAGGGCTCTCGCCGACACTCCTCGGGCTCTAGCCCTCTCAACCTCTTCCGGCCCTTACTGGCCTTCTCTGACACACCTCGGCGAGTACAGAGCTTAGGGCGACACATTCCGTTTACGATGGGCAGCAGGAATTCACAGCAGTGTGTCAAGCCCTCCGGCCTTCTCTCCTTCGGCACGCAGAGGTTTTGCACTTCTTGCAAACACCTCAGCGGAGAGCCCAAAGTATTCCTGATCTCTTCAACAATGTAGTGCTGCACTAGACTTCAAATATGTCTTCGCTGCGAGATACATTAGAGCGTGTAGTCGTTGCTTCTGAAGGTGAGGAACGCTTCCCTAATGGGCTTTCAGGGAGAAACCTGCTGCGAGTGGCCGTCTGCAAGCCCTTGCGATCACATTCGTCAGCGGCTGTGGTGGCAGTCAAGTTCTGACAGCAAATGGAAATATCAGCTCTCCATGTTTACGAAACGCACCCCTCCGTGTGTCAAAGGCAAAAGTCTACCTTTCCTTCAGAGTCCTCAACCCTGTGAGACAAACATGGTGTGGGTGGCTCCATTCAAAGTGTTTCTCAGGATACCGGGGGAAACTTCCCATTCTAAGAGGGACGAATAGGCTCCGTTTCCTGTCCGGTCAAGTCCATTTCCAGGAACACATCAGAGTCCTTGGTCAAGCGCGTTGTGTGAATGGGCAGAGGAAGAAAGCACTCAGTGCTGGAGAAGGTTAGCTGGCTGACATTGCAGGCACAGTACGCAGCACTCTGTACTTGCACCTTGCCTGTGGCACATGCATACATACTCTGATGAGGAAGAGACAAGCGGTGCAGGTCCTCTACTGGCTTTCCCACTTATTTGTAGATGACAACAGAGAAGCTTGCCCATGGAACTTGAGACCGGCTTATGTGCAAGTCTACCCAAAATGGAAGAGCCGTTTCCTCCTGCCC
This sequence comes from Eubalaena glacialis, assembly GCF_028564815.1. NCBI lineage: Eukaryota > Metazoa > Chordata > Mammalia > Artiodactyla > Balaenidae > Eubalaena > Eubalaena glacialis. The sequence goes on along the minus strand of NC_083734.1, from coordinate 34,195,808 downwards.
CCAGGGACACGTTCCGTACTTTGCCTGGGCAGAGGCTGTGAGGCTTTGTTGATCCAGCTCGTGGGAAACGGATATATAAATTCTGTGAGGAACGAGGATTTCCTTCCCTGCAGCAGCGCCTGTGCTTCCACGTTGCCTTTGGCACACGGTGCTCGAGCGGCGCTCTCAATGAACTGGAAAGAGCCAAATGACAGGAGTGTTAATCACGACGCTTGATGCACCACCCTCACCCTTCACATACATCTTCCCCTCAGAGAAATATCCCTGAAGGGTAGTCGAGTCTTAGGGGGAGAAACAAGTGCCCGCAAACTTAGGGTGAAATGCAGGTTTCACTCTGCCGTCTGAAAGATCTTGCCCTGCACCTGACTGAGATCACGGCGTGTTAGATCCGTACCCAATCGCACATACAATTCCGCTGGTGGGCACACAGAGCTCCGGCAGAGCTCGAAGTTCCCAGAGCACGTGCAATACTCCTGGTGGCTGCAACAAGCAATGTCGTACACAGCACACTTGGACCTTGACTTCCTTTCAAGGAAAGGCCGCAGGGCAGGGTCATTGAATCGAGAGAGGGAAACACTTGGCTGCATTCCTCAGGTGAGACACAGGTCAAACTGTGCCGGCTGAAAAGCTCAGGTTCCCTTTGGGAAGCTCTTCGTTGTAGGCGGGACGGGAAGGCCTTTGCTTGCAGGCTGTGGCCATTGCCAGGCTAGGACGGAGGAAACACCGCCTATCCCAGCACGCTTGTTAGCACGCATGGGAGAGAACTCACGCCCTGTTTCAGTCCCCTGCCAGCCATACATACACGTCAAGGACAGTGTTCCCAGAGATACCTTCCTGTAAATGGGAGAGAGGAAGTTTGACTGGGCACAACTCAGCCTTGGCAGGCCGTCTGAACAGCTTACTCCCTTGATGGCTTTGGCGCAGAGAGCATCACGCAGCGTTCCGTGAAGCTCATGGTAGGCTGATTTTAGGGCTCTCGCCGACACTCCTCGGGCTCTAGCCCTCTCAACCTCTTCCGGCCCTTACTGGCCTTCTCTGACACACCTCGGCGAGTACAGAGCTTAGGGCGACACATTCCGTTTACGATGGGCAGCAGGAATTCACAGCAGTGTGTCAAGCCCTCCGGCCTTCTCTCCTTCGGCACGCAGAGGTTTTGCACTTCTTGCAAACACCTCAGCGGAGAGCCCAAAGTATTCCTGATCTCTTCAACAATGTAGTGCTGCACTAGACTTCAAATATGTCTTCGCTGCGAGATACATTAGAGCGTGTAGTCGTTGCTTCTGAAGGTGAGGAACGCTTCCCTAATGGGCTTTCAGGGAGAAACCTGCTGCGAGTGGCCGTCTGCAAGCCCTTGCGATCACATTCGTCAGCGGCTGTGGTGGCAGTCAAGTTCTGACAGCAAATGGAAATATCAGCTCTCCATGTTTACGAAACGCACCCCTCCGTGTGTCAAAGGCAAAAGTCTACCTTTCCTTCAGAGTCCTCAACCCTGTGAGACAAACATGGTGTGGGTGGCTCCATTCAAAGTGTTTCTCAGGATACCGGGGGAAACTTCCCATTCTAAGAGGGACGAATAGGCTCCGTTTCCTGTCCGGTCAAGTCCATTTCCAGGAACACATCAGAGTCCTTGGTCAAGCGCGTTGTGTGAATGGGCAGAGGAAGAAAGCACTCAGTGCTGGAGAAGGTTAGCTGGCTGACATTGCAGGCACAGTACGCAGCACTCTGTACTTGCACCTTGCCTGTGGCAAATGCATACATACTCTGATGAGGAAGAGACAAGCGGTGCAGGTCCTCTACTGGCTTTCCCACTTATTTGTAGATGACAACAGAGAAGCTTGCCCATGGAACTTGAGACCGGCTTATGTGCAAGTCTACCCAAAATGGAAGAGCCGTTTCCTCCTGCCCCCAGGGACACGTTCCGTACTTTGCCTGGGCAGAGGCTGTGAGGCTTTGTTGATCCAGCTCGTGGGAAACGGATATATAAATTCTGTGAGGAACGAGGATTTCCTTCCCTGCAGCAGCGCCTGGGCTTCCACGTTGCCTTTGGCACACGGTGCTCGAGCGGCGCTCTCAATGAACTGGAAAGAGCCAAATGACAGGAATGTTAATCACGACGCTTGATGCACCACCCTCACCCTTCACATACATCTTCCCCTCAGAGAAATATCCCTGAAGGGTAGTCGAGTCTTAGGGGGAGAAACAAGTGCCCGCAAACTTAGGGTGAAATGCAGGTTTCACTCTGCCGTCTGAAAGATCTTGCCCTGCACCTGACTGAGATCACGGCGTGTTAGATCCGTACCCAATCGCACATACAATTCCGCTGGTGGGCACACAGAGCTCCGGCAGAGCTCGAAGTTCCCAGAGCACGTGCAATCCTCCTGGTGGCTGCAACAAGCAATGTCGTACACAGCACACTTGGACCTTGACTTCCTTTCAAGGAAAGGCCGCAGGGCAGGGTCATTGAATCGAGAGAGGGAAACACTTGGCTGCATTCCTCAGGTGAGACACAGGTCAAACTGTGCCGGCTGAAAAGCTCAGGTTCCCTTTGGGAAGCTCTTCGTTGTAGGCGGGACGGGAAGGCCTTTGCTTGCAGGCTGTGGCCATTGCCAGGCTATGACGGAGGAAACACCGCCTATCCCAGCACGCTTGTTAGCATGCATGGGAGAGAACTCACGCCCTGTTTCAGTCCCCTGCCAGCCATACATACACGTCAAGGACAGTGTTCCCAGAGATACCTTCCTGTAAATGGGAGAGAGGAAGTTTGGGCAAAACTCAGCCTTGGCAGGCCGTCTGAACAGCTTACTCCCTTGATGGCTTTGGCGCAGAGAGCATCACGCAGCGTTCCGTGAAGCTCATGGTAGGCTGATTTTAGGGCTCTCGCCGACACTCCTCGGGCTCTAGCCCTCTCAACCTCTTCCGGCCCTTACTGGCCTTCTCTGACACACCTCGGCGAGTACAGAGCTTAGGGCGACACATTCCGTTTACGATGGGCAGCAGGAATTCACAGCAGTGTGTCAAGCCCTCCGGCCTTCTCTCCTTCGGCACGCAGAGGTTTTGCACTTCTTGCAAACACCTCAGCGGAGAGCCCAAAGTATTCCTGATCTCTTCAACAATGTAGTGCTGCACTAGACTTCAAATATGTCTTCGCTGCGAGATACATTAGAGCGTGTAGTCGTTGCTTCTGAAGGTGAGGAACGCTTCCCTAATGGGCTTTCAGGGAGAAACCTGCTGCGAGTGGCCGTCTGCAAGCCCTTGCGATCACATTCGTCAGCGGCTGTGGTGGCAGTCAAGTTCTGACAGCAAATGGAAATATCAGCTCTCCAGGTTTACGAAACGCACCCCTCCGTGTGTCAAAGGCAAAAGTCTACCTTTCCTTCAGAGTCCTCAACCCTGTGAGACAAACATGGTGCGGGTGGCTCCATTCAAAGTGTTTCTCAGGATACCGGGGGAAACTTCCCATTCTAAGAGGGACGAATAGGCTCTGTTTCCTGTCCGGTCAAGTCCATTTCCAGGAACACATCAGAGTCCTTGGTCAAGCGTGTTGTGTGAATGGGCAGAGGAAGAAAGCACTCAGTGCTGGAGAAGGTTAGCTGGCTGACATTGCAGGCACAGTACGCAGCACTCTGTACTTGCACCTTGCCTGTGGCAAATGCATACATACTCTGATGAGGAAGAGACAAGCGGTGCAGGTCCTCTACTGGCTTTCCCACTTATTTGTAGATGACAACAGAGAAGCTTGCCCATGGAACTTGAGACCGGCTTATGTGCAAGTCTACCCAAAATGGAAGAGCCGTTTCCTCCTGCCCCCAGGGACACGTTCCGTACTTTGCCTGGGCAGAGGCTGTGAGGCTTTGTTGATCCAGCTCGTGGGAAACGGATATATAAATTCTGTGAGGAACGAGGATTTCCTTCCCTGCAGCAGCGCCTGTGCTTCCACGTTGCCTTTGGCACACGGTGCTCGAGCGGCGCTCTCAATGAACTGGAAAGAGCCAAATGACAGGAATGTTAAACACGACGCTTGATGCACCACCCTCACCCTTCACATACATCTTCCCCTCAGAGAAATATCCCTGAAGGGTAGTCGAGTCTTAGGGGGAGAAACAAGTGCCCGCAAACTTAGGGTGAAATGCAGGTTTCACTCTGCCGTCTGAAAGATCTTGCCCTGCACCTGACTGAGATCACGGCGTGTTAGATCCGTACCCAATCGCACATACAATTCCGCTGGTGGGCACACAGAGCTCCGGCAGAGCTCGAAGTTCCCAGAGCACGTGCAATCCTCCTGGTGGCTGCAACAAGCAATGTCGTACACAGCACACTTGGACCTTGACTTCCTTTCAAGGAAAGGCCGCAGGGCAGGGTCATTGAATCGAGAGAGGGAAACACTTGGCTGCATTCCTCAGGTGAGACACAGGTCAAACTGTGCCGGCTGAAAAGCTCAGGTTCCCTTTGGGAAGCTCTTCGTTGTAGGCGGGACGGGAAGGCCTTTGCTTGCAGGCTGTGGCCATTGCCAGGCTAGGACGGAGGAAACACCGCCTATCCCAGCACGCTTGTTAGCACGCATGGGAGAGAACTCACGCCCTGTTTCAGTCCCCTGCCAGCCATACATACACGTCAAGGACAGTGTTCCCAGAGATACCTTCCTGTAAATGGGAGAGAGGAAGTTTGACTGGGCACAACTCAGCCTTGGCAGGCCGTCTGAACAGCTTACTCCCTTGATGGCTTTGGCGCCGAGAGCATCACGCAGCGTTCCGTGAAGCTCATGGTAGGCTGATTTTAGGGCTCTCGCCGACACTCCTCGGGCTCTAGCCCTCTCAACCTCTTCCGGCCCTTACTGGCCTTCTCTGACACACCTCGGCGAGTACAGAGCTTAGGGCGACACATTCCGTTTACGATGGGCAGCAGGAATTCACAGCAGTGTGTCAAGCCCTCCGGCCTTCTCTCCTTCGGCACGCAGAGGTTTTGCACTTCTTGCAAACACCTCAGCGGAGAGCCCAAAGTATTCCTGATCTCTTCAACAATGTAGTGCTGCACTAGACTTCAAATATGTCTTCGCTGCGAGATACATTAGAGCGTGTAGTCGTTGCTTCTGAAGGTGAGGAACGCTTCCCTAATGGGCTTTCAGGGAGAAACCTGCTGCGAGTGGCCGTCTGCAAGCCCTTGCGATCACATTCGTCAGCGGCTGTGGTGGCAGTCAAGTTCTGACAGCAAATGGAAATATCAGCTCTCCAGGTTTACGAAACGCACCCCTCCGTGTGTCAAAGGCAAAAGTCTACCTTTCCTTCAGAGTCCTCAACCCTGTGAGACAAACATGGTGCGGGTGGCTCCATTCAAAGTGTTTCTCAGGATACCGGGGGAAACTTCCCATTCTAAGAGGGACGAATAGGCTCCGTTTCCTGTCCGGTCAAGTCCATTTCCAGGAACACATCAGAGTCCTTGGTCAAGCGCGTTGTGTGAATGGGCAGAGGAAGAAAGCACTCAGTGCTGGAGAAGGTTAGCTGGCTGACATTGCAGGCACAGTACGCAGCACTCTGTACTTGCACCTTGCCTGTGGCAAATGCATACATACTCTGATGAGGAAGAGACAAGCGGTGCAGGTCCTCTACTGGCTTTCCCACTTATTTGTAGATGACAACAGAGAAGCTTGCCCATGGAACTTGAGACCGGCTTATGTGCAAGTCTACCCAAAATGGAAGAGCCGTTTCCTCCTGCCCCCAGGGACACGTTCCGTACTTTGCCTGGGCAGAGGCTGTGAGGCTTTGTTGATCCAGCTCGTGGGAAACGGATATATAAATTCTGTGAGGAACGAGGATTTCCTTCCCTGCAGCAGCGCCTGGGCTTCCACGTTGCCTTTGGCACACGGTGCTCGAGCGGCGCTCTCAATGAACTGGAAAGAGCCAAATGACAGGAGTGTTAATCACGACGCTTGATGCACCACCCTCACCCTTCACATACATCTTCCCCTCAGAGAAATATCCCTGAAGGGTAGTCGAGTCTTAGGGGGAGAAACAAGTGCCCGCAAACTTAGGGTGAAATGCAGGTTTCACTCTGCCGTCTGAAAGATCTTGCCCTGCACCTGACTGAGATCACGGCGTGTTAGATCCGTACCCAATCGCACATACAATTCCGCTGGTGGGCACACAGAGCTCCGGCAGAGCTCGAAGTTCCCAGAGCACGTGCAATACTCCTGGTGGCTGCAACAAGCAATGTCGTACACAGCACACTTGGACCTTGACTTCCTTTCAAGGAAAGGCCGCAGGGCAGGGTCATTGAATCGAGAGAGGGAAACACTTGGCTGCATTCCTCAGGTGAGACACAGGTCAAACTGTGCCGGCTGAAAAGCTCAGGTTCCCTTTGGGAAGCTCTTCGTTGTAGGCGGGACGGGAAGGCCTTTGCTTGCAGGCTGTGGCCATTGCCAGGCTAGGACGGAGGAAACACCGCCTATCCCAGCACGCTTGTTAGCACGCATGGGAGAGAACTCACGCCCTGTTTCAGTCCCCTGCCAGCCATACATACACGTCAAGGACAGTGTTCCCAGAGATACCTTCCTGTAAATGGGAGAGAGGAAGTTTGACTGGGCACAACTCAGCCTTGGCAGGCCGTCTGAACAGCTTACTCCCTTGATGGCTTTGGCGCCGAGAGCATCACGCAGCGTTCCGTGAAGCTCATGGTAGGCTGATTTTAGGGCTCTCGCCGACACTCCTCGGGCTCTAGCCCTCTCAACCTCTTCCGGCCCTTACTGGCCTTCTCTGACACACCCCGGCGAGTACAGGGCTTAGGGCGACACATTCCGTTTACGATGGGCAGCAGGAATTCACAACAGTGTGTCAAGCCCTCCGGCCTTCTCTCCTTCGGCACGCAGAGGTTTTGCACTTCTTGCAAACACCTCAGCGGAGAGCCCAAAGTATTCCTGATCTCTTCAACAATGTAGTGCTGCACTAGACTTCAAATATGTCTTCGCTGCGAGATACATTAGAGCGTGTAGTCGTTGCTTCTGAAGGTGAGGAACGCTTCCCTAATGGGCTTTCAGGGAGAAACCTGCTGCGAGTGGCCGTCTGCAAGCCCTTGCGATCACATTCGTCAGCGGCTGTGGTGGCAGTCAAGTTCTGACAGCAAATGGAAATATCAGCTCTCCAGGTTTACGAAACGCACCCCTCCGTGTGTCAAAGGCAAAAGTCTACCTTTCCTTCAGAGTCCTCAACCCTGTGAGACAAACATGGTGCGGGTGGCTCCATTCAAAGTGTTTCTCAGGATACCGGGGGAAACTTCCCATTCTAAGAGGGACGAATAGGCTCCGTTTCCTGTCCGGTCAAGTCCATTTCCAGGAACACATCAGAGTCCTTGGTCAAGCGCGTTGTGTGAATGGGCAGAGGAAGAAAGCACTCAGTGCTGGAGAAGGTTAGCTGGCTGACATTGCAGGCACAGTACGCAGCACTCTGTACTTGCACCTTGCCTGTGGCAAATGCATACATACTCTGATGAGGAAGAGACAAGCGGTGCAGGTCCTCTACTGGCTTTCCCACTTATTTGTAGATGACAACAGAGAAGCTTGCCCATGGAACTTGAGACCGGCTTATGTGCAAGTCTACCCAAAATGGAAGAGCCGTTTCCTCCTGCCCCCAGGGACACGTTCCGTACTTTGCCTGGGCAGAGGCTGTGAGGCTTTGTTGATCCAGCTCGTGGGAAATGGATATATAAATTCTGTGAGGAACGAGGATTTCCTTCCCTGCAGCAGCGCCTGGGCTTCCACGTTGCCTTTGGCACACGGTGCTCGAGCGGCGCTCTCAATGAACTGGAAAGAGCCAAATGACAGGAATGTTAATCACGACGCTTGATGCACCACCCTCACCCTTCACATACATCTTCCCCTCAGAGAAATATCCCTGCCGGGTAGTCGAGTCTTAGGGGGAGAAACAAGTGCCCGCAAACTTAGGGTGAAATGCAGGTTTCACTCTGCCGTCTGAAAAATCTTGCCCTGCACGTGACTGAGATCACGGCGTGTTAGATCCGTACCCAATCGCACATACAATTCCGCTGGTGGGCACACAGAGCTCCGGCAGAGCTCGAAGTTCCCAGAGCACGTGCAATCCTCCTGGTGGCTGCAACAAGCAATGTCGTACACAGCACACTTGGACCTTGACTTCCTTTCAAGGAAAGGCCGCAGGGCAGGGTCATTGAATCGAGAGAGGGAAACACTTGGCTGCATTCCTCAGGTGAGACACAGGTCAAACTGTGCCGGCTGAAAAGCTCAGGTTCCCTTTGGGAAGCTCTTCGTTGTAGGCGGGACGGGAAGGCCTTTGCTTGCAGGCTGTGGCCATTGCCAGGCTAGGACGGAGGAAACACCGCCTATCCCAGCACGCTTGTTAGCACGCATGGGAGAGAACTCACGCCCTGTTTCAGTCCCCTGCCAGCCATACATACACGTCAAGGACAGTGTTCCCAGAGATACCTTCCTGTAAATGGGAGAGAGGAAGTTTGACTGGGCAAAACTCAGCCTTGGCAGGCCGTCTGAACAGCTTACTCCCTTGATGGCTTTGGCGCAGAGAGCATCACGCAGCGTTCCGTGAAGCTCATGGTAGGCTGATTTTAGGGCTCTCGCCGACACTCCTCGGGCTCTAGCCCTCTCAACCTCTTCCGGCCCTTACTGGCCTTCTCTGACACACCTCGGCGAGTACAGAGCTTAGGGCGACACATTCCGTTTACGATGGGCAGCAGGAATTCACAGCAGTGTGTCAAGCCCTCCGGCCTTCTCTCCTTCGGCACGCAGAGGTTTTGCACTTCTTGCAAACACCTCAGCGGAGAGCCCAAAGTATTCCTGATCTCTTCAACAATGTAGTGCTGCACTAGACTTCAAATATGTCTTCGCTGCGAGATACATTAGAGCGTGTAGTCGTTGCTTCTGAAGGTGAGGAACGCTTCCCTAATGGGCTTTCAGGGAGAAACCTGCTGCGAGTGGCCGTCTGCAAGCCCTTGCGATCACATTCGTCAGCGGCTGTGGTGGCAGTCAAGTTCTGACAGCAAATGGAAATATCAGCTCTCCAGGTTTACGAAACGCACCCCTCCGTGTGTCAAAGGCAAAAGTCTACCTTTCCTTCAGAGTCCTCAACCCTGTGAGACAAACATGGTGCGGGTGGCTCCATTCAAAGTGTTTCTCAGGATACCGGGGGAAACTTCCCATTCTAAGAGGGACGAATAGGCTCCGTTTCCTGTCCGGTCAAGTCCATTTCCAGGAACACATCAGAGTCCTTGGTCAAGCGCGTTGTGTGAATGGGCAGAGGAAGAAAGCACTCAGTGCTGGAGAAGGTTAGCTGGCTGACATTGCAGGCACAGTACGCAGCACTCTGTACTTGCACCTTGCCTGTGGCAAATGCATACATACTCTGATGAGGAAGAGACAAGCGGTGCAGGTCCTCTACTGGCTTTCCCACTTATTTGTAGATGACAACAGAGAAGCTTGCCCATGGAACTTGAGACCGGCTTATGTGCAAGTCTACCCAAAATGGAAGAGCCGTTTCCTCCTGCCCCCAGGGACACGTTCCGTACTTTGCCTGGGCAGAGGCTGTGAGGCTTTGTTGATCCAGCTCGTGGGAAACGGATATATAAATTCTGTGAGGAACGAGGATTTCCTTCCCTGCAGCAGCGCCTGGGCTTCCACGTTGCCTTTGGCACACGGTGCTCGAGCGGCGCTCTCAATGAACTGGAAAGAGCCAAATGACAGGAGTGTTAATCACGACGCTTGATGCACCACCCTCACCCTTCACATACATCTTCCCCTCAGAGAAATATCCCTGAAGGGTAGTCGAGTCTTAGGGGGAGAAACAAGTGCCCGCAAACTTAGGGTGAAATGCAGGTTTCACTCTGCCGTCTGAAAGATCTTGCCCTGCACCTGACTGAGATCACGGCGTGTTAGATCCGTACCCAATCGCACATACAATTCCGCTGGTGGGCACACAGAGCTCCGGCAGAGCTCGAAGTTCCCAGAGCACGTGCAATACTCCTGGTGGCTGCAACAAGCAATGTCGTACACAGCACACTTGGACCTTGACTTCCTTTCAAGGAAAGGCCGCAGGGCAGGGTCATTGAATCGAGAGAGGGAAACACTTGGCTGCATTCCTCAGGTGAGACACAGGTCAAACTGTGCCGGCTGAAAAGCTCAGGTTCCCTTTGGGAAGCTCTTCGTTGTAGGCGGGACGGGAAGGCCTTTGCTTGCAGGCTGTGGCCATTGCCAGGCTAGGACGGAGGAAACACCGCCTATCCCAGCACGCTTGTTAGCACGCATGGGAGAGAACTCACGCCCTGTTTCAGTCCCCTGCCAGCCATACATACACGTCAAGGACAGTGTTCCCAGAGATACCTTCCTGTAAATGGGAGAGAGGAAGTTTGACTGGGCACAACTCAGCCTTGGCAGGCCGTCTGAACAGCTTACTCCCTTGATGGCTTTGGCGCCGAGAGCATCACGCAGCGTTCCGTGAAGCTCATGGTAGGCTGATTTTAGGGCTCTCGCCGACACTCCTCGGGCTCTAGCCCTCTCAACCTCTTCCGGCCCTTACTGGCCTTCTCTGACACACCCCGGCGAGTACAGGGCTTAGGGCGACACATTCCGTTTACGATGGGCAGCAGGAATTCACAGCAGTGTGTCAAGCCCTCCGGCCTTCTCTCCTTCGGCACGCAGAGGTTTTGCACTTCTTGCAAACACCTCAGCGGAGAGCCCAAAGTATTCCTGATCTCTTCAACAATGTAGTGCTGCACTAGACTTCAAATATGTCTTCGCTGCGAGATACATTAGAGTGTGTAGTCGTTGCTTCTGAAGGTGAGGAACGCTTCCCTAATGGGCTTTCAGGGAGAAACCTGCTGCGAGTGGCCGTCTGCAAGCCCTTGCGATCACATTCGTCAGCGGCTGTGGTGGCAGTCAAGTTCTGACAGCAAATGGAAATATCAGCTCTCCAGGTTTACGAAACGCACCCCTCCGTGTGTCAAAGGCAAAAGTCTACCTTTCCTTCAGAGTCCTCAACCCTGTGAGACAAACATGGTGCGGGTGGCTCCATTCAAAGTGTTTCTCAGGATACCGGGGGAAACTTCCCATTCTAAGAGGGACGAATAGGCTCCGTTTCCTGTCCGGTCAAGTCCATTTCCAGGAACACATCAGAGTCCTTGGTCAAGCGCGTTGTGTGAATGGGCAGAGGAAGAAAGCACTCAGTGCTGGAGAAGGTTAGCTGGCTGACATTGCAGGCACAGTACGCAGCACTCTGTACTTGCACCTTGCCTGTGGCAAATGCATACATACTCTGATGAGGAAGAGACAAGCGGTGCAGGTCCTCTACTGGCTTTCCCACTTATTTGTAGATGACAACAGAGAAGCTTGCCCATGGAACTTGAGACCGGCTTATGTGCAAGTCTACCCAAAATGGAAGAGCCGTTTCCTCCTGCCCCCAGGGACACGTTCCGTACTTTGCCTGGGCAGAGGCTGTGAGGCTTTGTTGATCCAGCTCGTGGGAAACGGATATATAAATTCTGTGAGGAACGAGGATTTCCTTCCCTGCAGCAGCGCCTGGGCTTCCACGTTGCCTTTGGCACACGGTGCTCGAGCGGCGCTCTCAATGAACTGGAAAGAGCCAAATGACAGGAGTGTTAATCACGACGCTTGATGCACCACCCTCACCCTTCACATACATCTTCCCCTCAGAGAAATATCCCTGAAGGGTAGTCGAGTCTTAGGGGGAGAAACAAGTGCCCGCAAACTTAGGGTGAAATGCAGGTTTCACTCTGCCGTCTGAAAGATCTTGCCCTGCACCTGACTGAGATCACGGCGTGTTAGATCCGTACCCAATCGCACATACAATTCCGCTGGTGGGCACACAGAGCTCCGGCAGAGCTCGAAGTTCCCAGAGCACGTGCAATCCTCCTGGTGGCTGCAACAAGCAATGTCGTACACAGCACACTTGGACCTTGACTTCCTTTCAAGGAAAGGCCGCAGGGCAGGGTCATTGAATCGAGAGAGGGAAACACTTGGCTGCATTCCTCAGGTGAGACACAGGTCAAACTGTGCCGGCTGAAAAGCTCAGGTTCCCTTTGGGAAGCTCTTCGTTGTAGGCGGGACGGGAAGGCCTTTGCTTGCAGGCTGTGGCCATTGCCAGGCTAGGACGGAGGAAACACCGCCTATCCCAGCACGCTTGTTAGCACGCATGGGAGAGAACTCACGCCCTGTTTCAGTCCCCTGCCAGCCATACATACACGTCAAGGACAGTGTTCCCAGAGATACCTTCCTGTAAATGGGAGAGAGGAAGTTTGACTGGGCACAACTCAGCCTTGGCAGGCCGTCTGAACAGCTTACTCCCTTGATGGCTTTGGCGCAGAGAGCATCACGCAGCGTTCCGTGAAGCTCATGGTAGGCTGATTTTAGGGCTCTCGCCGACACTCCTCGGGCTCTAGCCCTCTCAACCTCTTCCGGCCCTTACTGGCCTTCTCTGACACACCTCGGCGAGTACAGGGCTTAGGGCGACACATTCCGTTTACGATGGGCAGCAGGAATTCACAGCAGTGTGTCAAGCCCTCCGGCCTTCTCTCCTTCGGCACGCAGAGGTTTTGCACTTCTTGCAAACACCTCAGCGGAGAGCCCAAAGTATTCCTGATCTCTTCAACAATGTAGTGCTGCACTAGACTTCAAATATGTCTTCGCTGCGAGATACATTAGAGCGTGTAGTCGTTGCTTCTGAAGGTGAGGAACGCTTCCCTAATGGGCTTTCAGGGAGAAACCTGCTGCGAGTGGCCGTCTGCAAGCCCTTGCGATCACATTCGTCAGCGGCTGTGGTGGCAGTCAAGTTCTGACAGCAAATGGAAATATCAGCTCTCCAGGTTTACGAAACGCACCCCTCCGTGTGTCAAAGGCAAAAGTCTACCTTTCCTTCAGAGTCCTCAACCCTGTGAGACAAACATGGTGCGGGTGGCTCCATTCAAAGTGTTTCTCAGGATACCGGGGGAAACTTCCCATTCTAAGAGGGACGAATAGGCTCTGTTTCCTGTCCGGTCAAGTCCATTTCCAGGAACACATCAGAGTCCTTGGTCAAGCGCGTTGTGTGAATGGGCAGAGGAAGAAAGCACTCAGTGCTGGAGAAGGTTAGCTGGCTGACATTGCAGGCACAGTACGCAGCACTCTGTACTTGCACCTTGCCTGTGGCAAATGCATACATACTCTGATGAGGAAGAGACAAGCGGTGCAGGTCCTCTACTGGCTTTCCCACTTATTTGTAGATGACAACAGAGAAGCTTGCCCATGGAACTTGAGACCGGCTTATGTGCAAGTCTACCCAAAATGGAAGAGCCGTTTCCTCCTGCCCCCAGGGACACGTTCCGTACTTTGCCTGGGCAGAGGCTGTGAGGCTTTGTTGATCCAGCTCGTGGGAAACGGATATATAAATTCTGTGAGGAACGAGGATTTCCTTCCCTGCAGCAGCGCCTGGGCTTCCACGTTGCCTTTGGCACACGGTGCTCGAGCGGCGCTCTCAATGAACTGGAAAGAGCCAAATGACAGGAGTGTTAATCACGACGCTTGATGCACCACCCTCACCCTTCACATACATCTTCCCCTCAGAGAAATATCCCTGAAGGGTAGTCGAGTCTTAGGGGGAGAAACAAGTGCCCGCAAACTTAGGGTGAAATGCAGGTTTCACTCTGCCGTCTGAAAGATCTTGCCCTGCACCTGACTGAGATCACGGCGTGTTAGATCCGTACCCAATCGCACATACAATTCCGCTGGTGGGCACACAGAGCTCCGGCAGAGCTCGAAGTTCCCAGAGCACGTGCAATCCTCCTGGTGGCTGCAACAAGCAATGTCGTACACAGCACACTTGGACCTTGACTTCCTTTCAAGGAAAGGCCGCAGGGCAGGGTCATTGAATCGAGAGAGGGAAACACTTGGCTGCATTCCTCAGGTGAGACACAGGTCAAACTGTGCCGGCTGAAAAGCTCAGGTTCCCTTTGGGAAGCTCTTCGTTGTAGGCGGGACGGGAAGGCCTTTGCTTGCAGGCTGTGGCCATTGCCAGGCTAGGACGGAGGAAACACCGCCTATCCCAGCACGCTTGTTAGCACGCATGGGAGAGAACTCACGCCCTGTTTCAGTCCCCTGCCAGCCATACATACACGTCAAGGACAGTGTTCCCAGAGATACCTTCCTGTAAATGGGAGAGAGGAAGTTTGACTGGGCACAACTCAGCCTTGGCAGGCCGTCTGAACAGCTTACTCCCTTGATGGCTTTGGCGCAGAGAGCATCACGCAGCGTTCCGTGAAGCTCATGGTAGGCTGATTTTAGGGCTCTCGCCGACACTCCTCGGGCTCTAGCCCTCTCAACCTCTTCCGGCCCTTACTGGCCTTCTCTGACACACCCCGGCGAGTACAGGGCTTAGGGCGACACATTCCGTTTACGATGGGCAGCAGGAATTCACAGCAGTGTGTCAAGCCCTCCGGCCTTCTCTCCTTCGGCACGCAGAGGTTTTGCACTTCTTGCAAACACCTCAGCGGAGAGCCCAAAGTATTCCTGATCTCTTCAACAATGTAGTGCTGCACTAGACTTCAAATATGTCTTCGCTGCGAGATACATTAGAGCGTGTAGTCGTTGCTTCTGAAGGTGAGGAACGCTTCCCTAATGGGCTTTCAGGGAGAAACCTGCTGCGAGTGGCCGTCTGCAAGCCCTTGCGATCACATTCGTCAGCGGCTGTGGTGGCAGTCAAGTTCTGACAGCAAATGGAAATATCAGCTCTCCAGGTTTACGAAACGCACCCCTCCGTGTGTCAAAGGCAAAAGTCTACCTTTCCTTCAGAGTCCTCAACCCTGTGAGACAAACATGGTGCGGGTGGCTCCATTCAAAGTGTTTCTCAGGATACCGGGGGAAACTTCCCATTCTAAGAGGGACGAATAGGCTCTGTTTCCTGTCCGGTCAAGTCCATTTCCAGGAACACATCAGAGTCCTTGGTCAAGCGCGTTGTGTGAATGGGCAGAGGAAGAAAGCACTCAGTGCTGGAGAAGGTTAGCTGGCTGACATTGCAGGCACAGTACGCAGCACTCTGTACTTGCACCTTGCCTGTGGCAAATGCATACATACTCTGATGAGGAAGAGACAAGCGGTGCAGGTCCTCTACTGGCTTTCCCACTTATTTGTAGATGACAACAGAGAAGCTTGCCCATGGAACTTGAGACCGGCTTATGTGCAAGTCTACCCAAAATGGAAGAGCCGTTTCCTCCTGCCCCCAGGGACACGTTCCGTACTTTGCCTGGGCAGAGGCTGTGAGGCTTTGTTGATCCAGCTCGTGGGAAACGGATATATAAATTCTGTGAGGAACGAGGATTTCCTTCCCTGCAGCAGCGCCTGGGCTTCCACGTTGCCTTTGGCACACGGTGCTCGAGCGGCGCTCTCAATGAACTGGAAAGAGCCAAATGACAGGAGTGTTAATCACGACGCTTGATGCACCACCCTCACCCTTCACATACATCTTCCCCTCAGAGAAATATCCCTGAAGGGTAGTCGAGTCTTAGGGGGAGAAACAAGTGCCCGCAAACTTAGGGTGAAATGCAGGTTTCACTCTGCCGTCTGAAAGATCTTGCCCTGCACCTGACTGAGATCACGGCGTGTTAGATCCGTACCCAATCGCACATACAATTCCGCTGGTGGGCACACAGAGCTCCGGCAGAGCTCGAAGTTCCCAGAGCACGTGCAATCCTCCTGGTGGCTGCAACAAGCAATGTCGTACACAGCACACTTGGACCTTGACTTCCTTTCAAGGAAAGGCCGCAGGGCAGGGTCATTGAATCGAGAGAGGGAAACACTTGGCTGCATTCCTCAGGTGAGACACAGGTCAAACTGTGCCGGCTGAAAAGCTCAGGTTCCCTTTGGGAAGCTCTTCGTTGTAGGCGGGACGGGAAGGCCTTTGCTTGCAGGCTGTGGCCATTGCCAGGCTAGGACGGAGGAAACACCGCCTATCCCAGCACGCTTGTTAGCACGCATGGGAGAGAACTCACGCCCTGTTTCAGTCCCCTGCCAGCCATACATACACGTCAAGGACAGTGTTCCCAGAGATACCTTCCTGTAAATGGGAGAGAGGAAGTTTGACTGGGCACAACTCAGCCTTGGCAGGCCGTCTGAACAGCTTACTCCCTTGATGGCTTTGGCGCAGAGAGCATCACGCAGCGTTCCGTGAAGCTCATGGTAGGCTGATTTTAGGGCTCTCGCCGACACTCCTCGGGCTCTAGCCCTCTCAACCTCTTCCGGCCCTTACTGGCCTTCTCTGACACACCCCGGCGAGTACAGGGCTTAGGGCGACACATTCCGTTTACGATGGGCAGCAGGAATTCACAGCAGTGTGTCAAGCCCTCCGGCCTTCTCTCCTTCGGCACGCAGAGGTTTTGCACTTCTTGCAAACACCTCAGCGGAGAGCCCAAAGTATTCCTGATCTCTTCAACAATGTAGTGCTGCACTAGACTTCAAATATGTCTTCGCTGCGAGATACATTAGAGCGTGTAGTCGTTGCTTCTGAAGGTGAGGAACGCTTCCCTAATGGGCTTTCAGGGAGAAACCTGCTGCGAGTGGCCGTCTGCAAGCCCTTGCGATCACATTCGTCAGCGGCTGTGGTGGCAGTCAAGTTCTGACAGCAAATGGAAATATCAGCTCTCCAGGTTTACGAAACGCACCCCTCCGTGTGTCAAAGGCAAAAGTCTACCTTTCCTTCAGAGTCCTCAACCCTGTGAGACAAACATGGTGCGGGTGGCTCCATTCAAAGTGTTTCTCAGGATACCGGGGGAAACTTCCCATTCTAAGAGGGACGAATAGGCTCTGTTTCCTGTCCGGTCAAGTCCATTTCCAGGAACACATCAGAGTCCTTGGTCAAGCGCGTTGTGTGAATGGGCAGAGGAAGAAAGCACTCAGTGCTGGAGAAGGTTAGCTGGCTGACATTGCAGGCACAGTACGCAGCACTCTGTACTTGCACCTTGCCTGTGGCAAATGCATACATACTCTGATGAGGAAGAGACAAGCGGTGCAGGTCCTCTACTGGCTTTCCCACTTATTTGTAGATGACAACAGAGAAGCTTGCCCATGGAACTTGAGACCGGCTTATGTGCAAGTCTACCCAAAATGGAAGAGCCGTTTCCTCCTGCCCCCAGGGACACGTTCCGTACTTTGCCTGGGCAGAGGCTGTGAGGCTTTGTTGATCCAGCTCGTGGGAAACGGATATATAAATTCTGTGAGGAACGAGGATTTCCTTCCCTGCAGCAGCGCCTGGGCTTCCACGTTGCCTTTGGCACACGGTGCTCGAGCGGCGCTCTCAATGAACTGGAAAGAGCCAAATGACAGGAGTGTTAATCACGACGCTTGATGCACCACCCTCACCCTTCACATACATCTTCCCCTCAGAGAAATATCCCTGAAGGGTAGTCGAGTCTTAGGGGGAGAAACAAGTGCCCGCAAACTTAGGGTGAAATGCAGGTTTCACTCTGCCGTCTGAAAGATCTTGCCCTGCACCTGACTGAGATCACGGCGTGTTAGATCCGTACCCAATCGCACATACAATTCCGCTGGTGGGCACACAGAGCTCCGGCAGAGCTCGAAGTTCCCAGAGCACGTGCAATACTCCTGGTGGCTGCAACAAGCAATGTCGTACACAGCACACTTGGACCTTGACTTCCTTTCAAGGAAAGGCCGCAGGGCAGGGTCATTGAATCGAGAGAGGGAAACACTTGGCTGCATTCCTCAGGTGAGACACAGGTCAAACTGTGCCGGCTGAAAAGCTCAGGTTCCCTTTGGGAAGCTCTTCGTTGTAGGCGGGACGGGAAGGCCTTTGCTTGCAGGCTGTGGCCATTGCCAGGCTAGGACGGAGGAAACACCGCCTATCCCAGCACGCTTGTTAGCACGCATGGGAGAGAACTCACGCCCTGTTTCAGTCCCCTGCCAGCCATACATACACGTCAAGGACAGTGTTCCCAGAGATACCTTCCTGTAAATGGGAGAGAGGAAGTTTGACTGGGCACAACTCAGCCTTGGCAGGCCGTCTGAACAGCTTACTCCCTTGATGGCTTTGGCGCAGAGAGCATCACGCAGCGTTCCGTGAAGCTCATGGTAGGCTGATTTTAGGGCTCTCGCCGACACTCCTCGGGCTCTAGCCCTCTCAACCTCTTCCGGCCCTTACTGGCCTTCTCTGACACACCCCGGCGAGTACAGGGCTTAGGGCGACACATTCCGTTTACGATGGGCAGCAGGAATTCACAGCAGTGTGTCAAGCCCTCCGGCCTTCTCTCCTTCGGCACGCAGAGGTTTTGCACTTCTTGCAAACACCTCAGCGGAGAGCCCAAAGTATTCCTGATCTCTTCAACAATGTAGTGCTGCACTAGACTTCAAATATGTCTTCGCTGCGAGATACATTAGAGCGTGTAGTCGTTGCTTCTGAAGGTGAGGAACGCTTCCCTAATGGGCTTTCAGGGAGAAACCTGCTGCGAGTGGCCGTCTGCAAGCCCTTGCGATCACATTCGTCAGCGGCTGTGGTGGCAGTCAAGTTCTGACAGCAAATGGAAATATCAGCTCTCCATGTTTACGAAACGCACCCCTCCGTGTGTCAAAGGCAAAAGTCTACCTTTCCTTCAGAGTCCTCAACCCTGTGAGACAAACATGGTGCGGGTGGCTCCATTCAAAGTGTTTCTCAGGATACCGGGGGAAACTTCCCATTCTAAGAGGGACGAATAGGCTCCGTTTCCTGTCCGGTCAAGTCCATTTCCAGGAACACATCAGAGTCCTTGGTCAAGCGCGTTGTGTGAATGAGCAGAGGAAGAAAGCACTCAGTGCTGGAGAAGGTTAGCTGGCTGACATTGCAGGCACAGTACGCAGCACTCTGTACTTGCACCTTGCCTGTGGCAAATGCATACATACTCTGATGAGGAAGAGACAAGCGGTGCAGGTCCTCTACTGGCTTTCCCACTTATTTGTAGATGACAACAGAGAAGCTTGCCCATGGAACTTGAGACCGGCTTATGTGCAAGTCTACCCAAAATGGAAGAGCCGTTTCCTCCTGCCCCCAGGGACACGTTCCGTACTTTGCCTGGGCAGAGGCTGTGAGGCTTTGTTGATCCAGCTCGTGGGAAACGGATATATAAATTCTGTGAGGAACGAGGATTTCCTTCCCTGCAGCAGCGCCTGGGCTTCCACGTTGCCTTTGGCACACGGTGCTCGAGCGGCGCTCTCAATGAACTGGAAAGAGCCAAATGACAGGAGTGTTAATCACGACGCTTGATGCACCACCCTCACCCTTCACATACATCTTCCCCTCAGAGAAATATCCCTGAAGGGTAGTCGAGTCTTAGGGGGAGAAACAAGTGCCCGCAAACTTAGGGTGAAATGCAGGTTTCACTCTGCCGTCTGAAAGATCTTGCCCTGCACCTGACTGAGATCACGGCGTGTTAGATCCGTACCCAATCGCACATACAATTCCGCTGGTGGGCACACAGAGCTCCGGCAGAGCTCGAAGTTCCCAGAGCACGTGCAATCCTCCTGGTGGCTGCAACAAGCAATGTCGTACACAGCACACTTGGACCTTGACTTCCTTTCAAGGAAAGGCCGCAGGGCAGGGTCATTGAATCGAGAGAGGGAAACACTTGGCTGCATTCCTCAGGTGAGACACAGGTCAAACTGTGCCGGCTGAAAAGCTCAGGTTCCCTTTGGGAAGCTCTTCGTTGTAGGCGGGACGGGAAGGCCTTTGCTTGCAGGCTGTGGCCATTGCCAGGCTAGGACGGAGGAAACACCGCCTATCCCAGCACGCTTGTTAGCACGCATGGGAGAGAACTCACGCCCTGTTTCAGTCCCCTGCCAGCCATACATACACGTCAAGGACAGTGTTCCCAGAGATACCTTCCTGTAAATGGGAGAGAGGAAGTTTGACTGGGCAAAACTCAGCCTTGGCAGGCCGTCTGAACAGCTTACTCCCTTGATGGCTTTGGCGCAGAGAGCATCACGCAGCGTTCCGTGAAGCTCATGGTAGGCTGATTTTAGGGCTCTCGCCGACACTCCTCGGGCTCTAGCCCTCTCAACCTCTTCCGGCCCTTACTGGCCTTCTCTGACACACCCCGGCGAGTACAGAGCTTAGGGCGACACATTCCGTTTACGATGGGCAGCAGGAATTCACAGCAGTGTGTCAAGCCCTCCGGCCTTCTCTCCTTCGGCACGCAGAGGTTTTGCACTTCTTGCAAACACCTCAGCGGAGAGCCCAAAGTATTCCTGATCTCTTCAACAATGTAGTGCTGCACTAGACTTCAAATATGTCTTCGCTGCGAGATACATTAGAGCGTGTAGTCGTTGCTTCTGAAGGTGAGGAACGCTTCCCTAATGGGCTTTCAGGGAGAAACCTGCTGCGAGTGGCCGTCTGCAAGCCCTTGCGATCACATTCGTCAGCGGCTGTGGTGGCAGTCAAGTTCTGACAGCAAATGGAAATATCAGCTCTCCATGTTTACGAAACGCACCCCTCCGTGTGTCAAAGGCAAAAGTCTACCTTTCCTTCAGAGTCCTCAACCCTGTGAGACAAACATGGTGTGGGTGGCTCCATTCAAAGTGTTTCTCAGGATACCGGGGGAAACTTCCCATTCTAAGAGGGACGAATAGGCTCCGTTTCCTGTCCGGTCAAGTCCATTTCCAGGAACACATCAGAGTCCTTGGTCAAGCGCGTTGTGTGAATGGGCAGAGGAAGAAAGCACTCAGTGCTGGAGAAGGTTAGCTGGCTGACATTGCAGGCACAGTACGCAGCACTCTGTACTTGCACCTTGCCTGTGGCACATGCATACATACTCTGATGAGGAAGAGACAAGCGGTGCAGGTCCTCTACTGGCTTTCCCACTTATTTGTAGATGACAACAGAGAAGCTTGCCCATGGAACTTGAGACCGGCTTATGTGCAAGTCTACCCAAAATGGAAGAGCCGTTTCCTCCTGCCCCCAGGGACACGTTCCGTACTTTGCCTGGGCAGAGGCTGTGAGGCTTTGTTGATCCAGCTCGTGGGAAACGGATATATAAATTCTGTGAGGAACGAGGATTTCCTTCCCTGCAGCAGCGCCTGTGCTTCCACGTTGCCTTTGGCACACGGTGCTCGAGCGGCGCTCTCAATGAACTGGAAAGAGCCAAATGACAGGAGTGTTAATCACGACGCTTGATGCACCACCCTCACCCTTCACATACATCTTCCCCTCAGAGAAATATCCCTGAAGGGTAGTCGAGTCTTAGGGGGAGAAACAAGTGCCCGCAAACTTAGGGTGAAATGCAGGTTTCACTCTGCCGTCTGAAAGATCTTGCCCTGCACCTGACTGAGATCACGGCGTGTTAGATCCGTACCCAATCGCACATACAATTCCGCTGGTGGGCACACAGAGCTCCGGCAGAGCTCGAAGTTCCCAGAGCACGTGCAATACTCCTGGTGGCTGCAACAAGCAATGTCGTACACAGCACACTTGGACCTTGACTTCCTTTCAAGGAAAGGCCGCAGGGCAGGGTCATTGAATCGAGAGAGGGAAACACTTGGCTGCATTCCTCAGGTGAGACACAGGTCAAACTGTGCCGGCTGAAAAGCTCAGGTTCCCTTTGGGAAGCTCTTCGTTGTAGGCGGGACGGGAAGGCCTTTGCTTGCAGGCTGTGGCCATTGCCAGGCTAGGACGGAGGAAACACCGCCTATCCCAGCACGCTTGTTAGCACGCATGGGAGAGAACTCACGCCCTGTTTCAGTCCCCTGCCAGCCATACATACACGTCAAGGACAGTGTTCCCAGAGATACCTTCCTGTAAATGGGAGAGAGGAAGTTTGACTGGGCACAACTCAGCCTTGGCAGGCCGTCTGAACAGCTTACTCCCTTGATGGCTTTGGCGCAGAGAGCATCACGCAGCGTTCCGTGAAGCTCATGGTAGGCTGATTTTAGGGCTCTCGCCGACACTCCTCGGGCTCTAGCCCTCTCAACCTCTTCCGGCCCTTACTGGCCTTCTCTGACACACCTCGGCGAGTACAGAGCTTAGGGCGACACATTCCGTTTACGATGGGCAGCAGGAATTCACAGCAGTGTGTCAAGCCCTCCGGCCTTCTCTCCTTCGGCACGCAGAGGTTTTGCACTTCTTGCAAACACCTCAGCGGAGAGCCCAAAGTATTCCTGATCTCTTCAACAATGTAGTGCTGCACTAGACTTCAAATATGTCTTCGCTGCGAGATACATTAGAGCGTGTAGTCGTTGCTTCTGAAGGTGAGGAACGCTTCCCTAATGGGCTTTCAGGGAGAAACCTGCTGCGAGTGGCCGTCTGCAAGCCCTTGCGATCACATTCGTCAGCGGCTGTGGTGGCAGTCAAGTTCTGACAGCAAATGGAAATATCAGCTCTCCATGTTTACGAAACGCACCCCTCCGTGTGTCAAAGGCAAAAGTCTACCTTTCCTTCAGAGTCCTCAACCCTGTGAGACAAACATGGTGTGGGTGGCTCCATTCAAAGTGTTTCTCAGGATACCGGGGGAAACTTCCCATTCTAAGAGGGACGAATAGGCTCCGTTTCCTGTCCGGTCAAGTCCATTTCCAGGAACACATCAGAGTCCTTGGTCAAGCGCGTTGTGTGAATGGGCAGAGGAAGAAAGCACTCAGTGCTGGAGAAGGTTAGCTGGCTGACATTGCAGGCACAGTACGCAGCACTCTGTACTTGCACCTTGCCTGTGGCACATGCATACATACTCTGATGAGGAAGAGACAAGCGGTGCAGGTCCTCTACTGGCTTTCCCACTTATTTGTAGATGACAACAGAGAAGCTTGCCCATGGAACTTGAGACCGGCTTATGTGCAAGTCTACCCAAAATGGAAGAGCCGTTTCCTCCTGCCCCCAGGGACACGTTCCGTACTTTGCCTGGGCAGAGGCTGTGAGGCTTTGTTGATCCAGCTCGTGGGAAACGGATATATAAATTCTGTGAGGAACGAGGATTTCCTTCCCTGCAGCAGCGCCTGGGCTTCCACGTTGCCTTTGGCACACGGTGCTCGAGCGGCGCTCTCAATGAACTGGAAAGAGCCAAATGACAGGAGTGTTAATCACGACGCTTGATGCACCACCCTCACCCTTCACATACATCTTCCCCTCAGAGAAATATCCCTGAAGGGTAGTCGAGTCTTAGGGGGAGAAACAAGTGCCCGCAAACTTAGGGTGAAATGCAGGTTTCACTCTGCCGTCTGAAAGATCTTGCCCTGCACCTGACTGAGATCACGGCGTGTTAGATCCGTACCCAATCGCACATACAATTCCGCTGGTGGGCACACAGAGCTCCGGCAGAGCTCGAAGTTCCCAGAGCACGTGCAATACTCCTGGTGGCTGCAACAAGCAATGTCGTACACAGCACACTTGGACCTTGACTTCCTTTCAAGGAAAGGCCGCAGGGCAGGGTCATTGAATCGAGAGAGGGAAACACTTGGCTGCATTCCTCAGGTGAGACACAGGTCAAACTGTGCCGGCTGAAAAGCTCAGGTTCCCTTTGGGAAGCTCTTCGTTGTAGGCGGGACGGGAAGGCCTTTGCTTGCAGGCTGTGGCCATTGCCAGGCTAGGACGGAGGAAACACCGCCTATCCCAGCACGCTTGTTAGCACGCATGGGAGAGAACTCACGCCCTGTTTCAGTCCCCTGCCAGCCATACATACACGTCAAGGACAGTGTTCCCAGAGATACCTTCCTGTAAATGGGAGAGAGGAAGTTTGACTGGGCACAACTCAGCCTTGGCAGGCCGTCTGAACAGCTTACTCCCTTGATGGCTTTGGCGCAGAGAGCATCACGCAGCGTTCCGTGAAGCTCATGGTAGGCTGATTTTAGGGCTCTCGCCGACACTCCTCGGGCTCTAGCCCTCTCAACCTCTTCCGGCCCTTACTGGCCTTCTCTGACACACCTCGGCGAGTACAGAGCTTAGGGCGACACATTCCGTTTACGATGGGCAGCAGGAATTCACAGCAGTGTGTCAAGCCCTCCGGCCTTCTCTCCTTCGGCACGCAGAGGTTTTGCACTTCTTGCAAACACCTCAGCGGAGAGCCCAAAGTATTCCTGATCTCTTCAACAATGTAGTGCTGCACTAGACTTCAAATATGTCTTCGCTGCGAGATACATTAGAGCGTGTAGTCGTTGCTTCTGAAGGTGAGGAACGCTTCCCTAATGGGCTTTCAGGGAGAAACCTGCTGCGAGTGGCCGTCTGCAAGCCCTTGCGATCACATTCGTCAGCGGCTGTGGTGGCAGTCAAGTTCTGACAGCAAATGGAAATATCAGCTCTCCATGTTTACGAAACGCACCCCTCCGTGTGTCAAAGGCAAAAGTCTACCTTTCCTTCAGAGTCCTCAACCCTGTGAGACAAACATGGTGCGGGTGGCTCCATTCAAAGTGTTTCTCAGGATACCGGGGGAAACTTCCCATTCTAAGAGGGACGAATAGGCTCTGTTTCCTGTCCGGTCAAGTCCATTTCCAGGAACACATCAGAGTCCTTGGTCAAGCGTGTTGTGTGAATGGGCAGAGGAAGAAAGCACTCAGTGCTGGAGAAGGTTAGCTGGCTGACATTGCAGGCACAGTACGCAGCACTCTGTACTTGCACCTTGCCTGTGGCAAATGCATACATACTCTGATGAGGAAGAGACAAGCGGTGCAGGTCCTCTACTGGCTTTCCCACTTATTTGTAGATGACAACAGAGAAGCTTGCCCATGGAACTTGAGACCGGCTTATGTGCAAGTCTACCCAAAATGGAAGAGCCGTTTCCTCCTGCCCCCAGGGACACGTTCCGTACTTTGCCTGGGCAGAGGCTGTGAGGCTTTGTTGATCCAGCTCGTGGGAAACGGATATATAAATTCTGTGAGGAACGAGGATTTCCTTCCCTGCAGCAGCGCCTGTGCTTCCACGTTGCCTTTGGCACACGGTGCTCGAGCGGCGCTCTCAATGAACTGGAAAGAGCCAAATGACAGGAATGTTAATCACGACGCTTGATGCACCACCCTCACCCTTCACATACATCTTCCCCTCAGAGAAATATCCCTGAAGGGTAGTCGAGTCTTAGGGGGAGAAACAAGTGCCCGCAAACTTAGGGTGAAATGCAGGTTTCACTCTGCCGTCTGAAAGATCTTGCCCTGCACCTGACTGAGATCACGGCGTGTTAGATCCGTACCCAATCGCACATACAATTCCGCTGGTGGGCACACAGAGCTCCGGCAGAGCTCGAAGTTCCCAGAGCACGTGCAATCCTCCTGGTGGCTGCAACAAGCAATGTCGTACACAGCACACTTGGACCTTGACTTCCTTTCAAGGAAAGGCCGCAGGGCAGGGTCATTGAATCGAGAGAGGGAAACACTTGGCTGCATTCCTCAGGTGAGACACAGGTCAAACTGTGCCGGCTGAAAAGCTCAGGTTCCCTTTGGGAAGCTCTTCGTTGTAGGCGGGACGGGAAGGCCTTTGCTTGCAGGCTGTGGCCATTGCCAGGCTAGGACGGAGGAAACACCGCCTATCCCAGCACGCTTGTTAGCACGCATGGGAGAGAACTCACGCCCTGTTTCAGTCCCCTGCCAGCCATACATACACGTCAAGGACAGTGTTCCCAGAGATACCTTCCTGTAAATGGGAGAGAGGAAGTTTGACTGGGCAAAACTCAGCCTTGGCAGGCCGTCTGAACAGCTTACTCCCTTGATGGCTTTGGCGCAGAGAGCATCACGCAGCGTTCCGTGAAGCTCATGGTAGGCTGATTTTAGGGCTCTCGCCGACACTCCTCGGGCTCTAGCCCTCTCAACCTCTTCCGGCCCTTACTGGCCTTCTCTGACACACCTCGGCGAGTACAGAGCTTAGGGCGACACATTCCGTTTACGATGGGCAGCAGGAATTCACAGCAGTGTGTCAAGCCCTCCGGCCTTCTCTCCTTCGGCACGCAGAGGTTTTGCACTTCTTGCAAACACCTCAGCGGAGAGCCCAAAGTATTCCTGATCTCTTCAACAATGTAGTGCTGCACTAGACTTCAAATATGTCTTCGCTGCGAGATACATTAGAGCGTGTAGTCGTTGCTTCTGAAGGTGAGGAACGCTTCCCTAATGGGCTTTCAGGGAGAAACCTGCTGCGAGTGGCCGTCTGCAAGCCCTTGCGATCACATTCGTCAGCGGCTGTGGTGGCAGTCAAGTTCTGACAGCAAATGGAAATATCAGCTCTCCAGGTTTACGAAACGCACCCCTCCGTGTGTCAAAGGCAAAAGTCTACCTTTCCTTCAGAGTCCTCAACCCTGTGAGACAAACATGGTGCGGGTGGCTCCATTCAAAGTGTTTCTCAGGATACTGGGGGAAACTTCCCATTCTAAGAGGGACGAATAGGCTCCGTTTCCTGTCCGGTCAAGTCCATTTCCAGGAACACATCAGAGTCCTTGGTCAAGCGCGTTGTGTGAATGGGCAGAGGAAGAAAGCACTCAGTGCTGGAGAAGGTTAGCTGGCTGACATTGCAGGCACAGTACGCAGCACTCTGTACTTGCACCTTGCCTGTGGCAAATGCATACATACTCTGATGAGGAAGAGACAAGCGGTGCAGGTCCTCTACTGGCTTTCCCACTTATTTGTAGATGACAACAGAGAAGCTTGCCCATGGAACTTGAGACCGGCTTATGTGCAAGTCTACCCAAAATGGAAGAGCCGTTTCCTCCTGCCCCCAGGGACACGTTCCGTACTTTGCCTGGGCAGAGGCTGTGAGGCTTTGTTGATCCAGCTCGTGGGAAACGGATATATAAATTCTGTGAGGAACGAGGATTTCCTTCCCTGCAGCAGCGCCTGGGCTTCCACGTTGCCTTTGGCACACGGTGCTCGAGCGGCGCTCTCAATGAACTGGAAAGAGCCAAATGACAGGAGTGTTAATCACGACGCTTGATGCACCACCCTCACCCTTCACATACATCTTCCCCTCAGAGAAATATCCCTGAAGGGTAGTCGAGTCTTAGGGGGAGAAACAAGTGCCCGCAAACTTAGGGTGAAATGCAGGTTTCACTCTGCCGTCTGAAAGATCTTGCCCTGCACCTGACTGAGATCACGGCGTGTTAGATCCGTACCCAATCGCACATACAATTCCGCTGGTGGGCACACAGAGCTCCGGCAGAGCTCGAAGTTCCCAGAGCACGTGCAATCCTCCTGGTGGCTGCAACAAGCAATGTCGTACACAGCACACTTGGACCTTGACTTCCTTTCAAGGAAAGGCCGCAGGGCAGGGTCATTGAATCGAGAGAGGGAAACACTTGGCTGCATTCCTCAGGTGAGACACAGGTCAAACTGTGCCGGCTGAAAAGCTCAGGTTCCCTTTGGGAAGCTCTTCGTTGTAGGCGGGACGGGAAGGCCTTTGCTTGCAGGCTGTGGCCATTGCCAGGCTAGGACGGAGGAAACACCGCCTATCCCAGCACGCTTGTTAGCACGCATGGGAGAGAACTCACGCCCTGTTTCAGTCCCCTGCCAGCCATACATACACGTCAAGGACAGTGTTCCCAGAGATACCTTCCTGTAAATGGGAGAGAGGAAGTTTGACTGGGCACAACTCAGCCTTGGCAGGCCGTCTGAACAGCTTACTCCCTTGATGGCTTTGGCGCCGAGAGCATCACGCAGCGTTCCGTGAAGCTCATGGTAGGCTGATTTTAGGGCTCTCGCCGACACTCCTCGGGCTCTAGCCCTCTCAACCTCTTCCGGCCCTTACTGGCCTTCTCTGACACACCCCGGCGAGTACAGGGCTTAGGGCGACACATTCCGTTTACGATGGGCAGCAGGAATTCACAGCAGTGTGTCAAGCCCTCCGGCCTTCTCTCCTTCGGCACGCAGAGGTTTTGCACTTCTTGCAAACACCTCAGCGGAGAGCCCAAAGTATTCCTGATCTCTTCAACAATGTAGTGCTGCACTAGACTTCAAATATGTCTTCGCTGCGAGATACATTAGAGCGTGTAGTCGTTGCTTCTGAAGGTGAGGAACGCTTCCCTAATGGGCTTTCAGGGAGAAACCTGCTGCGAGTGGCCGTCTGCAAGCCCTTGCGATCACATTC
Organism: Eubalaena glacialis; assembly: GCF_028564815.1. Taxonomy (NCBI): domain Eukaryota; kingdom Metazoa; phylum Chordata; class Mammalia; order Artiodactyla; family Balaenidae; genus Eubalaena; species Eubalaena glacialis. Next base: position 34,167,777 of record NC_083734.1, on the reverse strand, counting down.
GTCAGCGGCTGTGGTGGCAGTCAAGTTCTGACAGCAAATGGAAATATCAGCTCTCCATGTTTACGAAACGCACCCCTCCGTGTGTCAAAGGCAAAAGTCTACCTTTCCTTCAGAGTCCTCAACCCTGTGAGACAAACATGGTGCGGGTGGCTCCATTCAAAGTGTTTCTCAGGATACCGGGGGAAACTTCCCATTCTAAGAGGGACGAATAGGCTCCGTTTCCTGTCCGGTCAAGTCCATTTCCAGGAACACATCAGAGTCCTTGGTCAAGCGCGTTGTGTGAATGGGCAGAGGAAGAAAGCACTCAGTGCTGGAGAAGGTTAGCTGGCTGACATTGCAGGCACAGTACGCAGCACTCTGTACTTGCACCTTGCCTGTGGCAAATGCATACATACTCTGATGAGGAAGAGACAAGCGGTGCAGGTCCTCTACTGGCTTTCCCACTTATTTGTAGATGACAACAGAGAAGCTTGCCCATGGAACTTGAGACCGGCTTATGTGCAAGTCTACCCAAAATGGAAGAGCCGTTTCCTCCTGCCCCCAGGGACACGTTCCGTACTTTGCCTGGGCAGAGGCTGTGAGGCTTTGTTGATCCAGCTCGTGGGAAACGGATATATAAATTCTGTGAGGAACGAGGATTTCCTTCCCTGCAGCAGCGCCTGGGCTTCCACGTTGCCTTTGGCACACGGTGCTCGAGCGGCGCTCTCAATGAACTGGAAAGAGCCAAATGACAGGAGTGTTAATCACGACGCTTGATGCACCACCCTCACCCTTCACATACATCTTCCCCTCAGAGAAATATCCCTGAAGGGTAGTCGAGTCTTAGGGGGAGAAACAAGTGCCCGCAAACTTAGGGTGAAATGCAGGTTTCACTCTGCCGTCTGAAAGATCTTGCCCTGCACCTGACTGAGATCACGGCGTGTTAGATCCGTACCCAATCGCACATACAATTCCGCTGGTGGGCACACAGAGCTCCGGCAGAGCTCGAAGTTCCCAGAGCACGTGCAATCCTCCTGGTGGCTGCAACAAGCAATGTCGTACACAGCACACTTGGACCTTGACTTCCTTTCAAGGAAAGGCCGCAGGGCAGGGTCATTGAATCGAGAGAGGGAAACACTTGGCTGCATTCCTCAGGTGAGACACAGGTCAAACTGTGCCGGCTGAAAAGCTCAGGTTCCCTTTGGGAAGCTCTTCGTTGTAGGCGGGACGGGAAGGCCTTTGCTTGCAGGCTGTGGCCATTGCCAGGCTAGGACGGAGGAAACACCGCCTATCCCAGCACGCTTGTTAGCACGCATGGGAGAGAACTCACGCCCTGTTTCAGTCCCCTGCCAGCCATACATACACGTCAAGGACAGTGTTCCCAGAGATACCTTCCTGTAAATGGGAGAGAGGAAGTTTGACTGGGCACAACTCAGCCTTGGCAGGCCGTCTGAACAGCTTACTCCCTTGATGGCTTTGGCGCCGAGAGCATCACGCAGCGTTCCGTGAAGCTCATGGTAGGCTGATTTTAGGGCTCTCGCCGACACTCCTCGGGCTCTAGCCCTCTCAACCTCTTCCGGCCCTTACTGGCCTTCTCTGACACACCCCGGCGAGTACAGGGCTTAGGGCGACACATTCCGTTTACGATGGGCAGCAGGAATTCACAGCAGTGTGTCAAGCCCTCCGGCCTTCTCTCCTTCGGCACGCAGAGGTTTTGCACTTCTTGCAAACACCTCAGCGGAGAGCCCAAAGTATTCCTGATCTCTTCAACAATGTAGTGCTGCACTAGACTTCAAATATGTCTTCGCTGCGAGATACATTAGAGCGTGTAGTCGTTGCTTCTGAAGGTGAGGAACGCTTCCCTAATGGGCTTTCAGGGAGAAACCTGCTGCGAGTGGCCGTCTGCAAGCCCTTGCGATCACATTCGTCAGCGGCTGTGGTGGCAGTCAAGTTCTGACAGCAAATGGAAATATCAGCTCTCCAGGTTTACGAAACGCACCCCTCCGTGTGTCAAAGGCAAAAGTCTACCTTTCCTTCAGAGTCCTCAACCCTGTGAGACAAACATGGTGCGGGTGGCTCCATTCAAAGTGTTTCTCAGGATACCGGGGGAAACTTCCCATTCTAAGAGGGACGAATAGGCTCCGTTTCCTGTCCGGTCAAGTCCATTTCCAGGAACACATCAGAGTCCTTGGTCAAGCGCGTTGTGTGAATGGGCAGAGGAAGAAAGCACTCAGTGCTGGAGAAGGTTAGCTGGCTGACATTGCAGGCACAGTACGCAGCACTCTGTACTTGCACCTTGCCTGTGGCAAATGCATACATACTCTGATGAGGAAGAGACAAGCGGTGCAGGTCCTCTACTGGCTTTCCCACTTATTTGTAGATGACAACAGAGAAGCTTGCCCATGGAACTTGAGACCGGCTTATGTGCAAGTCTACCCAAAATGGAAGAGCCGTTTCCTCCTGCCCCCAGGGACACGTTCCGTACTTTGCCTGGGCAGAGGCTGTGAGGCTTTGTTGATCCAGCTCGTGGGAAACGGATATATAAATTCTGTGAGGAACGAGGATTTCCTTCCCTGCAGCAGCGCCTGGGCTTCCACGTTGCCTTTGGCACACGGTGCTCGAGCGGCGCTCTCAATGAACTGGAAAGAGCCAAATGACAGGAGTGTTAATCACGACGCTTGATGCACCACCCTCACCCTTCACATACATCTTCCCCTCAGAGAAATATCCCTGAAGGGTAGTCGAGTCTTAGGGGGAGAAACAAGTGCCCGCAAACTTAGGGTGAAATGCAGGTTTCACTCTGCCGTCTGAAAGATCTTGCCCTGCACCTGACTGAGATCACGGCGTGTTAGATCCGTACCCAATCGCACATACAATTCCGCTGGTGGGCACACAGAGCTCCGGCAGAGCTCGAAGTTCCCAGAGCACGTGCAATCCTCCTGGTGGCTGCAACAAGCAATGTCGTACACAGCACACTTGGACCTTGACTTCCTTTCAAGGAAAGGCCGCAGGGCAGGGTCATTGAATCGAGAGAGGGAAACACTTGGCTGCATTCCTCAGGTGAGACACAGGTCAAACTGTGCCGGCTGAAAAGCTCAGGTTCCCTTTGGGAAGCTCTTCGTTGTAGGCGGGACGGGAAGGCCTTTGCTTGCAGGCTGTGGCCATTGCCAGGCTAGGACGGAGGAAACACCGCCTATCCCAGCACGCTTGTTAGCACGCATGGGAGAGAACTCACGCCCTGTTTCAGTCCCCTGCCAGCCATACATACACGTCAAGGACAGTGTTCCCAGAGATACCTTCCTGTAAATGGGAGAGAGGAAGTTTGACTGGGCACAACTCAGCCTTGGCAGGCCGTCTGAACAGCTTACTCCCTTGATGGCTTTGGCGCAGAGAGCATCACGCAGCGTTCCGTGAAGCTCATGGTAGGCTGATTTTAGGGCTCTCGCCGACACTCCTCGGGCTCTAGCCCTCTCAACCTCTTCCGGCCCTTACTGGCCTTCTCTGACACACCTCGGCGAGTACAGGGCTTAGGGCGACACATTCCGTTTACGATGGGCAGCAGGAATTCACAGCAGTGTGTCAAGCCCTCCGGCCTTCTCTCCTTCGGCACGCAGAGGTTTTGCACTTCTTGCAAACACCTCAGCGGAGAGCCCAAAGTATTCCTGATCTCTTCAACAATGTAGTGCTGCACTAGACTTCAAATATGTCTTCGCTGCGAGATACATTAGAGCGTGTAGTCGTTGCTTCTGAAGGTGAGGAACGCTTCCCTAATGGGCTTTCAGGGAGAAACCTGCTGCGAGTGGCCGTCTGCAAGCCCTTGCGATCACATTCGTCAGCGGCTGTGGTGGCAGTCAAGTTCTGACAGCAAATGGAAATATCAGCTCTCCAGGTTTACGAAACGCACCCCTCCGTGTGTCAAAGGCAAAAGTCTACCTTTCCTTCAGAGTCCTCAACCCTGTGAGACAAACATGGTGCGGGTGGCTCCATTCAAAGTGTTTCTCAGGATACCGGGGGAAACTTCCCATTCTAAGAGGGACGAATAGGCTCTGTTTCCTGTCCGGTCAAGTCCATTTCCAGGAACACATCAGAGTCCTTGGTCAAGCGCGTTGTGTGAATGGGCAGAGGAAGAAAGCACTCAGTGCTGGAGAAGGTTAGCTGGCTGACATTGCAGGCACAGTACGCAGCACTCTGTACTTGCACCTTGCCTGTGGCAAATGCATACATACTCTGATGAGGAAGAGACAAGCGGTGCAGGTCCTCTACTGGCTTTCCCACTTATTTGTAGATGACAACAGAGAAGCTTGCCCATGGAACTTGAGACCGGCTTATGTGCAAGTCTACCCAAAATGGAAGAGCCGTTTCCTCCTGCCCCCAGGGACACGTTCCGTACTTTGCCTGGGCAGAGGCTGTGAGGCTTTGTTGATCCAGCTCGTGGGAAACGGATATATAAATTCTGTGAGGAACGAGGATTTCCTTCCCTGCAGCAGCGCCTGGGCTTCCACGTTGCCTTTGGCACACGGTGCTCGAGCGGCGCTCTCAATGAACTGGAAAGAGCCAAATGACAGGAGTGTTAATCACGACGCTTGATGCACCACCCTCACCCTTCACATACATCTTCCCCTCAGAGAAATATCCCTGAAGGGTAGTCGAGTCTTAGGGGGAGAAACAAGTGCCCGCAAACTTAGGGTGAAATGCAGGTTTCACTCTGCCGTCTGAAAGATCTTGCCCTGCACCTGACTGAGATCACGGCGTGTTAGATCCGTACCCAATCGCACATACAATTCCGCTGGTGGGCACACAGAGCTCCGGCAGAGCTCGAAGTTCCCAGAGCACGTGCAATCCTCCTGGTGGCTGCAACAAGCAATGTCGTACACAGCACACTTGGACCTTGACTTCCTTTCAAGGAAAGGCCGCAGGGCAGGGTCATTGAATCGAGAGAGGGAAACACTTGGCTGCATTCCTCAGGTGAGACACAGGTCAAACTGTGCCGGCTGAAAAGCTCAGGTTCCCTTTGGGAAGCTCTTCGTTGTAGGCGGGACGGGAAGGCCTTTGCTTGCAGGCTGTGGCCATTGCCAGGCTAGGACGGAGGAAACACCGCCTATCCCAGCACGCTTGTTAGCACGCATGGGAGAGAACTCACGCCCTGTTTCAGTCCCCTGCCAGCCATACATACACGTCAAGGACAGTGTTCCCAGAGATACCTTCCTGTAAATGGGAGAGAGGAAGTTTGACTGGGCACAACTCAGCCTTGGCAGGCCGTCTGAACAGCTTACTCCCTTGATGGCTTTGGCGCAGAGAGCATCACGCAGCGTTCCGTGAAGCTCATGGTAGGCTGATTTTAGGGCTCTCGCCGACACTCCTCGGGCTCTAGCCCTCTCAACCTCTTCCGGCCCTTACTGGCCTTCTCTGACACACCCCGGCGAGTACAGGGCTTAGGGCGACACATTCCGTTTACGATGGGCAGCAGGAATTCACAGCAGTGTGTCAAGCCCTCCGGCCTTCTCTCCTTCGGCACGCAGAGGTTTTGCACTTCTTGCAAACACCTCAGCGGAGAGCCCAAAGTATTCCTGATCTCTTCAACAATGTAGTGCTGCACTAGACTTCAAATATGTCTTCGCTGCGAGATACATTAGAGCGTGTAGTCGTTGCTTCTGAAGGTGAGGAACGCTTCCCTAATGGGCTTTCAGGGAGAAACCTGCTGCGAGTGGCCGTCTGCAAGCCCTTGCGATCACATTCGTCAGCGGCTGTGGTGGCAGTCAAGTTCTGACAGCAAATGGAAATATCAGCTCTCCAGGTTTACGAAACGCACCCCTCCGTGTGTCAAAGGCAAAAGTCTACCTTTCCTTCAGAGTCCTCAACCCTGTGAGACAAACATGGTGCGGGTGGCTCCATTCAAAGTGTTTCTCAGGATACCGGGGGAAACTTCCCATTCTAAGAGGGACGAATAGGCTCTGTTTCCTGTCCGGTCAAGTCCATTTCCAGGAACACATCAGAGTCCTTGGTCAAGCGCGTTGTGTGAATGGGCAGAGGAAGAAAGCACTCAGTGCTGGAGAAGGTTAGCTGGCTGACATTGCAGGCACAGTACGCAGCACTCTGTACTTGCACCTTGCCTGTGGCAAATGCATACATACTCTGATGAGGAAGAGACAAGCGGTGCAGGTCCTCTACTGGCTTTCCCACTTATTTGTAGATGACAACAGAGAAGCTTGCCCATGGAACTTGAGACCGGCTTATGTGCAAGTCTACCCAAAATGGAAGAGCCGTTTCCTCCTGCCCCCAGGGACACGTTCCGTACTTTGCCTGGGCAGAGGCTGTGAGGCTTTGTTGATCCAGCTCGTGGGAAACGGATATATAAATTCTGTGAGGAACGAGGATTTCCTTCCCTGCAGCAGCGCCTGGGCTTCCACGTTGCCTTTGGCACACGGTGCTCGAGCGGCGCTCTCAATGAACTGGAAAGAGCCAAATGACAGGAGTGTTAATCACGACGCTTGATGCACCACCCTCACCCTTCACATACATCTTCCCCTCAGAGAAATATCCCTGAAGGGTAGTCGAGTCTTAGGGGGAGAAACAAGTGCCCGCAAACTTAGGGTGAAATGCAGGTTTCACTCTGCCGTCTGAAAGATCTTGCCCTGCACCTGACTGAGATCACGGCGTGTTAGATCCGTACCCAATCGCACATACAATTCCGCTGGTGGGCACACAGAGCTCCGGCAGAGCTCGAAGTTCCCAGAGCACGTGCAATCCTCCTGGTGGCTGCAACAAGCAATGTCGTACACAGCACACTTGGACCTTGACTTCCTTTCAAGGAAAGGCCGCAGGGCAGGGTCATTGAATCGAGAGAGGGAAACACTTGGCTGCATTCCTCAGGTGAGACACAGGTCAAACTGTGCCGGCTGAAAAGCTCAGGTTCCCTTTGGGAAGCTCTTCGTTGTAGGCGGGACGGGAAGGCCTTTGCTTGCAGGCTGTGGCCATTGCCAGGCTAGGACGGAGGAAACACCGCCTATCCCAGCACGCTTGTTAGCACGCATGGGAGAGAACTCACGCCCTGTTTCAGTCCCCTGCCAGCCATACATACACGTCAAGGACAGTGTTCCCAGAGATACCTTCCTGTAAATGGGAGAGAGGAAGTTTGACTGGGCACAACTCAGCCTTGGCAGGCCGTCTGAACAGCTTACTCCCTTGATGGCTTTGGCGCAGAGAGCATCACGCAGCGTTCCGTGAAGCTCATGGTAGGCTGATTTTAGGGCTCTCGCCGACACTCCTCGGGCTCTAGCCCTCTCAACCTCTTCCGGCCCTTACTGGCCTTCTCTGACACACCCCGGCGAGTACAGGGCTTAGGGCGACACATTCCGTTTACGATGGGCAGCAGGAATTCACAGCAGTGTGTCAAGCCCTCCGGCCTTCTCTCCTTCGGCACGCAGAGGTTTTGCACTTCTTGCAAACACCTCAGCGGAGAGCCCAAAGTATTCCTGATCTCTTCAACAATGTAGTGCTGCACTAGACTTCAAATATGTCTTCGCTGCGAGATACATTAGAGCGTGTAGTCGTTGCTTCTGAAGGTGAGGAACGCTTCCCTAATGGGCTTTCAGGGAGAAACCTGCTGCGAGTGGCCGTCTGCAAGCCCTTGCGATCACATTCGTCAGCGGCTGTGGTGGCAGTCAAGTTCTGACAGCAAATGGAAATATCAGCTCTCCATGTTTACGAAACGCACCCCTCCGTGTGTCAAAGGCAAAAGTCTACCTTTCCTTCAGAGTCCTCAACCCTGTGAGACAAACATGGTGTGGGTGGCTCCATTCAAAGTGTTTCTCAGGATAACGGGGGAAACTTCCCATTCTAAGAGGGACGAATAGGCTCCGTTTCCTGTCCGGTCAAGTCCATTTCCAGGAACACATCAGAGTCCTTGGTCAAGCGCGTTGTGTGAATGAGCAGAGGAAGAAAGCACTCAGTGCTGGAGAAGGTTAGCTGGCTGACATTGCAGGCACAGTACGCAGCACTCTGTACTTGCACCTTGCCTGTGGCAAATGCATACATACTCTGATGAGGAAGAGACAAGCGGTGCAGGTCCTCTACTGGCTTTCCCACTTATTTGTAGATGACAACAGAGAAGCTTGCCCATGGAACTTGAGACCGGCTTATGTGCAAGTCTACCCAAAATGGAAGAGCCGTTTCCTCCTGCCCCCAGGGACACGTTCCGTACTTTGCCTGGGCAGAGGCTGTGAGGCTTTGTTGATCCAGCTCGTGGGAAACGGATATATAAATTCTGTGAGGAACGAGGATTTCCTTCCCTGCAGCAGCGCCTGGGCTTCCACGTTGCCTTTGGCACACGGTGCTCGAGCGGCGCTCTCAATGAACTGGAAAGAGCCAAATGACAGGAGTGTTAATCACGACGCTTGATGCACCACCCTCACCCTTCACATACATCTTCCCCTCAGAGAAATATCCCTGAAGGGTAGTCGAGTCTTAGGGGGAGAAACAAGTGCCCGCAAACTTAGGGTGAAATGCAGGTTTCACTCTGCCGTCTGAAAGATCTTGCCCTGCACCTGACTGAGATCACGGCGTGTTAGATCCGTACCCAATCGCACATACAATTCCGCTGGTGGGCACACAGAGCTCCGGCAGAGCTCGAAGTTCCCAGAGCACGTGCAATCCTCCTGGTGGCTGCAACAAGCAATGTCGTACACAGCACACTTGGACCTTGACTTCCTTTCAAGGAAAGGCCGCAGGGCAGGGTCATTGAATCGAGAGAGGGAAACACTTGGCTGCATTCCTCAGGTGAGACACAGGTCAAACTGTGCCGGCTGAAAAGCTCAGGTTCCCTTTGGGAAGCTCTTCGTTGTAGGCGGGACGGGAAGGCCTTTGCTTGCAGGCTGTGGCCATTGCCAGGCTAGGACGGAGGAAACACCGCCTATCCCAGCACGCTTGTTAGCACGCATGGGAGAGAACTCACGCCCTGTTTCAGTCCCCTGCCAGCCATACATACACGTCAAGGACAGTGTTCCCAGAGATACCTTCCTGTAAATGGGAGAGAGGAAGTTTGACTGGGCAAAACTCAGCCTTGGCAGGCCGTCTGAACAGCTTACTCCCTTGATGGCTTTGGCGCAGAGAGCATCACGCAGCGTTCCGTGAAGCTCATGGTAGGCTGATTTTAGGGCTCTCGCCGACACTCCTCGGGCTCTAGCCCTCTCAACCTCTTCCGGCCCTTACTGGCCTTCTCTGACACACCTCGGCGAGTACAGAGCTTAGGGCGACACATTCCATTTACGATGGGCAGCAGGAATTCACAGCAGTGTGTCAAGCCCTCCGGCCTTCTCTCCTTCGGCACGCAGAGGTTTTGCACTTCTTGCAAACACCTCAGCAGAGAGCCCAAAGTATTCCTGATCTCTTCAACAATGTAGTGCTGCACTAGACTTCAAATATGTCTTCGCTGCGAGATACATTAGAGCGTGTAGTCGTTGCTTCTGAAGGTGAGGAACGCTTCCCTAATGGGCTTTCAGGGAGAAACCTGCTGCGAGTGGCCGTCTGCAAGCCCTTGCGATCACATTCGTCAGCGGCTGTGGTGGCAGTCAAGTTCTGACAGCAAATGGAAATATCAGCTCTCCATGTTTACGAAACGCACCCCTCCGTGTGTCAAAGGCAAAAGTCTACCTTTCCTTCAGAGTCCTCAACCCTGTGAGACAAACATGGTGTGGGTGGCTCCATTCAAAGTGTTTCTCAGGATACCGGGGGAAACTTCCCATTCTAAGAGGGACGAATAGGCTCCGTTTCCTGTCCGGTCAAGTCCATTTCCAGGAACACATCAGAGTCCTTGGTCAAGCGCGTTGTGTGAATGGGCAGAGGAAGAAAGCACTCAGTGCTGGAGAAGGTTAGCTGGCTGACATTGCAGGCACAGTACGCAGCACTCTGTACTTGCACCTTGCCTGTGGCAAATGCATACATACTCTGATGAGGAAGAGACAAGCGGTGCAGGTCCTCTACTGGCTTTCCCACTTATTTGTAGATGACAACAGAGAAGCTTGCCCATGGAACTTGAGACCGGCTTATGTGCAAGTCTACCCAAAATGGAAGAGCCGTTTCCTCCTGCCCCCAGGGACACGTTCCGTACTTTGCCTGGGCAGAGGCTGTGAGGCTTTGTTGATCCAGCTCGTGGGAAACGGATATATAAATTCTGTGAGGAACGAGGATTTCCTTCCCTGCAGCAGCGCCTGGGCTTCCACGTTGCCTTTGGCACACGGTGCTCGAGCGGCGCTCTCAATGAACTGGAAAGAGCCAAATGACAGGAATGTTAATCACGACGCTTGATGCACCACCCTCACCCTTCACATACATCTTCCCCTCAGAGAAATATCCCTGAAGGGTAGTCGAGTCTTAGGGGGAGAAACAAGTGCCCGCAAACTTAGGGTGAAATGCAGGTTTCACTCTGCCGTCTGAAAGATCTTGCCCTGCACCTGACTGAGATCACGGCGTGTTAGATCCGTACCCAATCGCACATACAATTCCGCTGGTGGGCACACAGAGCTCCGGCAGAGCTCGAAGTTCCCAGAGCACGTGCAATACTCCTGGTGGCTGCAACAAGCAATGTCGTACACAGCACACTTGGACCTTGACTTCCTTTCAAGGAAAGGCCGCAGGGCAGGGTCATTGAATCGAGAGAGGGAAACACTTGGCTGCATTCCTCAGGTGAGACACAGGTCAAACTGTGCCGGCTGAAAAGCTCAGGTTCCCTTTGGGAAGCTCTTCGTTGTATGCGGGACGGGAAGGCCTTTGCTTGCAGGCTGTGGCCATTGCCAGGCTAGGACGGAGGAAACACCGCCTATCCCAGCACGCTTGTTGGCACGCATGGGAGAGAACTCACGCCCTGTTTCAGTCCCCTGCCAGCCATACATACACGTCAAGGACAGTGTTCCCAGAGATACCTTCCTGTAAATGGGAGAGAGGAAGTTTGACTGGGCAAAACTCAGCCTTGGCAGGCCGTCTGAACAGCTTACTCCCTTGATGGCTTTGGCGCAGAGAGCATCACGCAGCGTTCCGTGAAGCTCATGGTAGGCTGATTTTAGGGCTCTCGCCGACACTCCTCGGGCTCTAGCACTCTCAACCTCTTCCGGCCCTTACTGGCCTTCTCTGACACACCTCGGCGAGTACAGAGCTTAGGGCGACACATTCCGTTTACGATGGGCAGCAGGAATTCACAGCAGTGTGTCAAGCCCTCCGGCCTTCTCTCCTTCGGCACGCAGAGGTTTTGCACTTCTTGCAAACACCTCAGCGGAGAGCCCAAAGTATTCCTGATCTCTTCAACAATGTAGTGCTGCACTAGACTTCAAATATGTCTTCGCTGCGAGATACATTAGAGCGTGTAGTCGTTGCTTCTGAAGGTGAGGAACGCTTCCCTAATGGGCTTTCAGGGAGAAACCTGCTGCGAGTGGCCGTCTGCAAGCCCTTGCGATCACATTCGTCAGCGGCTGTGGTGGCAGTCAAGTTCTGACAGCAAATGGAAATATCAGCTCTCCATGTTTACGAAACGCACCCCTCCGTGTGTCAAAGGCAAAAGTCTACCTTTCCTTCAGAGTCCTCAACCCTGTGAGACAAACATGGTGTGGGTGGCTCCATTCAAAGTGTTTCTCAGGATACCGGGGGAAACTTCCCATTCTAAGAGGGACGAATAGGCTCCGTTTCCTGTCCGGTCAAGTCCATTTCCAGGAACACATCAGAGTCCTTGGTCAAGCGCGTTGTGTGAATGGGCAGAGGAAGAAAGCACTCAGTGCTGGAGAAGGTTAGCTGGCTGACATTGCAGGCACAGTACGCAGCACTCTGTACTTGCACCTTGCCTGTGGCAAATGCATACATACTCTGATGAGGAAGAGACAAGCGGTGCAGGTCCTCTACTGGCTTTCCCACTTATTTGTAGATGACAACAGAGAAGCTTGCCCATGGAACTTGAGACCGGCTTATGTGCAAGTCTACCCAAAATGGAAGAGCCGTTTCCTCCTGCCCCCAGGGACACGTTCCGTACTTTGCCTGGGCAGAGGCTGTGAGGCTTTGTTGATCCAGCTCGTGGGAAACGGATATATAAATTCTGTGAGGAACGAGGATTTCCTTCCCTGCAGCAGCGCCTGGGCTTCCACGTTGCCTTTGGCACACGGTGCTCGAGCGGCGCTCTCAATGAACTGGAAAGAGCCAAATGACAGGAGTGTTAATCACGACGCTTCATGCACCACCCTCACCCTTCACATACATCTTCCCCTCAGAGAAATATCCCTGAAGGGTAGTCGAGTCTTAGGGGGAGAAACAAGTGCCCGCAAACTTAGGGTGAAATGCAGGTTTCACTCTGCCGTCTGAAAGATCTTGCCCTGCACCTGACTGAGATCACGGCGTGTTAGATCCGTACCCAATCGCACATACAATTCCGCTGGTGGGCACACAGAGCTCCGGCAGAGCTCGAAGTTCCCAGAGCACGTGCAATCCTCCTGGTGGCTGCAACAAGCAATGTCGTACACAGCACACTTGGACCTTGACTTCCTTTCAAGGAAAGGCCGCAGGGCAGGGTCATTGAATCGAGAGAGGGAAACACTTGGCTGCATTCCTCAGGTGAGACACAGGTCAAACTGTGCCGGCTGAAAAGCTCAGGTTCCCTTTGGGAAGCTCTTCGTTGTAGGCGGGACGGGAAGGCCTTTGCTTGCAGGCTGTGGCCATTGCCAGGCTAGGACGGAGGAAACACCGCCTATCCCAGCACGCTTGTTAGCATGCATGGGAGAGAACTCACGCCCTGTTTCAGTCCCCTGCCAGCCATACATACACGTCAAGGACAGTGTTCCCAGAGATACCTTCCTGTAAATGGGAGAGAGGAAGTTTGGGCAAAACTCAGCCTTGGCAGGCCGTCTGAACAGCTTACTCCCTTGATGGCTTTGGCGCAGAGAGCATCACGCAGCGTTCCGTGAAGCTCATGGTAGGCTGATTTTAGGGCTCTCGCCGACACTCCTCGGGTTCTAGCCCTCTCAACCTCTTCCGGCCCTTACTGGCCTTCTCTGACACACCTCGGCGAGTACAGAGCTTAGGGCGACACATTCCGTTTACGATGGGCAGCAGGAATTCACAGCAGTGTGTCAAGCCCTCCGGCCTTCTCTCCTTCGGCACGCAGAGGTTTTGCACTTCTTGCAAACACCTCAGCGGAGAGCCCAAAGTATTCCTGATCTCTTCAACAATGTAGTGCTGCACTAGACTTCAAATATGTCTTCGCTGCGAGATACATTAGAGCGTGTAGTCGTTGCTTCTGAAGGTGAGGAACGCTTCCCTAATGGGCTTTCAGGGAGAAACCTGCTGCGAGTGGCCGTCTGCAAGCCCTTGCGATCACATTCGTCAGCGGCTGTGGTGGCAGTCAAGTTCTGACAGCAAATGGAAATATCAGCTCTCCATGTTTACGAAACGCACCCCTCCGTGTGTCAAAGGCAAAAGTCTACCTTTCCTTCAGAGTCCTCAACCCTGTGAGACAAACATGGTGCGGGTGGCTCCATTCAAAGTGTTTCTCAGGATACCGGGGGAAACTTCCCATTCTAAGAGGGACGAATAGGCTCTGTTTCCTGTCCGGTCAAGTCCATTTCCAGGAACACATCAGAGTCCTTGGTCAAGCGCGTTGTGTGAATGGGCAGAGGAAGAAAGCACTCAGTGCTGGAGAAGGTTAGCTGGCTGACATTGCAGGCACAGTACGCAGCACTCTGTACTTGCACCTTGCCTGTGGCAAATGCATACATACTCTGATGAGGAAGAGACAAGCGGTGCAGGTCCTCTACTGGCTTTCCCACTTATTTGTAGATGACAACAGAGAAGCTTGCCCATGGAACTTGAGACCGGCTTATGTGCAAGTCTACCCAAAATGGAAGAGCCGTTTCCTCCTGCCCCCAGGGACACGTTCCGTACTTTGCCTGGGCAGAGGCTGTGAGGCTTTGTTGATCCAGCTCGTGGGAAACGGATATATAAATTCTGTGAGGAACGAGGATTTCCTTCCCTGCAGCAGCGCCTGTGCTTCCACGTTGCCTTTGGCACACGGTGCTCGAGCGGCGCTCTCAATGAACTGGAAAGAGCCAAATGACAGGAGTGTTAATCACGACGCTTGATGCACCACCCTCACCCTTCACATACATCTTCCCCTCAGAGAAATATCCCTGAAGGGTAGTCGAGTCTTAGGGGGAGAAACAAGTGCCCGCAAACTTAGGGTGAAATGCAGGTTTCACTCTGCCGTCTGAAAGATCTTGCCCTGCACCTGACTGAGATCACGGCGTGTTAGATCCGTACCCAATCGCACATACAATTCCGCTGGTGGGCACACAGAGCTCCGGCAGAGCTCGAAGTTCCCAGAGCACGTGCAATACTCCTGGTGGCTGCAACAAGCAATGTCGTACACAGCACACTTGGACCTTGACTTCCTTTCAAGGAAAGGCCGCAGGGCAGGGTCATTGAATCGAGAGAGGGAAACACTTGGCTGCATTCCTCAGGTGAGACACAGGTCAAACTGTGCCGGCTGAAAAGCTCAGGTTCCCTTTGGGAAGCTCTTCGTTGTATGCGGGACGGGAAGGCCTTTGCTTGCAGGCTGTGGCCATTGCCAGGCTAGGACGGAGGAAACACCGCCTATCCCAGCACGCTTGTTAGCACGCATGGGAGAGAACTCACGCCCTGTTTCAGTCCCCTGCCAGCCATACATACACGTCAAGGACAGTGTTCCCAGAGATACCTTCCTGTAAATGGGAGAGAGGAAGTTTGACTGGGCACAACTCAGCCTTGGCAGGCCGTCTGAACAGCTTACTCCCTTGATGGCTTTGGCGCAGAGAGCATCACGCAGCGTTCCGTGAAGCTCATGGTAGGCTGATTTTAGGGCTCTCGCCGACACTCCTCGGGCTCTAGCCCTCTCAACCTCTTCCGGCCCTTACTGGCCTTCTCTGACACACCCCGGCGAGTACAGGGCTTAGGGCGACACATTCCGTTTACGATGGGCAGCAGGAATTCACAGCAGTGTGTCAAGCCCTCCGGCCTTCTCTCCTTCGGCACGCAGAGGTTTTGCACTTCTTGCAAACACCTCAGCGGAGAGCCCAAAGTATTCCTGATCTCTTCAACAATGTAGTGCTGCACTAGACTTCAAATATGTCTTCGCTGCGAGATACATTAGAGCGTGTAGTCGTTGCTTCTGAAGGTGAGGAACGCTTCCCTAATGGGCTTTCAGGGAGAAACCTGCTGCGAGTGGCCGTCTGCAAGCCCTTGCGATCACATTCGTCAGCGGCTGTGGTGGCAGTCAAGTTCTGACAGCAAATGGAAATATCAGCTCTCCATGTTTACGAAACGCACCCCTCCGTGTGTCAAAGGCAAAAGTCTACCTTTCCTTCAGAGTCCTCAACCCTGTGAGACAAACATGGTGCGGGTGGCTCCATTCAAAGTGTTTCTCAGGATACCGGGGGAAACTTCCCATTCTAAGAGGGACGAATAGGCTCCGTTTCCTGTCCGGTCAAGTCCATTTCCAGGAACACATCAGAGTCCTTGGTCAAGCGCGTTGTGTGAATGGGCAGAGGAAGAAAGCACTCAGTGCTGGAGAAGGTTAGCTGGCTGACATTGCAGGCACAGTACGCAGCACTCTGTACTTGCACCTTGCCTGTGGCAAATGCATACATACTCTGATGAGGAAGAGACAAGCGGTGCAGGTCCTCTACTGGCTTTCCCACTTATTTGTAGATGACAACAGAGAAGCTTGCCCATGGAACTTGAGACCGGCTTATGTGCAAGTCTACCCAAAATGGAAGAGCCGTTTCCTCCTGCCCCCAGGGACACGTTCCGTACTTTGCCTGGGCAGAGGCTGTGAGGCTTTGTTGATCCAGCTCGTGGGAAACGGATATATAAATTCTGTGAGGAACGAGGATTTCCTTCCCTGCAGCAGCGCCTGTGCTTCCACGTTGCCTTTGGCACACGGTGCTCGAGCGGCGCTCTCAATGAACTGGAAAGAGCCAAATGACAGGAGTGTTAATCACGACGCTTGATGCACCACCCTCACCCTTCACATACATCTTCCCCTCAGAGAAATATCCCTGAAGGGTAGTCGAGTCTTAGGGGGAGAAACAAGTGCCCGCAAACTTAGGGTGAAATGCAGGTTTCACTCTGCCGTCTGAAAGATCTTGCCCTGCACCTGACTGAGATCACGGCGTGTTAGATCCGTACCCAATCGCACATACAATTCCGCTGGTGGGCACACAGAGCTCCGGCAGAGCTCGAAGTTCCCAGAGCACGTGCAATACTCCTGGTGGCTGCAACAAGCAATGTCGTACACAGCACACTTGGACCTTGACTTCCTTTCAAGGAAAGGCCGCAGGGCAGGGTCATTGAATCGAGAGAGGGAAACACTTGGCTGCATTCCTCAGGTGAGACACAGGTCAAACTGTGCCGGCTGAAAAGCTCAGGTTCCCTTTGGGAAGCTCTTCGTTGTAGGCGGGACGGGAAGGCCTTTGCTTGCAGGCTGTGGCCATTGCCAGGCTAGGACGGAGGAAACACCGCCTATCCCAGCACGCTTGTTAGCACGCATGGGAGAGAACTCACGCCCTGTTTCAGTCCCCTGCCAGCCATACATACACGTCAAGGACAGTGTTCCCAGAGATACCTTCCTGTAAATGGGAGAGAGGAAGTTTGACTGGGCACAACTCAGCCTTGGCAGGCCGTCTGAACAGCTTACTCCCTTGATGGCTTTGGCGCAGAGAGCATCACGCAGCGTTCCGTGAAGCTCATGGTAGGCTGATTTTAGGGCTCTCGCCGACACTCCTCGGGCTCTAGCCCTCTCAACCTCTTCCGGCCCTTACTGGCCTTCTCTGACACACCTCGGCGAGTACAGAGCTTAGGGCGACACATTCCGTTTACGATGGGCAGCAGGAATTCACAGCAGTGTGTCAAGCCCTCCGGCCTTCTCTCCTTCGGCACGCAGAGGTTTTGCACTTCTTGCAAACACCTCAGCGGAGAGCTCAAAGTATTCCTGATCTCTTCAACAATGTAGTGCTGCACTAGACTTCAAATATGTCTTCGCTGCGAGATACATTAGAGCGTGTAGTCGTTGCTTCTGAAGGTGAGGAACGCTTCCCTAATGGGCTTTCAGGGAGAAACCTGCTGCGAGTGGCCGTCTGCAAGCCCTTGCGATCACATTCGTCAGCGGCTGTGGTGGCAGTCAAGTTCTGACAGCAAATGGAAATATCAGCTCTCCAGGTTTACGAAACGCACCCCTCCGTGTGTCAAAGGCAAAAGTCTACCTTCCCTTCAGAGTCCTCAACCCTGTGAGACAAACATGGTGCGGGTGGCTCCATTCAAAGTGTTTCTCAGGATACCGGGGGAAACTTCCCATTCTAAGAGGGACGAATAGGCTCTGTTTCCTGTCCGGTCAAGTCCATTTCCAGGAACACATCAGAGTCCTTGGTCAAGCGCGTTGTGTGAATGGGCAGAGGAAGAAAGCACTCAGTGCTGGAGAAGGTTAGCTGGCTGACATTGCAGGCACAGTACGCAGCACTCTGTACTTGCACCTTGCCTGTGGCAAATGCATACATACTCTGATGAGGAAGAGACAAGCGGTGCAGGTCCTCTACTGGCTTTCCCACTTATTTGTAGATGACAACAGAGAAGCTTGCCCATGGAACTTGAGACCGGCTTATGTGCAAGTCTACCCAAAATGGAAGAGCCGTTTCCTCCTGCCCCCAGGGACACGTTCCGTACTTTGCCTGGGCAGAGGCTGTGAGGCTTTGTTGATCCAGCTCGTGGGAAACGGATATATAAATTCTGTGAGGAACGAGGATTTCCTTCCCTGCAGCAGCGCCTGGGCTTCCACGTTGCCTTTGGCACACGGTGCTCGAGCGGCGCTCTCAATGAACTGGAAAGAGCCAAATGACAGGAGTGTTAATCACGACGCTTGATGCACCACCCTCACCCTTCACATACATCTTCCCCTCAGAGAAATATCCCTGAAGGGTAGTCGAGTCTTAGGGGGAGAAACAAGTGCCCGCAAACTTAGGGTGAAATGCAGGTTTCACTCTGCCGTCTGAAAGATCTTGCCCTGCACCTGACTGAGATCACGGCGTGTTAGATCCGTACCCAATCGCACATACAATTCCGCTGGTGGGCACACAGAGCTCCGGCAGAGCTCGAAGTTCCCAGAGCACGTGCAATACTCCTGGTGGCTGCAACAAGCAATGTCGTACACAGCACACTTGGACCTTGACTTCCTTTCAAGGAAAGGCCGCAGGGCAGGGTCATTGAATCGAGAGAGGGAAACACTTGGCTGCATTCCTCAGGTGAGACACAGGTCAAACTGTGCCGGCTGAAAAGCTCAGGTTCCCTTTGGGAAGCTCTTCGTTGTAGGCGGGACGGGAAGGCCTTTGCTTGCAGGCTGTGGCCATTGCCAGGCTAGGACGGAGGAAACACCGCCTATCCCAGCACGCTTGTTAGCACGCATGGGAGAGAACTCACGCCCTGTTTCAGTCCCCTGCCAGCCATACATACACGTCAAGGACAGTGTTCCCAGAGATACCTTCCTGTAAATGGGAGAGAGGAAGTTTGACTGGGCACAACTCAGCCTTGGCAGGCCGTCTGAACAGCTTACTCCCTTGATGGCTTTGGCGCAGAGAGCATCACGCAGCGTTCCGTGAAGCTCATGGTAGGCTGATTTTAGGGCTCTCGCCGACACTCCTCGGGCTCTAGCCCTCTCAACCTCTTCCGGCCCTTACTGGCCTTCTCTGACACACCTCGGCGAGTACAGAGCTTAGGGCGACACATTCCGTTTACGATGGGCAGCAGGAATTCACAGCAGTGTGTCAAGCCCTCCGGCCTTCTCTCCTTCGGCACGCAGAGGTTTTGCACTTCTTGCAAACACCTCAGCGGAGAGCTCAAAGTATTCCTGATCTCTTCAACAATGTAGTGCTGCACTAGACTTCAAATATGTCTTCGCTGCGAGATACATTAGAGCGTGTAGTCGTTGCTTCTGAAGGTGAGGAACGCTTCCCTAATGGGCTTTCAGGGAGAAACCTGCTGCGAGTGGCCGTCTGCAAGCCCTTGCGATCACATTCGTCAGCGGCTGTGGTGGCAGTCAAGTTCTGACAGCAAATGGAAATATCAGCTCTCCAGGTTTACGAAACGCACCCCTCCGTGTGTCAAAGGCAAAAGTCTACCTTCCCTTCAGAGTCCTCAACCCTGTGAGACAAACATGGTGCGGGTGGCTCCATTCAAAGTGTTTCTCAGGATACCGGGGGAAACTTCCCATTCTAAGAGGGACGAATAGGCTCTGTTTCCTGTCCGGTCAAGTCCATTTCCAGGAACACATCAGAGTCCTTGGTCAAGCGCGTTGTGTGAATGGGCAGAGGAAGAAAGCACTCAGTGCTGGAGAAGGTTAGCTGGCTGACATTGCAGGCACAGTACGCAGCACTCTGTACTTGCACCTTGCCTGTGGCAAATGCATACATACTCTGATGAGGAAGAGACAAGCGGTGCAGGTCCTCTACTGGCTTTCCCACTTATTTGTAGATGACAACAGAGAAGCTTGCCCATGGAACTTGAGACCGGCTTATGTGCAAGTCTACCCAAAATGGAAGAGCCGTTTCCTCCTGCCCCCAGGGACACGTTCCGTACTTTGCCTGGGCAGAGGCTGTGAGGCTTTGTTGATCCAGCTCGTGGGAAACGGATATATAAATTCTGTGAGGAACGAGGATTTCCTTCCCTGCAGCAGCGCCTGGGCTTCCACGTTGCCTTTGGCACACGGTGCTCGAGCGGCGCTCTCAATGAACTGGAAAGAGCCAAATGACAGGAGTGTTAATCACGACGCTTGATGCACCACCCTCACCCTTCACATACATCTTCCCCTCAGAGAAATATCCCTGAAGGGTAGTCGAGTCTTAGGGGGAGAAACAAGTGCCCGCAAACTTAGGGTGAAATGCAGGTTTCACTCTGCCGTCTGAAAGATCTTGCCCTGCACCTGACTGAGATCACGGCGTGTTAGATCCGTACCCAATCGCACATACAATTCCGCTGGTGGGCACACAGAGCTCCGGCAGAGCTCGAAGTTCCCAGAGCACGTGCAATCCTCCTGGTGGCTGCAACAAGCAATGTCGTACACAGCACACTTGGACCTTGACTTCCTTTCAAGGAAAGGCCGCAGGGCAGGGTCATTGAATCGAGAGAGGGAAACACTTGGCTGCATTCCTCAGGTGAGACACAGGTCAAACTGTGCCGGCTGAAAAGCTCAGGTTCCCTTTGGGAAGCTCTTCGTTGTAGGCGGGACGGGAAGGCCTTTGCTTGCAGGCTGTGGCCATTGCCAGGCTAGGACGGAGGAAACACCGCCTATCCCAGCACGCTTGTTAGCACGCATGGGAGAGAACTCACGCCCTGTTTCAGTCCCCTGCCAGCCATACATACACGTCAAGGACAGTGTTCCCAGAGATACCTTCCTGTAAATGGGAGAGAGGAAGTTTGACTGGGCACAACTCAGCCTTGGCAGGCCGTCTGAACAGCTTACTCCCTTGATGGCTTTGGCGCAGAGAGCATCACGCAGCGTTCCGTGAAGCTCATGGTAGGCTGATTTTAGGGCTCTCGCCGACACTCCTCGGGCTCTAGCCCTCTCAACCTCTTCCGGCCCTTACTGGCCTTCTCTGACACACCCCGGCGAGTACAGGGCTTAGGGCGACACATTCCGTTTACGATGGGCAGCAGGAATTCACAGCAGTGTGTCAAGCCCTCCGGCCTTCTCTCCTTCGGCACGCAGAGGTTTTGCACTTCTTGCAAACACCTCAGCGGAGAGCCCAAAGTATTCCTGATCTCTTCAACAATGTAGTGCTGCACTAGACTTCAAATATGTCTTCGCTGCGAGATACATTAGAGCGTGTAGTCGTTGCTTCTGAAGGTGAGGAACGCTTCCCTAATGGGCTTTCAGGGAGAAACCTGCTGCGAGTGGCCGTCTGCAAGCCCTTGCGATCACATTCGTCAGCGGCTGTGGTGGCAGTCAAGTTCTGACAGCAAATGGAAATATCAGCTCTCCAGGTTTACGAAACGCACCCCTCCGTGTGTCAAAGGCAAAAGTCTACCTTTCCTTCAGAGTCCTCAACCCTGTGAGACAAACATGGTGCGGGTGGCTCCATTCAAAGTGTTTCTCAGGATACCGGGGGAAACTTCCCATTCTAAGAGGGACGAATAGGCTCTGTTTCCTGTCCGGTCAAGTCCATTTCCAGGAACACATCAGAGTCCTTGGTCAAGCGCGTTGTGTGAATGGGCAGAGGAAGAAAGCACTCAGTGCTGGAGAAGGTTAGCTGGCTGACATTGCAGGCACAGTACGCAGCACTCTGTACTTGCACCTTGCCTGTGGCAAATGCATACATACTCTGATGAGGAAGAGACAAGCGGTGCAGGTCCTCTACTGGCTTTCCCACTTATTTGTAGATGACAACAGAGAAGCTTGCCCATGGAACTTGAGACCGGCTTATGTGCAAGTCTACCCAAAATGGAAGAGCCGTTTCCTCCTGCCCCCAGGGACACGTTCCGTACTTTGCCTGGGCAGAGGCTGTGAGGCTTTGTTGATCCAGCTCGTGGGAAACGGATATATAAATTCTGTGAGGAACGAGGATTTCCTTCCCTGCAGCAGCGCCTGGGCTTCCACGTTGCCTTTGGCACACGGTGCTCGAGCGGCGCTCTCAATGAACTGGAAAGAGCCAAATGACAGGAGTGTTAATCACGACGCTTGATGCACCACCCTCACCCTTCACATACATCTTCCCCTCAGAGAAATATCCCTGAAGGGTAGTCGAGTCTTAGGGGGAGAAACAAGTGCCCGCAAACTTAGGGTGAAATGCAGGTTTCACTCTGCCGTCTGAAAGATCTTGCCCTGCACCTGACTGAGATCACGGCGTGTTAGATCCGTACCCAATCGCACATACAATTCCGCTGGTGGGCACACAGAGCTCCGGCAGAGCTCGAAGTTCCCAGAGCACGTGCAATCCTCCTGGTGGCTGCAACAAGCAATGTCGTACACAGCACACTTGGACCTTGACTTCCTTTCAAGGAAAGGCCGCAGGGCAGGGTCATTGAATCGAGAGAGGGAAACACTTGGCTGCATTCCTCAGGTGAGACACAGGTCAAACTGTGCCGGCTGAAAAGCTCAGGTTCCCTTTGGGAAGCTCTTCGTTGTAGGCGGGACGGGAAGGCCTTTGCTTGCAGGCTGTGGCCATTGCCAGGCTAGGACGGAGGAAACACCGCCTATCCCAGCACGCTTGTTAGCACGCATGGGAGAGAACTCACGCCCTGTTTCAGTCCCCTGCCAGCCATACATACACGTCAAGGACAGTGTTCCCAGAGATACCTTCCTGTAAATGGGAGAGAGGAAGTTTGACTGGGCACAACTCAGCCTTGGCAGGCCGTCTGAACAGCTTACTCCCTTGATGGCTTTGGCGCAGAGAGCATCACGCAGCGTTCCGTGAAGCTCATGGTAGGCTGATTTTAGGGCTCTCGCCGACACTCCTCGGGCTCTAGCCCTCTCAACCTCTTCCGGCCCTTACTGGCCTTCTCTGACACACCCCGGCGAGTACAGGGCTTAGGGCGACACATTCCGTTTACGATGGGCAGCAGGAATTCACAGCAGTGTGTCAAGCCCTCCGGCCTTCTCTCCTTCGGCACGCAGAGGTTTTGCACTTCTTGCAAACACCTCAGCGGAGAGCCCAAAGTATTCCTGATCTCTTCAACAATGTAGTGCTGCACTAGACTTCAAATATGTCTTCGCTGCGAGATACATTAGAGCGTGTAGTCGTTGCTTCTGAAGGTGAGGAACGCTTCCCTAATGGGCTTTCAGGGAGAAACCTGCTGCGAGTGGCCGTCTGCAAGCCCTTGCGATCACATTCGTCAGCGGCTGTGGTGGCAGTCAAGTTCTGACAGCAAATGGAAATATCAGCTCTCCAGGTTTACGAAACGCACCCCTCCGTGTGTCAAAGGCAAAAGTCTACCTTTCCTTCAGAGTCCTCAACCCTGTGAGACAAACATGGTGCGGGTGGCTCCATTCAAAGTGTTTCTCAGGATACCGGGGGAAACTTCCCATTCTAAGAGGGACGAATAGGCTCTGTTTCCTGTCCGGTCAAGTCCATTTCCAGGAACACATCAGAGTCCTTGGTCAAGCGCGTTGTGTGAATGGGCAGAGGAAGAAAGCACTCAGTGCTGGAGAAGGTTAGCTGGCTGACATTGCAGGCACAGTACGCAGCACTCTGTACTTGCACCTTGCCTGTGGCAAATGCATACATACTCTGATGAGGAAGAGACAAGCGGTGCAGGTCCTCTACTGGCTTTCCCACTTATTTGTAGATGACAACAGAGAAGCTTGCCCATGGAACTTGAGACCGGCTTATGTGCAAGTCTACCCAAAATGGAAGAGCCGTTTCCTCCTGCCCCCAGGGACACGTTCCGTACTTTGCCTGGGCAGAGGCTGTGAGGCTTTGTTGATCCAGCTCGTGGGAAACGGATATATAAATTCTGTGAGGAACGAGGATTTCCTTCCCTGCAGCAGCGCCTGGGCTTCCACGTTGCCTTTGGCACACGGTGCTCGAGCGGCGCTCTCAATGAACTGGAAAGAGCCAAATGACAGGAGTGTTAATCACGACGCTTGATGCACCACCCTCACCCTTCACATACATCTTCCCCTCAGAGAAATATCCCTGAAGGGTAGTCGAGTCTTAGGGGGAGAAACAAGTGCCCGCAAACTTAGGGTGAAATGCAGGTTTCACTCTGCCGTCTGAAAGATCTTGCCCTGCACCTGACTGAGATCACGGCGTGTTAGATCCGTACCCAATCGCACATACAATTCCGCTGGTGGGCACACAGAGCTCCGGCAGAGCTCGAAGTTCCCAGAGCACGTGCAATCCTCCTGGTGGCTGAAACAAGCAATGTCGTACACAGCACACTTGGACCTTGACTTCCTTTCAAGGAAAGGCCGCAGGGCAGGGTCATTGAATCGAGAGAGGGAAACACTTGGCTGCATTCCTCAGGTGAGACACAGGTCAAACTGTGCCGGCTGAAAAGCTCAGGTTCCCTTTGGGAAGCTCTTCGTTGTAGGCGGGACGGGAAGGCCTTTGCTTGCAGGCTGTGGCCATTGCCAGGCTAGGACGGAGGAAACACCGCCTATCCCAGCACGCTTGTTAGCACGCATGGGAGAGAACTCACGCCCTGTTTCAGTCCCCTGCCAGCCATACATACACGTCAAGGACAGTGTTCCCAGAGATACCTTCCTGTAAATGGGAGAGAGGAAGTTTGACTGGGCACAACTCAGCCTTGGCAGGCCGTCTGAACAGCTTACTCCCTTGATGGCTTTGGCGCAGAGAGCATCACGCAGCGTTCCGTGAAGCTCATGGTAGGCTGATTTTAGGGCTCTCGCCGACACTCCTCGGGCTCTAGCCCTCTCAACCTCTTCCGGCCCTTACTGGCCTTCTCTGACACACCCCGGCGAGTACAGGGCTTAGGGCGACACATTCCGTTTACGATGGGCAGCAGGAATTCACAGCAGTGTGTCAAGCCCTCCGGCCTTCTCTCCTTCGGCACGCAGAGGTTTTGCACTTCTTGCAAACACCTCAGCGGAGAGCCCAAAGTATTCCTGATCTCTTCAACAATGTAGTGCTGCACTAGACTTCAAATATGTCTTCGCTGCGAGATACATTAGAGCGTGTAGTCGTTGCTTCTGAAGGTGAGGAACGCTTCCCTAATGGGCTTTCAGGGAGAAACCTGCTGCGAGTGGCCGTCTGCAAGCCCTTGCGATCACATTCGTCAGCGGCTGTGGTGGCAGTCAAGTTCTGACAGCAAATGGAAATATCAGCTCTCCAGGTTTACGAAACGCACCCCTCCGTGTGTCAAAGGCAAAAGTCTACCTTTCCTTCAGAGTCCTCAACCCTGTGAGACAAACATGGTGCGGGTGGCTCCATTCAAAGTGTTTCTCAGGATACCGGGGGAAACTTCCCATTCTAAGAGGGACGAATAGGCTCTGTTTCCTGTCCGGTCAAGTCCATTTCCAGGAACACATCAGAGTCCTTGGTCAAGCGCGTTGTGTGAATGGGCAGAGGAAGAAAGCACTCAGTGCTGGAGAAGGTTAGCTGGCTGACATTGCAGGCACAGTACGCAGCACTCTGTACTTGCACCTTGCCTGTGGCAAATGCATACATACTCTGATGAGGAAGAGACAAGCGGTGCAGGTCCTCTACTGGCTTTCCCACTTATTTGTAGATGACAACAGAGAAGCTTGCCCATGGAACTTGAGACCGGCTTATGTGCAAGTCTACCCAAAATGGAAGAGCCGTTTCCTCCTGCCCCCAGGGACACGTTCCGTACTTTGCCTGGGCAGAGGCTGTGAGGCTTTGTTGATCCAGCTCGTGGGAAACGGATATATAAATTCTGTGAGGAACGAGGATTTCCTTCCCTGCAGCAGCGCCTGGGCTTCCACGTTGCCTTTGGCACACGGTGCTCGAGCGGCGCTCTCAATGAACTGGAAAGAGCCAAATGACAGGAGTGTTAATCACGACGCTTGATGCACCACCCTCACCCTTCACATACATCTTCCCCTCAGAGAAATATCCCTGAAGGGTAGTCGAGTCTTAGGGGGAGAAACAAGTGCCCGCAAACTTAGGGTGAAATGCAGGTTTCACTCTGCCGTCTGAAAGATCTTGCCCTGCACCTGACTGAGATCACGGCGTGTTAGATCCGTACCCAATCGCACATACAATTCCGCTGGTGGGCACACAGAGCTCCGGCAGAGCTCGAAGTTCCCAGAGCACGTGCAATCCTCCTGGTGGCTGCAACAAGCAATGTCGTACACAGCACACTTGGACCTTGACTTCCTTTCAAGGAAAGGCCGCAGGGCAGGGTCATTGAATCGAGAGAGGGAAACACTTGGCTGCATTCCTCAGGTGAGACACAGGTCAAACTGTGCCGGCTGAAAAGCTCAGGTTCCCTTTGGGAAGCTCTTCGTTGTATGCGGGACGGGAAGGCCTTTGCTTGCAGGCTGTGGCCATTGCCAGGCTAGGACGGAGGAAACACCGCCTATCCCAGCACGCTTGTTAGCACGCATGGGAGAGAACTCACGCCCTGTTTCAGTCCCCTGCCAGCCATACATACACGTCAAGGACAGTGTTCCCAGAGATACCTTCCTGTAAATGGGAGAGAGGAAGTTTGACTGGGCACAACTCAGCCTTGGCAGGCCGTCTGAACAGCTTACTCCCTTGATGGCTTTGGCGCAGAGAGCATCACGCAGCGTTCCGTGAAGCTCATGGTAGGCTGATTTTAGGGCTCTCGCCGACACTCCTCGGGCTCTAGCCCTCTCAACCTCTTCCGGCCCTTACTGGCCTTCTCTGACACACCCCGGCGAGTACAGGGCTTAGGGCGACACATTCCGTTTACGATGGGCAGCAGGAATTCACAGCAGTGTGTCAAGCCCTCCGGCCTTCTCTCCTTCGGCACGCAGAGGTTTTGCACTTCTTGCAAACACCTCAGCGGAGAGCCCAAAGTATTCCTGATCTCTTCAACAATGTAGTGCTGCACTAGACTTCAAATATGTCTTCGCTGCGAGATACATTAGAGCGTGTAGTCGTTGCTTCTGAAGGTGAGGAACGCTTCCCTAATGGGCTTTCAGGGAGAAACCTGCTGCGAGTGGCCGTCTGCAAGCCCTTGCGATCACATTCGTCAGCGGCTGTGGTGGCAGTCAAGTTCTGACAGCAAATGGAAATATCAGCTCTCCAGGTTTACGAAACGCACCCCTCCGTGTGTCAAAGGCAAAAGTCTACCTTTCCTTCAGAGTCCTCAACCCTGTGAGACAAACATGGTGCGGGTGGCTCCATTCAAAGTGTTTCTCAGGATACCGGGGGAAACTTCCCATTCTAAGAGGGACGAATAGGCTCTGTTTCCTGTCCGGTCAAGTCCATTTCCAGGAACACATCAGAGTCCTTGGTCAAGCGCGTTGTGTGAATGGGCAGAGGAAGAAAGCACTCAGTGCTGGAGAAGGTTAGCTGGCTGACATTGCAGGCACAGTACGCAGCACTCTGTACTTGCACCTTGCCTGTGGCAAATGCATACATACTCTGATGAGGAAGAGACAAGCGGTGCAGGTCCTCTACTGGCTTTCCCACTTATTTGTAGATGACAACAGAGAAGCTTGCCCATGGAACTTGAGACCGGCTTATGTGCAAGTCTACCCAAAATGGAAGAGCCGTTTCCTCCTGCCCCCAGGGACACGTTCCGTACTTTGCCTGGGCAGAGGCTGTGAGGCTTTGTTGATCCAGCTCGTGGGAAACGGATATATAAATTCTGTGAGGAACGAGGATTTCCTTCCCTGCAGCAGCGCCTGGGCTTCCACGTTGCCTTTGGCACACGGTGCTCGAGCGGCGCTCTCAATGAACTGGAAAGAGCCAAATGACAGGAGTGTTAATCACGACGCTTGATGCACCACCCTCACCCTTCACATACATCTTCCCCTCAGAGAAATATCCCTGAAGGGTAGTCGAGTCTTAGGGGGAGAAACAAGTGCCCGCAAACTTAGGGTGAAATGCAGGTTTCACTCTGCCGTCTGAAAGATCTTGCCCTGCACCTGACTGAGATCACGGCGTGTTAGATCCGTACCCAATCGCACATACAATTCCGCTGGTGGGCACACAGAGCTCCGGCAGAGCTCGAAGTTCCCAGAGCACGTGCAATCCTCCTGGTGGCTGCAACAAGCAATGTCGTACACAGCACACTTGGACCTTGACTTCCTTTCAAGGAAAGGCCGCAGGGCAGGGTCATTGAATCGAGAGAGGGAAACACTTGGCTGCATTCCTCAGGTGAGACACAGGTCAAACTGTGCCGGCTGAAAAGCTCAGGTTCCCTTTGGGAAGCTCTTCGTTGTATGCGGGACGGGAAGGCCTTTGCTTGCAGGCTGTGGCCATTGCCAGGCTAGGACGGAGGAAACACCGCCTATCCCAGCACGCTTGTTAGCACGCATGGGAGAGAACTCACGCCCTGTTTCAGTCCCCTGCCAGCCATACATACACGTCAAGGACAGTGTTCCCAGAGATACCTTCCTGTAAATGGGAGAGAGGAAGTTTGACTGGGCACAACTCAGCCTTGGCAGGCCGTCTGAACAGCTTACTCCCTTGATGGCTTTGGCGCAGAGAGCATCACGCAGCGTTCCGTGAAGCTCATGGTAGGCTGATTTTAGGGCTCTCGCCGACACTCCTCGGGCTCTAGCCCTCTCAACCTCTTCCGGCCCTTACTGGCCTTCTCTGACACACCCCGGCGAGTACAGGGCTTAGGGCGACACATTCCGTTTACGATGGGCAGCAGGAATTCACAGCAGTGTGTCAAGCCCTCCGGCCTTCTCTCCTTCGGCACGCAGAGGTTTTGCACTTCTTGCAAACACCTCAGCGGAGAGCCCAAAGTATTCCTGATCTCTTCAACAATGTAGTGCTGCACTAGACTTCAAATATGTCTTCGCTGCGAGATACATTAGAGCGTGTAGTCGTTGCTTCTGAAGGTGAGGAACGCTTCCCTAATGGGCTTTCAGGGAGAAACCTGCTGCGAGTGGCCGTCTGCAAGCCCTTGCGATCACATTCGTCAGCGGCTGTGGTGGCAGTCAAGTTCTGACAGCAAATGGAAATATCAGCTCTCCAGGTTTACGAAACGCACCCCTCCGTGTGTCAAAGGCAAAAGTCTACCTTTCCTTCAGAGTCCTCAACCCTGTGAGACAAACATGGTGCGGGTGGCTCCATTCAAAGTGTTTCTCAGGATACCGGGGGAAACTTCCCATTCTAAGAGGGACGAATAGGCTCTGTTTCCTGTCCGGTCAAGTCCATTTCCAGGAACACATCAGAGTCCTTGGTCAAGCGCGTTGTGTGAATGGGCAGAGGAAGAAAGCACTCAGTGCTGGAGAAGGTTAGCTGGCTGACATTGCAGGCACAGTACGCAGCACTCTGTACTTGCACCTTGCCTGTGGCAAATGCATACATACTCTGATGAGGAAGAGACAAGCGGTGCAGGTCCTCTACTGGCTTTCCCACTTATCTGTAGATGACAACAGAGAAGCTTGCCCATGGAACTTGAGACCGGCTTATGTGCAAGTCTACCCAAAATGGAAGAGCCGTTTCCTCCTGCCCCCAGGGACACGTTCCGTACTTTGCCTGGGCAGAGGCTGTGAGGCTTTGTTGATCCAGCTCGTGGGAAACGGATATATAAATTCTGTGAGGAACGAGGATTTCCTTCCCTGCAGCAGCGCCTGGGCTTCCACGTTGCCTTTGGCACACGGTGCTCGAGCGGCGCTCTCAATGAACTGGAAAGAGCCAAATGACAGGAGTGTTAATCACGACGCTTGATGCACCACCCTCACCCTTCACATACATCTTCCCCTCAGAGAAATATCCCTGAAGGGTAGTCGAGTCTTAGGGGGAGAAACAAGTGCCCGCAAACTTAGGGTGAAATGCAGGTTTCACTCTGCCGTCTGAAAGATCTTGCCCTGCACCTGACTGAGATCACGGCGTGTTAGATCCGTACCCAATCGCACATACAATTCCGCTGGTGGGCACACAGAGCTCCGGCAGAGCTCGAAGTTCCCAGAGGACGTGCAATCCTCCTGGTGGCTGCAACAAGCAATGTCGTACACAGCACACTTGGACCTTGACTTCCTTTCAAGGAAAGACCGCAGGGCAGGGTCATTGAATCGAGAGAGGGAAACACTTGGCTGCATTCCTCAGGTGAGACACAGGTCAAACTGTGCCGGCTGAAAAGCTCAGGTTCCCTTTGGGAAGCTCTTCGTTGTATGCGGGACGGGAAGGCCTTTGCTTGCAGGCTGTGGCCATTGCCAGGCTAGGACGGAGGAAACACCGCCTATCCCAGCACGCTTGTTAGCACGCATGGGAGAGAACTCACGCCCTGTTTCAGTCCCCTGCCAGCCATACATACACGTCAAGGACAGTGTTCCCAGAGATACCTTCCTGTAAATGGGAGAGAGGAAGTTTGACTGGGCACAACTCAGCCTTGGCAGGCCGTCTGAACAGCTTACTCCCTTGATGGCTTTGGCGCAGAGAGCATCACGCAGCGTTCCGTGAAGCTCATGGTAGGCTGATTTTAGGGCTCTCGCCGACACTCCTCGGGCTCTAGCCCTCTCAACCTCTTCCGGCCCTTACTGGCCTTCTCTGACACACCCCGGCGAGTACAGGGCTTAGGGCGACACATTCCGTTTACGATGGGCAGCAGGAATTCACAGCAGTGTGTCAAGCCCTCCGGCCTTCTCTCCTTCGGCACGCAGAGGTTTTGCACTTCTTGCAAACACCTCAGCGGAGAGCCCAAAGTATTCCTGATCTCTTCAACAATGTAGTGCTGCACTAGACTTTAAATATGTCTTCGCTGCGAGATACATTAGAGCGTGTAGTCGTTGCT
Source organism: Eubalaena glacialis (assembly GCF_028564815.1). Lineage (NCBI taxonomy): Eukaryota > Metazoa > Chordata > Mammalia > Artiodactyla > Balaenidae > Eubalaena > Eubalaena glacialis. The sequence continues at coordinate 34,137,387 of NC_083734.1, read as the reverse complement.
TCTGAAGGTGAGGAACGCTTCCCTAATGGGCTTTCAGGGAGAAACCTGCTGCGAGTGGCCGTCTGCAAGCCCTTGCGATCACATTCGTCAGCGGCTGTGGTGGCAGTCAAGTTCTGACAGCAAATGGAAATATCAGCTCTCCAGGTTTACGAAACGCACCCCTCCGTGTGTCAAAGGCAAAAGTCTACCTTTCCTTCAGAGTCCTCAACCCTGTGAGACAAACATGGTGCGGGTGGCTCCATTCAAAGTGTTTCTCAGGATACCGGGGGAAACTTCCCATTCTAAGAGGGACGAATAGGCTCTGTTTCCTGTCCGGTCAAGTCCATTTCCAGGAACACATCAGAGTCCTTGGTCAAGCGCGTTGTGTGAATGGGCAGAGGAAGAAAGCACTCAGTGCTGGAGAAGGTTAGCTGGCTGACATTGCAGGCACAGTACGCAGCACTCTGTACTTGCACCTTGCCTGTGGCAAATGCATACATACTCTGATGAGGAAGAGACAAGCGGTGCAGGTCCTCTACTGGCTTTCCCACTTATTTGTAGATGACAACAGAGAAGCTTGACCATGGAACTTGAGACCGGCTTATGTGCAAGTCTACCCAAAATGGAAGAGCCGTTTCCTCCTGCCCCCAGGGACACGTTCCGTACTTTGCCTGGGCAGAGGCTGTGAGGCTTTGTTGATCCAGCTCGTGGGAAACGGATATATAAATTCTGTGAGGAACGAGGATTTCCTTCCCTGCAGCAGCGCCTGTGCTTCCACGTTGCCTTTGGCACACGGTGCTCGAGCGGCGCTCTCAATGAACTGGAAAGAGCCAAATGACAGGAGTGTTAATCACGACGCTTGATGCACCACCCTCACCCTTCACATACATCTTCCCCTCAGAGAAATATCCCTGAAGGGTAGTCGAGTCTTAGGGGGAGAAACAAGTGCCCGCAAACTTAGGGTGAAATGCAGGTTTCACTCTGCCGTCTGAAAGATCTTGCCCTGCACCTGACTGAGATCACGGCGTGTTAGATCCGTACCCAATCGCACATACAATTCCGCTGGTGGGCACACAGAGCTCCGGCAGAGCTCGAAGTTCCCAGAGGACGTGCAATCCTCCTGGTGGCTGCAACAAGCAATGTCGTACACAGCACACTTGGACCTTGACTTCCTTTCAAGGAAAGGCCGCAGGGCAGGGTCATTGAATCGAGAGAGGGAAACACTTGGCTGCATTCCTCAGGTGAGACACAGGTCAAACTGTGCCGGCTGAAAAGCTCAGGTTCCCTTTGGGAAGCTCTTCGTTGTATGCGGGACGGGAAGGCCTTTGCTTGCAGGCTGTGGCCATTGCCAGGCTAGGACGGAGGAAACACCGCCTATCCCAGCACGCTTGTTAGCACGCATGGGAGAGAACTCACGCCCTGTTTCAGTCCCCTGCCAGCCATACATACACGTCAAGGACAGTGTTCCCAGAGATACCTTCCTGTAAATGGGAGAGAGGAAGTTTGACTGGGCACAACTCAGCCTTGGCAGGCCGTCTGAACAGCTTACTCCCTTGATGGCTTTGGCGCAGAGAGCATCACGCAGCGTTCCGTGAAGCTCATGGTAGGCTGATTTTAGGGCTCTCGCCGACACTCCTCGGGCTCTAGCCCTCTCAACCTCTTCCGGCCCTTACTGGCCTTCTCTGACACACCCCGGCGAGTACAGGGCTTAGGGCGACACATTCCGTTTACGATGGGCAGCAGGAATTCACAGCAGTGTGTCAAGCCCTCCGGCCTTCTCTCCTTCGGCACGCAGAGGTTTTGCACTTCTTGCAAACACCTCAGCGGAGAGCCCAAAGTATTCCTGATCTCTTCAACAATGTAGTGCTGCACTAGACTTCAAATATGTCTTCGCTGCGAGATACATTAGAGCGTGTAGTCGTTGCTTCTGAAGGTGAGGAACGCTTCCCTAATGGGCTTTCAGGGAGAAACCTGCTGCGAGTGGCCGTCTGCAAGCCCTTGCGATCACATTCGTCAGCGGCTGTGGTGGCAGTCAAGTTCTGACAGCAAATGGAAATATCAGCTCTCCATGTTTACGAAACGCACCCCTCCGTGTGTCAAAGGCAAAAGTCTACCTTTCCTTCAGAGTCCTCAACCCTGTGAGACAAACATGGTGCGGGTGGCTCCATTCAAAGTGTTTCTCAGGATACCGGGGGAAACTTCCCATTCTAAGAGGGACGAATAGGCTCTGTTTCCTGTCCGGTCAAGTCCATTTCCAGGAACACATCAGAGTCCTTGGTCAAGCGCGTTGTGTGAATGGGCAGAGGAAGAAAGCACTCAGTGCTGGAGAAGGTTAGCTGGCTGACATTGCAGGCACAGTACGCAGCACTCTGTACTTGCACCTTGCCTGTGGCAAATGCATACATACTCTGATGAGGAAGAGACAAGCGGTGCAGGTCCTCTACTGGCTTTCCCACTTATTTGTAGATGACAACAGAGAAGCTTGCCCATGGAACTTGAGACCGGCTTATGTGCAAGTCTACCCAAAATGGAAGAGCCGTTTCCTCCTGCCCCCAGGGACACGTTCCGTACTTTGCCTGGGCAGAGGCTGTGAGGCTTTGTTGATCCAGCTCGTGGGAAACGGATATATAAATTCTGTGAGGAACGAGGATTTCCTTCCCTGCAGCAGCGCCTGTGCTTCCACGTTGCCTTTGGCACACGGTGCTCGAGCGGCGCTCTCAATGAACTGGAAAGAGCCAAATGACAGGAGTGTTAATCACGACGCTTGATGCACCACCCTCACCCTTCACATACATCTTCCCCTCAGAGAAATATCCCTGAAGGGTAGTCGAGTCTTAGGGGGAGAAACAAGTGCCCGCAAACTTAGGGTGAAATGCAGGTTTCACTCTGCCGTCTGAAAGATCTTGCCCTGCACCTGACTGAGATCACGGCGTGTTAGATCCGTACCCAATCGCACATACAATTCCGCTGGTGGGCACACAGAGCTCCGGCAGAGCTCGAAGTTCCCAGAGCACGTGCAATCCTCCTGGTGGCTGCAACAAGCAATGTCGTACACAGCACACTTGGACCTTGACTTCCTTTCAAGGAAAGGCCGCAGGGCAGGGTCATTGAATCGAGAGAGGGAAACACTTGGCTGCATTCCTCAGGTGAGACACAGGTCAAACTGTGCCGGCTGAAAAGCTCAGGTTCCCTTTGGGAAGCTCTTCGTTGTAGGCGGGACGGGAAGGCCTTTGCTTGCAGGCTGTGGCCATTGCCAGGCTAGGACGGAGGAAACACCGCCTATCCCAGCACGCTTGTTAGCACGCATGGGAGAGAACTCACGCCCTGTTTCAGTCCCCTGCCAGCCATACATACACGTCAAGGACAGTGTTCCCAGAGATACCTTCCTGTAAATGGGAGAGAGGAAGTTTGACTGGGCACAACTCAGCCTTGGCAGGCCGTCTGAACAGCTTACTCCCTTGATGGCTTTGGCGCAGAGAGCATCACGCAGCGTTCCGTGAAGCTCATGGTAGGCTGATTTTAGGGCTCTCGCCGACACTCCTCGGGCTCTAGCCCTCTCAACCTCTTCCGGCCCTTACTGGCCTTCTCTGACACACCCCGGCGAGTACAGGGCTTAGGGCGACACATTCCGTTTACGATGGGCAGCAGGAATTCACAGCAGTGTGTCAAGCCCTCCGGCCTTCTCTCCTTCGGCACGCAGAGGTTTTGCACTTCTTGCAAACACCTCAGCGGAGAGCCCAAAGTATTCCTGATCTCTTCAACAATGTAGTGCTGCACTAGACTTCAAATATGTCTTCGCTGCGAGATACATTAGAGCGTGTAGTCGTTGCTTCTGAAGGTGAGGAACGCTTCCCTAATGGGCTTTCAGGGAGAAACCTGCTGTGAGTGGCCGTCTGCAAGCCCTTGCGATCACATTCGTCAGCGGCTGTGGTGGCAGTCAAGTTCTGACAGCAAATGGAAATATCAGCTCTCCATGTTTACGAAACGCACCCCTCCGTGTGTCAAAGGCAAAAGTCTACCTTTCCTTCAGAGTCCTCAACCCTGTGAGACAAACATGGTGCGGGTGGCTCCATTCAAAGTGTTTCTCAGGATACCGGGGGAAACTTCCCATTCTAAGAGGGACGAATAGGCTCTGTTTCCTGTCCGGTCAAGTCCATTTCCAGGAACACATCAGAGTCCTTGGTCAAGCGCGTTGTGTGAATGGGCAGAGGAAGAAAGCACTCAGTGCTGGAGAAGGTTAGCTGGCTGACATTGCAGGCACAGTACGCAGCACTCTGTACTTGCACCTTGCCTGTGGCAAATGCATACATACTCTGATGAGGAAGAGACAAGCGGTGCAGGTCCTCTACTGGCTTTCCCACTTATTTGTAGATGACAACAGAGAAGCTTGCCCATGGAACTTGAGACCGGCTTATGTGCAAGTCTACCCAAAATGGAAGAGCCGTTTCCTCCTGCCCCCAGGGACACGTTCCGTACTTTGCCTGGGCAGAGGCTGTGAGGCTTTGTTGATCCCAGCTCGTGGGAAACGGATATATAAATTCTGTGAGGAACGAGGATTTCCTTCCCTGCAGCAGCGCCTGTGCTTCCACGTTGCCTTTGGCACACGGTGCTCGAGCGGCGCTCTCAATGAACTGGAAAGAGCCAAATGACAGGAGTGTTAATCACGACGCTTGATGCACCACCCTCACCCTTCACATACATCTTCCCCTCAGAGAAATATCCCTGAAGGGTAGTCGAGTCTTAGGGGGAGAAACAAGTGCCCGCAAACTTAGGGTGAAATGCAGGTTTCACTCTGCCGTCTGAAAGATCTTGCCCTGCACCTGACTGAGATCACGGCGTGTTAGATCCGTACCCAATCGCACATACAATTCCGCTGGTGGGCACACAGAGCTCCGGCAGAGCTCGAAGTTCCCAGAGCACGTGCAATCCTCCTGGTGGCTGCAACAAGCAATGTCGTACACAGCACACTTGGACCTTGACTTCCTTTCAAGGAAAGGCCGCAGGGCAGGGTCATTGAATCGAGAGAGGGAAACACTTGGCTGCATTCCTCAGGTGAGACACAGGTCAAAGTGTGCCGGCTGAAAAGCTCAGGTTCCCTTTGGGAAGCTCTTCGTTGTATGCGGGACGGGAAGGCCTTTGCTTGCAGGCTGTGGCCATTGCCAGGCTAGGACGGAGGAAACACCGCCTATCCCAGCACGCTTGTTAGCACGCATGGGAGAGAACTCACGCCCTGTTTCAGTCCCCTGCCAGCCATACATACACGTCAAGGACAGTGTTCCCAGAGATACCTTCCTGTAAATGGGAGAGAGGAAGTTTGACTGGGCACAACTCAGCCTTGGCAGGCCGTCTGAACAGCTTACTCCCTTGATGGCTTTGGCGCAGAGAGCATCACGCAGCGTTCCGTGAAGCTCATGGTAGGCTGATTTTAGGGCTCTCGCTGACACTCCTCGGGCTCTAGCCCTCTCAACCTCTTCCGGCCCTTACTGGCCTTCTCTGACACACCCCGGCGAGTACAGGGCTTAGGGCGACACATTCCGTTTACGATGGGCAGCAGGAATTCACAGCAGTGTGTCAAGCCCTCCGGCCTTCTCTCCTTCGGCACGCAGAGGTTTTGCACTTCTTGCAAACACCTCAGCGGAGAGCCCAAAGTATTCCTGATCTCTTCAACAATGTAGTGCTGCACTAGACTTCAAATATGTCTTCGCTGCGAGATACATTAGAGCGTGTAGTCGTTGCTTCTGAAGGTGAGGAACGCTTCCCTAATGGGCTTTCAGGGAGAAACCTGCTGCGAGTGGCCGTCTGCAAGCCCTTGCGATCACATTCGTCAGCGGCTGTGGTGGCAGTCAAGTTCTGACAGCAAATGGAAATATCAGCTCTCCATGTTTACGAAACGCACCCCTCCGTGTGTCAAAGGCAAAAGTCTACCTTTCCTTCAGAGTCCTCAACCCTGTGAGACAAACATGGTGCGGGTGGCTCCATTCAAAGTGTTTCTCAGGATACCGGGGGAAACTTCCCATTCTAAGAGGGACGAATAGGCTCTGTTTCCTGTCCGGTCAAGTCCATTTCCAGGAACACATCAGAGTCCTTGGTCAAGCGCGTTGTGTGAATGGGCAGAGGAAGAAAGCACTCAGTGCTGGAGAAGGTTAGCTGGCTGACATTGCAGGCACAGTACGCAGCACTCTGTACTTGCACCTTGCCTGTGGCAAATGCATACATACTCTGATGAGGAAGAGACAAGCGGTGCAGGTCCTCTACTGGCTTTCCCACTTATTTGTAGATGACAACAGAGAAGCTTGCCCATGGAACTTGAGACCGGCTTATGTGCAAGTCTACCCAAAATGGAAGAGCCGTTTCCTCCTGCCCCCAGGGACACGTTCCGTACTTTGCCTGGGCAGAGGCTGTGAGGCTTTGTTGATCCAGCTCGTGGGAAACGGATATATAAATTCTGTGAGGAACGAGGATTTCCTTCCCTGCAGCAGCGCCTGGGCTTCCACGTTGCCTTTGGCACACGGTGCTCGAGCGGCGCTCTCAATGAACTGGAAAGAGCCAAATGACAGGAATGTTAATCACGACGCTTGATGCACCACCCTCACCCTTCACATACATCTTCCCCTCAGAGAAATATCCCTGAAGGGTAGTCGAGTCTTAGGGGGAGAAACAAGTGCCCGCAAACTTAGGGTGAAATGCAGGTTTCACTCTGCCGTCTGAAAGATCTTGCCCTGCACCTGACTGAGATCACGGCGTGTTAGATCCGTACCCAATCGCACATACAATTCCGCTGGTGGGCACACAGAGCTCCGGCAGAGCTCGAAGTTCCCAGAGCACGTGCAATCCTCCTGGTGGCTGCAACAAGCAATGTCGTACACAGCACACTTGGACCTTGACTTCCTTTCAAGGAAAGGCCGCAGGGCAGGGTCATTGAATCGAGAGAGGGAAACACTTGGCTGCATTCCTCAGGTGAGACACAGGTCAAAGTGTGCCGGCTGAAAAGCTCAGGTTCCCTTTGGGAAGCTCTTCGTTGTATGCGGGACGGGAAGGCCTTTGCTTGCAGGCTGTGGCCATTGCCAGGCTAGGACGGAGGAAACACCGCCTATCCCAGCACGCTTGTTAGCACGCATGGGAGAGAACTCACGCCCTGTTTCAGTCGCCTGCCAGCCATACATACACGTCAAGGACAGTGTTCCCAGAGATACCTTCCTGTAAATGGGAGAGAGGAAGTTTGACTGGGCACAACTCAGCCTTGGCAGGCCGTCTGAACAGCTTACTCCCTTGATGGCTTTGGCGCAGAGAGCATCACGCAGCGTTCCGTGAAGCTCATGGTAGGCTGATTTTAGGGCTCTCGCCGACACTCCTCGGGCTCTAGCCCTCTCAACCTCTTCCGGCCCTTACTGGCCTTCTCTGACACACCCCGGCGAGTACAGGGCTTAGGGCGACACATTGCGTTTACGATGGGCAGCAGGAATTCACAGCAGTGTGTCAAGCCCTCCGGCCTTCTCTCCTTCGGCACGCAGAGGTTTTGCACTTCTTGCAAACACCTCAGCGGAGAGCCCAAAGTATTCCTGATCTCTTCAACAATGTAGTGCTGCACTAGACTTCAAATATGTCTTCGCTGCGAGATACATTAGAGCGTGTAGTCGTTGCTTCTGAAGGTGAGGAACGCTTCCCTAATGGGCTTTCAGGGAGAAACCTGCTGCGAGTGGCCGTCTGCAAGCCCTTGCGATCACATTCGTCAGCGGCTGTGGTGGCAGTCAAGTTCTGACAGCAAATGGAAATATCAGCTCTCCATGTTTACGAAACGCACCCCTCCGTGTGTCAAAGGCAAAAGTCTACCTTTCCTTCAGAGTCCTCAACCCTGTGAGACAAACATGGTGCGGGTGGCTCCATTCAAAGTGTTTCTCAGGATACCGGGGGAAACTTCCCATTCTAAGAGGGACGAATAGGCTCTGTTTCCTGTCCGGTCAAGTCCATTTCCAGGAACACATCAGAGTCCTTGGTCAAGCGCGTTGTGTGAATGGGCAGAGGAAGAAAGCACTCAGTGCTGGAGAAGGTTAGCTGGCTGACATTGCAGGCACAGTACGCAGCACTCTGTACTTGCACCTTGCCTGTGGCAAATGCATACATACTCTGATGAGGAAGAGACAAGCGGTGCAGGTCCTCTACTGGCTTTCCCACTTATTTGTAGATGACAACAGAGAAGCTTGCCCATGGAACTTGAGACCGGCTTATGTGCAAGTCTACCCAAAATGGAAGAGCCGTTTCCTCCTGCCCCCAGGGACACGTTCCGTACTTTGCCTGGGCAGAGGCTGTGAGGCTTTGTTGATCCAGCTCGTGGGAAACGGATATATAAATTCTGTGAGGAACGAGGATTTCCTTCCCTGCAGCAGCGCCTGTGCTTCCACGTTGCCTTTGGCACACGGTGCTCGAGCGGCGCTCTCAATGAACTGGAAAGAGCCAAATGACAGGAGTGTTAATCACGACGCTTGATGCACCACCCTCACCCTTCACATACATCTTCCCCTCAGAGAAATATCCCTGAAGGGTAGTCGAGTCTTAGGGGGAGAAACAAGTGCCCGCAAACTTAGGGTGAAATGCAGGTTTCACTCTGCCGTCTGAAAGATCTTGCCCTGCACCTGACTGAGATCACGGCGTGTTAGATCCGTACCCAATCGCACATACAATTCCGCTGGTGGGCACACAGAGCTCCGGCAGAGCTCGAAGTTCCCAGAGCACGTGCAATCCTCCTGGTGGCTGCAACAAGCAATGTCGTACACAGCACACTTGGACCTTGACTTCCTTTCAAGGAAAGGCCGCAGGGCAGGGTCATTGAATCGAGAGAGGGAAACACTTGGCTGCATTCCTCAGGTGAGACACAGGTCAAAGTGTGCCGGCTGAAAAGCTCAGGTTCCCTTTGGGAAGCTCTTCGTTGTATGCGGGACGGGAAGGCCTTTGCTTGCAGGCTGTGGCCATTGCCAGGCTAGGACGGAGGAAACACCGCCTATCCCAGCACGCTTGTTAGCACGCATGGGAGAGAACTCACGCCCTGTTTCAGTCCCCTGCCAGCCATACATACACGTCAAGGACAGTGTTCCCAGAGATACCTTCCTGTAAATGGGAGAGAGGAAGTTTGACTGGGCACAACTCAGCCTTGGCAGGCCGTCTGAACAGCTTACTCCCTTGATGGCTTTGGCGCAGAGAGCATCAGGCAGCGTTCCGTGAAGCTCATGGTAGGCTGATTTTAGGGCTCTCGCCGACACTCCTCGGGCTCTAGCCCTCTCAACCTCTTCCGGCCCTTACTGGCCTTCTCTGACACACCTCGGCGAGTACAGAGCTTAGGGCGACACATTCCGTTTACGATGGGCAGCAGGAATTCACAGCAGTGTGTCAAGCCCTCCGGCCTTCTCTCCTTCGGCACGCAGAGGTTTTGCACTTCTTGCAAACACCTCAGCGGAGAGCCCAAAGTATTCCTGATCTCTTCAACAATGTAGTGCTGCACTAGACTTCAAATATGTCTTCGCTGCGAGATACATTAGAGCGTGTAGTCGTTGCTTCTGAAGGTGAGGAACGCTTCCCTAATGGGCTTTCAGGGAGAAACCTGCTGCGAGTGGCCGTCTGCAAGCCCTTGCGATCACATTCGTCAGCGGCTGTGGTGGCAGTCAAGTTCTGACAGCAAATGGAAATATCAGCTCTCCATGTTTACGAAACGCACCCCTCCGTGTGTCAAAGGCAAAAGTCTACCTTTCCTTCAGAGTCCTCAACCCTGTGAGACAAACATGGTGCGGGTGGCTCCATTCAAAGTGTTTCTCAGGATACCGGGGGAAACTTCCCATTCTAAGAGGGACGAATAGGCTCTGTTTCCTGTCCGGTCAAGTCCATTTCCAGGAACACATCAGAGTCCTTGGTCAAGCGCGTTGTGTGAATGGGCAGAGGAAGAAAGCACTCAGTGCTGGAGAAGGTTAGCTGGCTGACATTGCAGGCACAGTACGCAGCACTCTGTACTTGCACCTTGCCTGTGGCAAATGCATACATACTCTGATGAGGAAGAGACAAGCGGTGCAGGTCCTCTACTGGCTTTCCCACTTATTTGTAGATGACAACAGAGAAGCTTGCCCATGGAACTTGAGACCGGCTTATGTGCAAGTCTACCCAAAATGGAAGAGCCGTTTCCTCCTGCCCCCAGGGACACGTTCCGTACTTTGCCTGGGCAGAGGCTGTGAGGCTTTGTTGATCCAGCTCGTGGGAAACGGATATATAAATTCTGTGAGGAACGAGGATTTCCTTCCCTGCAGCAGCGCCTGTGCTTCCACGTTGCCTTTGGCACACGGTGCTCGAGCGGCGCTCTCAATGAACTGGAAAGAGCCAAATGACAGGAATGTTAATCACGACGCTTCATGCACCACCCTCACCCTTCACATACATCTTCCCCTCAGAGAAATATCCCTGAAGGGTAGTCGAGTCTTAGGGGGAGAAACAAGTGCCCGCAAACTTAGGGTGAAATGCAGGTTTCACTCTGCCGTCTGAAAGATCTTGCCCTGCACCTGACTGAGATCACGGCGTGTTAGATCCGTACCCAATCGCACATACAATTCCGCTGGTGGGCACACAGAGCTCCGGCAGAGCTCGAAGTTCCCAGAGCACGTGCAATCCTCCTGGTGGCTGCAACAAGCAATGTCGTACACAGCACACTTGGACCTTGACTTCCTTTCAAGGAAAGGCCGCAGGGCAGGGTCATTGAATCGAGAGAGGGAAACACTTGGCTGCATTCCTCAGGTGAGACACAGGTCAAAGTGTGCCGGCTGAAAAGCTCAGGTTCCCTTTGGGAAGCTCTTCGTTGTATGCGGGACGGGAAGGCCTTTGCTTGCAGGCTGTGGCCATTGCCAGGCTAGGACGGAGGAAACACCGCCTATCCCAGCACGCTTGTTAGCACGCATGGGAGAGAACTCACGCCCTGTTTCAGTCGCCTGCCAGCCATACATACACGTCAAGGACAGTGTTCCCAGAGATACCTTCCTGTAAATGGGAGAGAGGAAGTTTGACTGGGCACAACTCAGCCTTGGCAGGCCGTCTGAACAGCTTACTCCCTTGATGGCTTTGGCGCAGAGAGCATCACGCAGCGTTCCGTGAAGCTCATGGTAGGCTGATTTTAGGGCTCTCGCCGACACTCCTCGGGCTCTAGCACTCTCAACCTCTTCCGGCCCTTACTGGCCTTCTCTGACACACCCCGGCGAGTACAGGGCTTAGGGCGACACATTCCGTTTACGATGGGCAGCAGGAATTCACAGCAGTGTGTCAAGCCCTCCGGCCTTCTCTCCTTCGGCACGCAGAGGTTTTGCACTTCTTGCAAACACCTCAGCGGAGAGCCCAAAGTATTCCTGATCTCTTCAACAATGTAGTGCTGCACTAGACTTCAAATATGTCTTCGCTGCGAGATACATTAGAGCGTGTAGTCGTTGCTTCTGAAGGTGAGGAACGCTTCCCTAATGGGCTTTCAGGGAGAAACCTGCTGCGAGTGGCCGTCTGCAAGCCCTTGCGATCACATTCGTCAGCGGCTGTGGTGGCAGTCAAGTTCTGACAGCAAATGGAAATATCAGCTCTCCAGGTTTACGAAACGCACCCCTCCGTGTGTCAAAGGCAAAAGTCTACCTTTCCTTCAGAGTCCTCAACCCTGTGAGACAAACATGCTGCGGGTGGCTCCATTCAAAGTGTGTCTCAGGATACCGGGGGAAACTTCCCATGCTAAGAGGGACGAATAGGCTCTCTTTCCTGTCCGGTCAAGTCCATTTCCAGGAACACATCAGAGTCCTTGGTCAAGCGCGTTGTGTGAATGGGCAGAGGAAGAAAGCACTCAGTGCTGGAGAAGGTTAGCTGGCTGACATTGCAGGCACAGTACGCAGCACTCTGTACTTGCACCTTGCCTGTGGCAAATGCATACATACTCTGATGAGGAAGAGACAAGCGGTGCAGGTCCTCTACTGGCTTTCCCACTTATTTGTAGATGACAACAGAGAAGCTTGCCCATGGAACTTGAGACCGGCTTATGTGCAAGTCTACCCAAAATGGAAGAGCCGTTTCCTCCTGCCCCCAGGGACACGTTCCGTACTTTGCCTGGGCAGAGGCTGTGAGGCTTTGTTGATCCAGCTCGTGGGAAACGGATATATAAATTCTGTGAGGAACGAGGATTTCCTTCCCTGCAGCAGCGCCTGTGCTTCCACGTTGCCTTTGGCACACGGTGCTCGAGCGGCGCTCTCAATGAACTGGAAAGAGCCAAATGACAGGAATGTTAATCACGACGCTTGATGCACCACCCTCACCCTTCACATACATCTTCCCCTCAGAGAAATATCCCTGAAGGGTAGTCGAGTCTTAGGGGGAGAAACAAGTGCCCGCAAACTTAGGGTGAAATGCAGGTTTCACTCTGCCGTCTGAAAGATCTTGCCCTGCACCTGACTGAGATCACGGCGTGTTAGATCCGTACCCAATCGCACATACAATTCCGCTGGTGGGCACACAGAGCTCCGGCAGAGCTCGAAGTTCCCAGAGCACGTGCAATCCTCCTGGTGGCTGCAACAAGCAATGTCGTACACAGCACACTTGGACCTTGACTTCCTTTCAAGGAAAGGCCGCAGGGCAGGGTCATTGAATCGAGAGAGGGAAACACTTGGCTGCATTCCTCAGGTGAGACACAGGTCAAACTGTGCCGGCTGAAAAGCTCAGGTTCCCTTTGGGAAGCTCTTCGTTGTATGCGGGACGGGAAGGCCTTTGCTTGCAGGCTGTGGCCATTGCCAGGCTAGGACGGAGGAAACACCGCCTATCCCAGCACGCTTGTTAGCACGCATGGGAGAGAACTCACGCCCTGTTTCAGTCCCCTGCCAGCCATACATACACGTCAAGGACAGTGTTCCCAGAGATACCTTCCTGTAAATGGGAGAGAGGAAGTTTGACTGGGCACAACTCAGCCTTGGCAGGCCGTCTGAACAGCTTACTCCCTTGATGGCTTTGGAGCAGAGAGCATCACGCAGCGTTCCGTGAAGCTCATGGTAGGCTGATTTTAGGGCTCTCGCCGACACTCCTCGGGCTCTAGCCCTCTCAACCTCTTCCGGCCCTTACTGGCCTTCTCTGACACACCTCGGCGAGTACAGAGCTTAGGGCGACACATTCCGTTTACGATGGGCAGCAGGAATTCACAGCAGTGTGTCAAGCCCTCCGGCCTTCTCTCCTTCGGCACGCAGAGGTTTTGCACTTCTTGCAAACACCTCAGCGGAGAGCCCAAAGTATTCCTGATCTCTTCAACAATGTAGTGCTGCACTAGACTTCAAATATGTCTTCGCTGCGAGATACATTAGAGCGTGTAGTCGTTGCTTCTGAAGGTGAGGAACGCTTCCCTAATGGGCTTTCAGGGAGAAACCTGCTGCGAGTGGCCGTCTGCAAGCCCTTGCGATCACATTCGTCAGCGGCTGTGGTGGCAGTCAAGTTCTGACAGCAAATGGAAATATCAGCTCTCCAGGTTTACGAAACGCACCCCTCCGTGTGTCAAAGGCAAAAGTCTACCTTTCCTTCAGAGTCCTCAACCCTGTGAGACAAACATGGTGCGGGTGGCTCCATTCAAAGTGTGTCTCAGGATACCGGGGGAAACTTCCCATTCTAAGAGGGACGAATAGGCTCTCTTTCCTGTCCGGTCAAGTCCATTTCCAGGAACACATCAGAGTCCTTGGTCAAGCGCGTTGTGTGAATGGGCAGAGGAAGAAAGCACTCAGTGCTGGAGAAGGTTAGCTGGCTGACATTGCAGGCACAGTACGCAGCACTCTGTACTTGCACCTTGCCTGTGGCAAATGCATACATACTCTGATGAGGAAGAGACAAGCGGTGCAGGTCCTCTACTGGCTTTCCCACTTATTTGTAGATGACAACAGAGAAGCTTGCCCATGGAACTTGAGACCGGCTTATGTGCAAGTCTACCCAAAATGGAAGAGCCGTTTCCTCCTGCCCCCAGGGACACGTTCCGTACTTTGCCTGGGCAGAGGCTGTGAGGCTTTGTTGATCCAGCTCGTGGGAAACGGATATATAAATTCTGTGAGGAACGAGGATTTCCTTCCCTGCAGCAGCGCCTGTGCTTCCACGTTGCCTTTGGCACACGGTGCTCGAGCGGCGCTCTCAATGAACTGGAAAGAGCCAAATGACAGGAATGTTAATCACGACGCTTGATGCACCACCCTCACCCTTCACATACATCTTCCCGTCAGAGAAATATCCCTGAAGGGTAGTCGAGTCTTAGGGGGAGAAACAAGTGCCCGCAAACTTAGGGTGAAATGCAGGTTTCACTCTGCCGTCTGAAAGATCTTGCCCTGCACCTGACTGAGATCACGGCGTGTTAGATCCGTACCCAATCGCACATACAATTCCGCTGGTGGGCACACAGAGCTCCGGCAGAGCTCGAAGTTCCCAGAGCACGTGCAATCCTCCTGGTGGCTGCAACAAGCAATGTCGTACACAGCACACTTGGACCTTGACTTCCTTTCAAGGAAAGGCCGCAGGGCAGGGTCATTGAATCGAGAGAGGGAAACACTTGGCTGCATTCCTCAGGTGAGACACAGGTCAAACTGTGCCGGCTGAAAAGCTCAGGTTCCCTTTGGGAAGCTCTTCGTTGTATGCGGGACGGGAAGGCCTTTGCTTGCAGGCTGTGGCCATTGCCAGGCTAGGACGGAGGAAACACCGCCTATCCCAGCACGCTTGTTAGCACGCATGGGAGAGAACTCACGCCCTGTTTCAGTCCCCTGCCAGCCATACATACACGTCAAGGACAGTGTTCCCAGAGATACCTTCCTGTAAATGGGAGAGAGGAAGTTTGACTGGGCACAACTCAGCCTTGGCAGGCCGTCTGAACAGCTTACTCCCTTGATGGCTTTGGCGCAGAGAGCATCACGCAGCGTTCCGTGAAGCTCATGGTAGGCTGATTTTAGGGCTCTCGCCGACACTCCTCGGGCTCTAGCCCTCTCAACCTCTTCCGGCCCTTACTGGCCTTCTCTGACACACCCCGGCGAGTACAGAGCTTAGGGCGACACATTCCGTTTACGATGGGCAGCAGGAATTCACAGCAGTGTGTCAAGCCCTCCGGCCTTCTCTCCTTCGGCACGCAGAGGTTTTGCACTTCTTGCAAACACCTCAGCGGAGAGCCCAAAGTATTCCTGATCTCTTCAACAATGTAGTGCTGCACTAGACTTCAAATATGTCTTCGCTGCGAGATACATTAGAGCGTGTAGTCGTTGCTTCTGAAGGTGAGGAACGCTTCCCTAATGGGCTTTCAGGGAGAAACCTGCTGCGAGTGGCCGTCTGCAAGCCCTTGCGATCACATTCGTCAGCGGCTGTGGTGGCAGTCAAGTTCTGACAGCAAATGGAAATATCAGCTCTCCAGGTTTACGAAACGCACCCCTCCGTGTGTCAAAGGCAAAAGTCTACCTTTCCTTCAGAGTCCTCAACCCTGTGAGACAAACATGGTGCGGGTGGCTCCATTCAAAGTGTGTCTCAGGATACCGGGGGAAACTTCCCATGCTAAGAGGGACGAATAGGCTCTCTTTCCTGTCCGGTCAAGTCCATTTCCAGGAACACATCAGAGTCCTTGGTCAAGCGCGTTGTGTGAATGGGCAGAGGAAGAAAGCACTCAGTGCTGGAGAAGGTTAGCTGGCTGACATTGCAGGCACAGTACGCAGCACTCTGTACTTGCACCTTGCCTGTGGCAAATGCATACATACTCTGATGAGGAAGAGACAAGCGGTGCAGGTCCTCTACTGGCTTTCCCACTTATTTGTAGATGACAACAGAGAAGCTTGCCCATGGAACTTGAGACCGGCTTATGTGCAAGTCTACCCAAAATGGAAGAGCCGTTTCCTCCTGCCCCCAGGGACACGTTCCGTACTTTGCCTGGGCAGAGGCTGTGAGGCTTTGTTGATCCAGCTCGTGGGAAACGGATATATAAATTCTGTGAGGAACGAGGATTTCCTTCCCTGCAGCAGCGCCTGTGCTTCCACGTTGCCTTTGGCACACGGTGCTCGAGCGGCGCTCTCAATGAACTGGAAAGAGCCAAATGACAGGAATGTTAATCACGACGCTTGATGCACCACCCTCACCCTTCACATACATCTTCCCCTCAGAGAAATATCCCTGAAGGGTAGTCGAGTCTTAGGGGGAGAAACAAGTGCCCGCAAACTTAGGGTGAAATGCAGGTTTCACTCTGCCGTCTGAAAGATCTTGCCCTGCACCTGACTGAGATCACGGCGTGTTAGATCCGTACCCAATCGCACATACAATTCCGCTGGTGGGCACACAGAGCTCCGGCAGAGCTCGAAGTTCCCAGAGCACGTGCAATCCTCCTGGTGGCTGCAACAAGCAATGTCGTACACAGCACACTTGGACCTTGACTTCCTTTCAAGGAAAGGCCGCAGGGCAGGGTCATTGAATCGAGAGAGGGAAACACTTGGCTGCATTCCTCAGGTGAGACACAGGTCAAACTGTGCCGGCTGAAAAGCTCAGGTTCCCTTTGGGAAGCTCTTCGTTGTATGCGGGACGGGAAGGCCTTTGCTTGCAGGCTGTGGCCATTGCCAGGCTAGGACGGAGGAAACACCGCCTATCCCAGCACGCTTGTTAGCACGCATGGGAGAGAACTCACGCCCTGTTTCAGTCCCCTGCCAGCCATACATACACGTCAAGGACAGTGTTCCCAGAGATACCTTCCTGTAAATGGGAGAGAGGAAGTTTGACTGGGCACAACTCAGCCTTGGCAGGCCGTCTGAACAGCTTACTCCCTTGATGGCTTTGGAGCAGAGAGCATCACGCAGCCTTCCGTGAAGCTCATGGTAGGCTGATTTTAGGGCTCTCGCCGACACTCCTCGGGCTCTAGCCCTCTCAACCTCTTCCGGCCCTTACTGGCCTTCTCTGACACACCCCGGCGAGTACAGAGCTTAGGGCGACACATTCCGTTTACGATGGGCAGCAGGAATTCACAGCAGTGTGTCAAGCCCTCCGGCCTTCTCTCCTTCGGCACGCAGAGGTTTTGCACTTCTTGCAAACACCTCAGCGGAGAGCCCAAAGTATTCCTGATCTCTTCAACAATGTAGTGCTGCACTAGACTTCAAATATGTCTTCGCTGCGAGATACATTAGAGCGTGTAGTCGTTGCTTCTGAAGGTGAGGAACGCTTCCCTAATGGGCTTTCAGGGAGAAACCTGCTGCGAGTGGCCGTCTGCAAGCCCTTGCGATCACATTCGTCAGCGGCTGTGGTGGCAGTCAAGTTCTGACAGCAAATGGAAATATCAGCTCTCCAGGTTTACGAAACGCACCCCTCCGTGTGTCAAAGGCAAAAGTCTACCTTTCCTTCAGAGTCCTCAACCCTGTGAGACAAACATGCTGCGGGTGGCTCCATTCAAAGTGTGTCTCAGGATACCGGGGGAAACTTCCCATGCTAAGAGGGACGAATAGGCTCTCTTTCCTGTCCGGTCAAGTCCATTTCCAGGAACACATCAGAGTCCTTGGTCAAGCGCGTTGTGTGAATGGGCAGAGGAAGAAAGCACTCAGTGCTGGAGAAGGTTAGCTGGCTGACATTGCAGGCACAGTACGCAGCACTCTGTACTTGCACCTTGCCTGTGGCAAATGCATACATACTCTGATGAGGAAGAGACAAGCGGTGCAGGTCCTCTACTGGCTTTCCCACTTATTTGTAGATGACAACAGAGAAGCTTGCCCATGGAACTTGAGACCGGCTTATGTGCAAGTCTACCCAAAATGGAAGAGCCGTTTCCTCCTGCCCCCAGGGACACGTTCCGTACTTTGCCTGGGCAGAGGCTGTGAGGCTTTGTTGATCCAGCTCGTGGGAAACGGATATATAAATTCTGTGAGGAACGAGGATTTCCTTCCCTGCAGCAGCGCCTGTGCTTCCACGTTGCCTTTGGCACACGGTGCTCGAGCGGCGCTCTCAATGAACTGGAAAGAGCCAAATGACAGGAATGTTAATCACGACGCTTGATGCACCACCCTCACCCTTCACATACATCTTCCCGTCAGAGAAATATCCCTGAAGGGTAGTCGAGTCTTAGGGGGAGAAACAAGTGCCCGCAAACTTAGGGTGAAATGCAGGTTTCACTCTGCCGTCTGAAAGATCTTGCCCTGCACCTGACTGAGATCACGGCGTGTTAGATCCGTACCCAATCGCACATACAATTCCGCTGGTGGGCACACAGAGCTCCGGCAGAGCTCGAAGTTCCCAGAGCACGTGCAATCCTCCTGGTGGCTGCAACAAGCAATGTCGTACACAGCACACTTGGACCTTGACTTCCTTTCAAGGAAAGGCCGCAGGGCAGGGTCATTGAATCGAGAGAGGGAAACACTTGGCTGCATTCCTCAGGTGAGACACAGGTCAAACTGTGCCGGCTGAAAAGCTCAGGTTCCCTTTGGGAAGCTCTTCGTTGTATGCGGGACGGGAAGGCCTTTGCTTGCAGGCTGTGGCCATTGCCAGGCTAGGACGGAGGAAACACCGCCTATCCCAGCACGCTTGTTAGCACGCATGGGAGAGAACTCACGCCCTGTTTCAGTCCCCTGCCAGCCATACATACACGTCAAGGACAGTGTTCCCAGAGATACCTTCCTGTAAATGGGAGAGAGGAAGTTTGACTGGGCACAACTCAGCCTTGGCAGGCCGTCTGAACAGCTTACTCCCTTGATGGCTTTGGCGCAGAGAGCATCACGCAGCGTTCCGTGAAGCTCATGGTAGGCTGATTTTAGGGCTCTCGCCGACACTCCTCGGGCTCTAGCCCTCTCAACCTCTTCCGGCCCTTACTGGCCTTCTCTGACACACCCCGGCGAGTACAGAGCTTAGGGCGACACATTCCGTTTACGATGGGCAGCAGGAATTCACAGCAGTGTGTCAAGCCCTCCGGCCTTCTCTCCTTCGGCACGCAGAGGTTTTGCACTTCTTGCAAACACCTCAGCGGAGAGCCCAAAGTATTCCTGATCTCTTCAACAATGTAGTGCTGCACTAGACTTCAAATATGTCTTCGCTGCGAGATACATTAGAGCGTGTAGTCGTTGCTTCTGAAGGTGAGGAACGCTTCCCTAATGGGCTTTCAGGGAGAAACCTGCTGCGAGTGGCCGTCTGCAAGCCCTTGCGATCACATTCGTCAGCGGCTGTGGTGGCAGTCAAGTTCTGACAGCAAATGGAAATATCAGCTCTCCAGGTTTACGAAACGCACCCCTCCGTGTGTCAAAGGCAAAAGTCTACCTTTCCTTCAGAGTCCTCAACCCTGTGAGACAAACATGGTGCGGGTGGCTCCATTCAAAGTGTGTCTCAGGATACCGGGGGAAACTTCCCATGCTAAGAGGGACGAATAGGCTCTCTTTCCTGTCCGGTCAAGTCCATTTCCAGGAACACATCAGAGTCCTTGGTCAAGCGCGTTGTGTGAATGGGCAGAGGAAGAAAGCACTCAGTGCTGGAGAAGGTTAGCTGGCTGACATTGCAGGCACAGTACGCAGCACTCTGTACTTGCACCTTGCCTGTGGCAAATGCATACATACTCTGATGAGGAAGAGACAAGCGGTGCAGGTCCTCTACTGGCTTTCCCACTTATTTGTAGATGACAACAGAGAAGCTTGCCCATGGAACTTGAGACCGGCTTATGTGCAAGTCTACCCAAAATGGAAGAGCCGTTTCCTCCTGCCCCCAGGGACACGTTCCGTACTTTGCCTGGGCAGAGGCTGTGAGGCTTTGTTGATCCAGCTCGTGGGAAACGGATATATAAATTCTGTGAGGAACGAGGATTTCCTTCCCTGCAGCAGCGCCTGTGCTTCCACGTTGCCTTTGGCACACGGTGCTCGAGCGGCGCTCTCAATGAACTGGAAAGAGCCAAATGACAGGAATGTTAATCACGACGCTTGATGCACCACCCTCACCCTTCACATACATCTTCCCCTCAGAGAAATATCCCTGAAGGGTAGTCGAGTCTTAGGGGGAGAAACAAGTGCCCGCAAACTTAGGGTGAAATGCAGGTTTCACTCTGCCGTCTGAAAGATCTTGCCCTGCACCTGACTGAGATCACGGCGTGTTAGATCCGTACCCAATCGCACATACAATTCCGCTGGTGGGCACACAGAGCTCCGGCAGAGCTCGAAGTTCCCAGAGCACGTGCAATCCTCCTGGTGGCTGCAACAAGCAATGTCGTACACAGCACACTTGGACCTTGACTTCCTTTCAAGGAAAGGCCGCAGGGCAGGGTCATTGAATCGAGAGAGGGAAACACTTGGCTGCATTCCTCAGGTGAGACACAGGTCAAACTGTGCCGGCTGAAAAGCTCAGGTTCCCTTTGGGAAGCTCTTCGTTGTATGCGGGACGGGAAGGCCTTTGCTTGCAGGCTGTGGCCATTGCCAGGCTAGGACGGAGGAAACACCGCCTATCCCAGCACGCTTGTTAGCACGCATGGGAGAGAACTCACGCCCTGTTTCAGTCCCCTGCCAGCCATACATACACGTCAAGGACAGTGTTCCCAGAGATACCTTCCTGTAAATGGGAGAGAGGAAGTTTGACTGGGCACAACTCAGCCTTGGCAGGCCGTCTGAACAGCTTACTCCCTTGATGGCTTTGGAGCAGAGAGCATCACGCAGCGTTCCGTGAAGCTCATGGTAGGCTGATTTTAGGGCTCTCGCCGACACTCCTCGGGCTCTAGCCCTCTCAACCTCTTCCGGCCCTTACTGGCCTTCTCTGACACACCCCGGCGAGTACAGAGCTTAGGGCGACACATTCCGTTTACGATGGGCAGCAGGAATTCACAGCAGTGTGTCAAGCCCTCCGGCCTTCTCTCCTTCGGCACGCAGAGGTTTTGCACTTCTTGCAAACACCTCAGCGGAGAGCCCAAAGTATTCCTGATCTCTTCAACAATGTAGTGCTGCACTAGACTTCAAATATGTCTTCGCTGCGAGATACATTAGAGCGTGTAGTCGTTGCTTCTGAAGGTGAGGAACGCTTCCCTAATGGGCTTTCAGGGAGAAACCTGCTGCGAGTGGCCGTCTGCAAGCCCTTGCGATCACATTCGTCAGCGGCTGTGGTGGCAGTCAAGTTCTGACAGCAAATGGAAATATCAGCTCTCCAGGTTTACGAAACGCACCCCTCCGTGTGTCAAAGGCAAAAGTCTACCTTTCCTTCAGAGTCCTCAACCCTGTGAGACAAACATGGTGCGGGTGGCTCCATTCAAAGTGTGTCTCAGGATACCGGGGGAAACTTCCCATGCTAAGAGGGACGAATAGGCTCTCTTTCCTGTCCGGTCAAGTCCATTTCCAGGAACACATCAGAGTCCTTGGTCAAGCGCGTTGTGTGAATGGGCAGAGGAAGAAAGCACTCAGTGCTGGAGAAGGTTAGCTGGCTGACATTGCAGGCACAGTACGCAGCACTCTGTACTTGCACCTTGCCTGTGGCAAATGCATACATACTCTGATGAGGAAGAGACAAGCGGTGCAGGTCCTCTACTGGCTTTCCCACTTATTTGTAGATGACAACAGAGAAGCTTGCCCATGGAACTTGAGACCGGCTTATGTGCAAGTCTACCCAAAATGGAAGAGCCGTTTCCTCCTGCCCCCAGGGACACGTTCCGTACTTTGCCTGGGCAGAGGCTGTGAGGCTTTGTTGATCCAGCTCGTGGGAAACGGATATATAAATTCTGTGAGGAACGAGGATTTCCTTCCCTGCAGCAGCGCCTGTGCTTCCACGTTGCCTTTGGCACACGGTGCTCGAGCGGCGCTCTCAATGAACTGGAAAGAGCCAAATGACAGGAATGTTAATCACGACGCTTGATGCACCACCCTCACCCTTCACATACATCTTCCCCTCAGAGAAATATCCCTGAAGGGTAGTCGAGTCTTAGGGGGAGAAACAAGTGCCCGCAAACTTAGGGTGAAATGCAGGTTTCACTCTGCCGTCTGAAAGATCTTGCCCTGCACCTGACTGAGATCACGGCGTGTTAGATCCGTACCCAATCGCACATACAATTCCGCTGGTGGGCACACAGAGCTCCGGCAGAGCTCGAAGTTCCCAGAGCACGTGCAATCCTCCTGGTGGCTGCAACAAGCAATGTCGTACACAGCACACTTGGACCTTGACTTCCTTTCAAGGAAAGGCCGCAGGGCAGGGTCATTGAATCGAGAGAGGGAAACACTTGGCTGCATTCCTCAGGTGAGACACAGGTCAAACTGTGCCGGCTGAAAAGCTCAGGTTCCCTTTGGGAAGCTCTTCGTTGTATGCGGGACGGGAAGGCCTTTGCTTGCAGGCTGTGGCCATTGCCAGGCTAGGACGGAGGAAACACCGCCTATCCCAGCACGCTTGTTAGCACGCATGGGAGAGAACTCACGCCCTGTTTCAGTCCCCTGCCAGCCATACATACACGTCAAGGACAGTGTTCCCAGAGATACCTTCCTGTAAATGGGAGAGAGGAAGTTTGACTGGGCACAACTCAGCCTTGGCAGGCCGTCTGAACAGCTTACTCCCTTGATGGCTTTGGAGCAGAGAGCATCACGCAGCGTTCCGTGAAGCTCATGGTAGGCTGATTTTAGGGCTCTCGCCGACACTCCTCGGGCTCTAGCCCTCTCAACCTCTTCCGGCCCTTACTGGCCTTCTCTGACACACCCCGGCGAGTACAGAGCTTAGGGCGACACATTCCGTTTACGATGGGCAGCAGGAATTCACAGCAGTGTGTCAAGCCCTCCGGCCTTCTCTCCTTCGGCACGCAGAGGTTTTGCACTTCTTGCAAACACCTCAGCGGAGAGCCCAAAGTATTCCTGATCTCTTCAACAATGTAGTGCTGCACTAGACTTCAAATATGTCTTCGCTGCGAGATACATTAGAGCGTGTAGTCGTTGCTTCTGAAGGTGAGGAACGCTTCCCTAATGGGCTTTCAGGGAGAAACCTGCTGCGAGTGGCCGTCTGCAAGCCCTTGCGATCACATTCGTCAGCGGCTGTGGTGGCAGTCAAGTTCTGACAGCAAATGGAAATATCAGCTCTCCAGGTTTACGAAACGCACCCCTCCGTGTGTCAAAGGCAAAAGTCTACCTTTCCTTCAGAGTCCTCAACCCTGTGAGACAAACATGGTGCGGGTGGCTCCATTCAAAGTGTGTCTCAGGATACCGGGGGAAACTTCCCATGCTAAGAGGGACGAATAGGCTCTCTTTCCTGTCCGGTCAAGTCCATTTCCAGGAACACATCAGAGTCCTTGGTCAAGCGCGTTGTGTGAATGGGCAGAGGAAGAAAGCACTCAGTGCTGGAGAAGGTTAGCTGGCTGACATTGCAGGCACAGTACGCAGCACTCTGTACTTGCACCTTGCCTGTGGCAAATGCATACATACTCTGATGAGGAAGAGACAAGCGGTGCAGGTCCTCTACTGGCTTTCCCACTTATTTGTAGATGACAACAGAGAAGCTTGCCCATGGAACTTGAGACCGGCTTATGTGCAAGTCTACCCAAAATGGAAGAGCCGTTTCCTCCTGCCCCCAGGGACACGTTCCGTACTTTGCCTGGGCAGAGGCTGTGAGGCTTTGTTGATCCAGCTCGTGGGAAACGGATATATAAATTCTGTGAGGAACGAGGATTTCCTTCCCTGCAGCAGCGCCTGTGCTTCCACGTTGCCTTTGGCACACGGTGCTCGAGCGGCGCTCTCAATGAACTGGAAAGAGCCAAATGACAGGAATGTTAATCACGACGCTTGATGCACCACCCTCACCCTTCACATACATCTTCCCCTCAGAGAAATATCCCTGAAGGGTAGTCGAGTCTTAGGGGGAGAAACAAGTGCCCGCAAACTTAGGGTGAAATGCAGGTTTCACTCTGCCGTCTGAAAGATCTTGCCCTGCACCTGACTGAGATCACGGCGTGTTAGATCCGTACCCAATCGCACATACAATTCCGCTGGTGGGCACACAGAGCTCCGGCAGAGCTCGAAGTTCCCAGAGCACGTGCAATCCTCCTGGTGGCTGCAACAAGCAATGTCGTACACAGCACACTTGGACCTTGACTTCCTTTCAAGGAAAGGCCGCAGGGCAGGGTCATTGAATCGAGAGAGGGAAACACTTGGCTGCATTCCTCAGGTGAGACACAGGTCAAACTGTGCCGGCTGAAAAGCTCAGGTTCCCTTTGGGAAGCTCTTCGTTGTATGCGGGACGGGAAGGCCTTTGCTTGCAGGCTGTGGCCATTGCCAGGCTAGGACGGAGGAAACACCGCCTATCCCAGCACGCTTGTTAGCACGCATGGGAGAGAACTCACGCCCTGTTTCAGTCCCCTGCCAGCCATACATACACGTCAAGGACAGTGTTCCCAGAGATACCTTCCTGTAAATGGGAGAGAGGAAGTTTGACTGGGCACAACTCAGCCTTGGCAGGCCGTCTGAACAGCTTACTCCCTTGATGGCTTTGGAGCAGAGAGCATCACGCAGCGTTCCGTGAAGCTCATGGTAGGCTGATTTTAGGGCTCTCGCCGACACTCCTCGGGCTCTAGCCCTCTCAACCTCTTCCGGCCCTTACTGGCCTTCTCTGACACACCCCGGCGAGTACAGAGCTTAGGGCGACACATTCCGTTTACGATGGGCAGCAGGAATTCACAGCAGTGTGTCAAGCCCTCCGGCCTTCTCTCCTTCGGCACGCAGAGGTTTTGCACTTCTTGCAAACACCTCAGCGGAGAGCCCAAAGTATTCCTGATCTCTTCAACAATGTAGTGCTGCACTAGACTTCAAATATGTCTTCGCTGCGAGATACATTAGAGCGTGTAGTCGTTGCTTCTGAAGGTGAGGAACGCTTCCCTAATGGGCTTTCAGGGAGAAACCTGCTGCGAGTGGCCGTCTGCAAGCCCTTGCGATCACATTCGTCAGCGGCTGTGGTGGCAGTCAAGTTCTGACAGCAAATGGAAATATCAGCTCTCCAGGTTTACGAAACGCACCCCTCCGTGTGTCAAAGGCAAAAGTCTACCTTTCCTTCAGAGTCCTCAACCCTGTGAGACAAACATGGTGCGGGTGGCTCCATTCAAAGTGTGTCTCAGGATACCGGGGGAAACTTCCCATGCTAAGAGGGACGAATAGGCTCTCTTTCCTGTCCGGTCAAGTCCATTTCCAGGAACACATCAGAGTCCTTGGTCAAGCGCGTTGTGTGAATGGGCAGAGGAAGAAAGCACTCAGTGCTGGAGAAGGTTAGCTGGCTGACATTGCAGGCACAGTACGCAGCACTCTGTACTTGCACCTTGCCTGTGGCAAATGCATACATACTCTGATGAGGAAGAGACAAGCGGTGCAGGTCCTCTACTGGCTTTCCCACTTATTTGTAGATGACAACAGAGAAGCTTGCCCATGGAACTTGAGACCGGCTTATGTGCAAGTCTACCCAAAATGGAAGAGCCGTTTCCTCCTGCCCCCAGGGACACGTTCCGTACTTTGCCTGGGCAGAGGCTGTGAGGCTTTGTTGATCCAGCTCGTGGGAAACGGATATATAAATTCTGTGAGGAACGAGGATTTCCTTCCCTGCAGCAGCGCCTGTGCTTCCACGTTGCCTTTGGCACACGGTGCTCGAGCGGCGCTCTCAATGAACTGGAAAGAGCCAAATGACAGGAATGTTAATCACGACGCTTGATGCACCACCCTCACCCTTCACATACATCTTCCCCTCAGAGAAATATCCCTGAAGGGTAGTCGAGTCTTAGGGGGAGAAACAAGTGCCCGCAAACTTAGGGTGAAATGCAGGTTTCACTCTGCCGTCTGAAAGATCTTGCCCTGCACCTGACTGAGATCACGGCGTGTTAGATCCGTACCCAATCGCACATACAATTCCGCTGGTGGGCACACAGAGCTCCGGCAGAGCTCGAAGTTCCCAGAGCACGTGCAATCCTCCTGGTGGCTGCAACAAGCAATGTCGTACACAGCACACTTGGACCTTGACTTCCTTTCAAGGAAAGGCCGCAGGGCAGGGTCATTGAATCGAGAGAGGGAAACACTTGGCTGCATTCCTCAGGTGAGACACAGGTCAAACTGTGCCGGCTGAAAAGCTCAGGTTCCCTTTGGGAAGCTCTTCGTTGTATGCGGGACGGGAAGGCCTTTGCTTGCAGGCTGTGGCCATTGCCAGGCTAGGACGGAGGAAACACCGCCTATCCCAGCACGCTTGTTAGCACGCATGGGAGAGAACTCACGCCCTGTTTCAGTCCCCTGCCAGCCATACATACACGTCAAGGACAGTGTTCCCAGAGATACCTTCCTGTAAATGGGAGAGAGGAAGTTTGACTGGGCACAACTCAGCCTTGGCAGGCCGTCTGAACAGCTTACTCCCTTGATGGCTTTGGAGCAGAGAGCATCACGCAGCGTTCCGTGAAGCTCATGGTAGGCTGATTTTAGGGCTCTCGCCGACACTCCTCGGGCTCTAGCCCTCTCAACCTCTTCCGGCCCTTACTGGCCTTCTCTGACACACCCCGGCGAGTACAGAGCTTAGGGCGACACATTCCGTTTACGATGGGCAGCAGGAATTCACAGCAGTGTGTCAAGCCCTCCGGCCTTCTCTCCTTCGGCACGCAGAGGTTTTGCACTTCTTGCAAACACCTCAGCGGAGAGCCCAAAGTATTCCTGATCTCTTCAACAATGTAGTGCTGCACTAGACTTCAAATATGTCTTCGCTGCGAGATACATTAGAGCGTGTAGTCGTTGCTTCTGAAGGTGAGGAACGCTTCCCTAATGGGCTTTCAGGGAGAAACCTGCTGCGAGTGGCCGTCTGCAAGCCCTTGCGATCACATTCGTCAGCGGCTGTGGTGGCAGTCAAGTTCTGACAGCAAATGGAAATATCAGCTCTCCAGGTTTACGAAACGCACCCCTCCGTGTGTCAAAGGCAAAAGTCTACCTTTCCTTCAGAGTCCTCAACCCTGTGAGACAAACATGGTGCGGGTGGCTCCATTCAAAGTGTGTCTCAGGATACCGGGGGAAACTTCCAATGCTAAGAGGGACGAATAGGCTCTCTTTCCTGTCCGGTCAAGTCCATTTCCAGGAACACATCAGAGTCCTTGGTCAAGCGCGTTGTGTGAATGGGCAGAGGAAGAAAGCACTCAGTGCTGGAGAAGGTTAGCTGGCTGACATTGCAGGCACAGTACGCAGCACTCTGTACTTGCACCTTGCCTGTGGCAAATGCATACATACTCTGATGAGGAAGAGACAAGCGGTGCAGGTCCTCTACTGGCTTTCCCACTTATTTGTAGATGACAACAGAGAAGCTTGCCCATGGAACTTGAGACCGGCTTATGTGCAAGTCTACCCAAAATGGAAGAGCCGTTTCCTCCTGCCCCCAGGGACACGTTCCGTACTTTGCCTGGGCAGAGGCTGTGAGGCTTTGTTGATCCAGCTCGTGGGAAACGGATATATAAATTCTGTGAGGAACGAGGATTTCCTTCCCTGCAGCAGCGCCTGTGCTTCCACGTTGCCTTTGGCACACGGTGCTCGAGCGGCGCTCTCAATGAACTGGAAAGAGCCAAATGACAGGAATGTTAATCACGACGCTTGATGCACCACCCTCACCCTTCACCTACATCTTCCCCTCAGAGAAATATCCCTAAAAGGGTAGTCGAGTCTTAGGGGGAGAAACAAGTGCCCGCAAACTTAGGGTGAAATGCAGGTTTCACTCTGCCGTCTGAAAGATCTTGCCCTGCACCTGACTGAGATCACGGCGTGTTAGATCCGTACCCAATCGCACATACAATTCCGCTGGTGGGCACACAGAGCTCCGGCAGAGCTCGAAGTTCCCAGAGCACGTGCAATCCTCCTGGTGGCTGCAACAAGCAATGTCGTACACAGCACACTTGGACCTTGACTTCCTTTCAAGGAAAGGCCGCAGGGCAGGGTCATTGAATCGAGAGAGGGAAACACTTGGCTGCATTCCTCAGGTGAGACACAGGTCAAACTGTGCCGGCTGAAAAGCTCAGGTTCCCTTTGGGAAGCTCTTCGTTGTATGCGGGACGGGAAGGCCTTTGCTTGCAGGCTGTGGCCATTGCCAGGCTAGGACGGAGGAAACACCGCCTATCCCAGCACGCTTGTTAGCACGCATGGGAGAGAACTCACGCCCTGTTTCAGTCCCCTGCCAGCCATACATACACGTCAAGGACAGTGTTCCCAGAGATACCTTCCTGTAAATGGGAGAGAGGAAGTTTGACTGGGCACAACTCAGCCTTGGCAGGCCGTCTGAACAGCTTACTCCCTTGATGGCTTTGGAGCAGAGAGCATCACGCAGCGTTCCGTGAAGCTCATGGTAGGCTGATTTTAGGGCTCTCGCCGACACTCCTCGGGCTCTAGCCCTCTCAACCTCTTCCGGCCCTTACTGGCCTTCTCTGACACACCCCGGCGAGTACAGAGCTTAGGGCGACACATTCCGTTTACGATGGGCAGCAGGAATTCACAGCAGTGTGTCAAGCCCTCCGGCCTTCTCTCCTTCGGCACGCAGAGGTTTTGCACTTCTTGCAAACACCTCAGCGGAGAGCCCAAAGTATTCCTGATCTCTTCAACAATGTAGTGCTGCACTAGACTTCAAATATGTCTTCGCTGCGAGATACATTAGAGCGTGTAGTCGTTGCTTCTGAAGGTGAGGAACGCTTCCCTAATGGGCTTTCAGGGAGAAACCTGCTGCGAGTGGCCGTCTGCAAGCCCTTGCGATCACATTCGTCAGCGGCTGTGGTGGCAGTCAAGTTCTGACAGCAAATGGAAATATCAGCTCTCCAGGTTTACGAAACGCACCCCTCCGTGTGTCAAAGGCAAAAGTCTACCTTTCCTTCAGAGTCCTCAACCCTGTGAGACAAACATGCTGCGGGTGGCTCCATTCAAAGTGTTTCTCAGGATACCGGGGGAAACTTCCCATGCTAAGAGGGACGAATAGGCTCTCTTTCCTGTCCGGTCAAGTCCATTTCCAGGAACACATCAGAGTCCTTGGTCAAGCGCGTTGTGTGAATGGGCAGAGGAAGCAAGCACTCAGTGCTGGAGAAGGTTAGCTGGCTGACATTGCAGGCACAGTACGCAGCACTCTGTACTTGCACCTTGCCTGTGGCAAATGCATACATACTCTGATGAGGAAGAGACAAGCGGTGCAGGTCCTCTACTGGCTTTCCCACTTATTTGTAGATGACAACAGAGAAGCTTGCCCATGGAACTTGAGACCGGCTTATGTGCAAGTCTACCCAAAATGGAAGAGCCGTTTCCTCCTGCCCCCAGGGACACGTTCCGTACTTTGCCTGGGCAGAGGCTGTGAGGCTTTGTTGATCCAGCTCGTGGGAAACGGATATATAAATTCTGTGAGGAACGAGGATTTCCTTCCCTGCAGCAGCGCCTGTGCTTCCACGTTGCCTTTGGCACACGGTGCTCGAGCGGCGCTCTCAATGAACTGGAAAGAGCCAAATGACAGGAATGTTAATCACGACGCTTGATGCACCACCCTCACCCTTCACATACATCTTCCCCTCAGAGAAATATCCCTGAAGGGTAGTCGAGTCTTAGGGGGAGAAACAAGTGCCCGCAAACTTAGGGTGAAATGCAGGTTTCACTCTGCCGTCTGAAAGATCTTGCCCTGCACCTGACTGAGATCACGGCGTGTTAGATCCGTACCCAATCGCACATACAATTCCGCTGGTGGGCACACAGAGCTCCGGCAGAGCTCGAAGTTCCCAGAGCACGTGCAATCCTCCTGGTGGCTGCAACAAGCAATGTCGTACACAGCACACTTGGACCTTGACTTCCTTTCAAGGAAAGGCCGCAGGGCAGGGTCATTGAATCAAGAGAGGGAAACACTTGGCTGCATTCCTCAGGTGAGACACAGGTCAAACTGTGCCGGCTGAAAAGCTCAGGTTCCCTTTGGGAAGCTCCTCGTTGTATGCGGGACGGGAAGGCCTTTGCTTGCAGGCTGTGGCCATTGCCAGGCTAGGACGGAGGAAACACCGCCTATCCCAGCACGCTTGTTAGCACGCATGGGAGAGAACTCACGCCCTGTTTCAGTCCCCTGCCAGCCATACATACACGTCAAGGACAGTGTTCCCAGAGATACCTTCCTGTAAATGGGAGAGAGGAAGTTTGACTGGGCACAACTCAGCCTTGGCAGGCCGTCTGAACAGCTTACTCCCTTGATGGCTTTGGAGCAGAGAGCATCACGCAGCGTTCCGTGAAGCTCATGGTAGGCTGATTTTAGGGCTCTCGCCGACACTCCTCGGGCTCTAGCCCTCTCAACCTCTTCCGGCCCTTACTGGCCTTCTCTGACACACCCCGGCGAGTACAGAGCTTAGGGCGACACATTCCGTTTACGATGGGCAGCAGGAATTCACAGCAGTGTGTCAAGCCCTCCGGCCTTCTCTCCTTCGGCACGCAGAGGTTTTGCACTTCTTGCAAACACCTCAGCGGAGAGCCCAAAGTATTCCTGATCTCTTCAACAATGTAGTGCTGCACTAGACTTCAAATATGTCTTCGCTGCGAGATACATTAGAGCGTGTAGTCGTTGCTTCTGAAGGTGAGGAACGCTTCCCTAATGGGCTTTCAGGGAGAAACCTGCTGCGAGTGGCCGTCTGCAAGCCCTTGCGATCACATTCATCAGCGGCTGTGGTGGCAGTCAAGTTCTGACAGCAAATGGAAATATCAGCTCTCCAGGTTTACGAAACGCACCCCTCCGTGTGTCAAAGGCAAAAGTCTACCTTTCCTTCAGAGTCCTCAACCCTGTGAGACAAACATGGTGCGGGTGGCTCCATTCAAAGTGTGTCTCAGGATACCGGGGGAAACTTCCCATGCTAAGAGGGACGAATAGGCTCTCTTTCCTGTCCGGTCAAGTCCATTTCCAGGAACACATCAGAGTCCTTGGTCAAGCGCGTTGTGTGAATGGGCAGAGGAAGCAAGCACTCAGTGCTGGAGAAGGTTAGCTGGCTGACATTGCAGGCACAGTACGCAGCACTCTGTACTTGCACCTTGCCTGTGGCAAATGCATACATACTCTGATGAGGAAGAGACAAGCGGTGCAGGTCCTCTACTGGCTTTCCCACTTATTTGTAGATGACAACAGAGAAGCTTGCCCATGGAACTTGAGACCGGCTTATGTGCAAGTCTACCCAAAATGGAAGAGCCGTTTCCTCCTGCCCCCAGGGACACGTTCCGTACTTTGCCTGGGCAGAGGCTGTGAGGCTTTGTTGATCCAGCTCGTGGGAAACGGATATATAAATTCTGTGAGGAACGAGGATTTCCTTCCCTGCAGCAGCGCCTGTGCTTCCACGTTGCCTTTGGCACACGGTGCTCGAGCGGCGCTCTCAATGAACTGGAAAGAGCCAAATGACAGGAATGTTAATCACGACGCTTGATGCACCACCCTCACCCTTCACATACATCTTCCCCTCAGAGAAATATCCCTGAAGGGTAGTCGAGTCTTAGGGGGAGAAACAAGTGCCCGCAAACTTAGGGTGAAATGCAGGTTTCACTCTGCCGTCTGAAAGATCTTGCCCTGCACCTGACTGAGATCACGGCGTGTTAGATCCGTACCCAATCGCACATACAATTCCGCTGGTGGGCACACAGAGCTCCGGCAGAGCTCGAAGTTCCCAGAGCACGTGCAATCCTCCTGGTGGCTGCAACAAGCAATGTCGTACACAGCACACTTGGACCTTGACTTCCTTTCAAGGAAAGGCCGCAGGGCAGGGTCATTGAATCGAGAGAGGGAAACACTTGGCTGCATTCCTCAGGTGAGACACAGGTCAAACTGTGCCGGCTGAAAAGCTCAGGTTCCCTTTGGGAAGCTCTTCGTTGTATGCGGGACGGGAAGGCCTTTGCTTGCAGGCTGTGGCCATTGCCAGGCTAGGACGGAGGAAACACCGCCTATCCCAGCACGCTTGTTAGCACGCATGGGAGAGAACTCACGCCCTGTTTCAGTCCCCTGCCAGCCATACATACACGTCAAGGACAGTGTTCCCAGAGATACCTTCCTGTAAATGGGAGAGAGGAAGTTTGACTGGGCACAACTCAGCCTTGGCAGGCCGTCTGAACAGCTTACTCCCTTGATGGCTTTGGAGCAGAGAGCATCACGCAGCGTTCCGTGAAGCTCATGGTAGGCTGATTTTAGGGCTCTCGCCGACACTCCTCGGGCTCTAGCCCTCTCAACCTCTTCCGGCCCTTACTGGCCTTCTCTGACACACCCCGGCGAGTACAGAGCTTAGGGCGACACATTCCGTTTACGATGGGCAGCAGGAATTCACAGCAGTGTGTCAAGCCCTCCGGCCTTCTCTCCTTCGGCACGCAGAGGTTTTGCACTTCTTGCAAACACCTCAGCGGAGAGCCCAAAGTATTCCTGATCTCTTCAACAATGTAGTGCTGCACTAGACTTCAAATATGTCTTCGCTGCGAGATACATTAGAGCGTGTAGTCGTTGCTTCTGAAGGTGAGGAACGCTTCCCTAATGGGCTTTCAGGGAGAAACCTGCTGCGAGTGGCCATCTGCAAGCCCTTGCGATCACATTCGTCAGCGGCTGTGGTGGCAGTCAAGTTCTGACAGCAAATGGAAATATCAGCTCTCCAGGTTTACGAAACGCACCCCTCCGTGTGTCAAAGGCAAAAGTCTACCTTTCCTTCAGAGTCCTCAACCCTGTGAGACAAACATGGTGCGGGTGGCTCCATTCAAAGTGTGTCTCAGGATACCGGGGGAAACTTCCCATGCTAAGAGGGACGAATAGGCTCTCTTTCCTGTCCGGTCAAGTCCATTTCCAGGAACACATCAGAGTCCTTGGTCAAGCGCGTTGTGTGAATGGGCAGAGGAAGAAAGCACTCAGTGCTGGAGAAGGTTAGCTGGCTGACATTGCAGGCACAGTACGCAGCACTCTGTACTTGCACCTTGCCTGTGGCAAATGCATACATACTCTGATGAGGAAGAGACAAGCGGTGCAGGTCCTCTACTGGCTTTCCCACTTATTTGTAGATGACAACAGAGAAGCTTGCCCATGGAACTTGAGACCGGCTTATGTGCAAGTCTACCCAAAATGGAAGAGCCGTTTCCTCCTGCCCCCAGGGACACGTTCCGTACTTTGCCTGGGCAGAGGCTGTGAGGCTTTGTTGATCCAGCTCGTGGGAAACGGATATATAAATTCTGTGAGGAACGAGGATTTCCTTCCCTGCAGCAGCGCCTGTGCTTCCACGTTGCCTTTGGCACACGGTGCTCGAGCGGCGCTCTCAATGAACTGGAAAGAGCCAAATGACAGGAATGTTAATCACGACGCTTGATGCACCACCCTCACCCTTCACATACATCTTCCCCTCAGAGAAATATCCCTGAAGGGTAGTCGAGTCTTAGGGGGAGAAACAAGTGCCCGCAAACTTAGGGTGAAATGCAGGTTTCACTCTGCCGTCTGAAAGATCTTGCCCTGCACCTGACTGAGATCACGGCGTGTTAGATCCGTACCCAATCACACATACAATTCCGCTGGTGGGCACACAGAGCTCCGGCAGAGCTCGAAGTTCCCAGAGCACGTGCAATCCTCCTGGTGGCTGCAACAAGCAATGTCGTACACAGCACACTTGGACCTTGACTTCCTTTCAAGGAAAGGCCGCAGGGCAGGGTCATTGAATCGAGAGAGGGAAACACTTGGCTGCATTCCTCAGGTGAGACACAGGTCAAACTGTGCCGGCTGAAAAGCTCAGGTTCCCTTTGGGAAGCTCTTCGTTGTATGCGGGACGGGAAGGCCTTTGCTTGCAGGCTGTGGCCATTGCCAGGCTAGGACGGAGGAAACACCGCCTATCCCAGCACGCTTGTTAGCACGCATGGGAGAGAACTCACGCCCTGTTTCAGTCCCCTGCCAGCCATACATACACGTCAAGGACAGTGTTCCCAGAGATACCTTCCTGTAAATGGGAGAGAGGAAGTTTGACTGGGCACAACTCAGCCTTGGCAGGCCGTCTGAACAGCTTACTCCCTTGATGGCTTTGGAGCAGAGAGCATCACGCAGCGTTCCGTGAAGCTCATGGTAGGCTGATTTTAGGGCTCTCGCCGACACTCCTCGGGCTCTAGCCCTCTCAACCTCTTCCGGCCCTTACTGGCCTTCTCTGACACACCCCGGCGAGTACAGAGCTTAGGGCGACACATTCCGTTTACGATGGGCAGCAGGAATTCACAGCAGTGTGTCAAGCCCTCCGGCCTTCTCTCCTTCGGCACGCAGAGGTTTTGCACTTCTTGCAAACACCTCAGCGGAGAGCCCAAAGTATTCCTGATCTCTTCAACAATGTAGTGCTGCACTAGACTTCAAATATGTCTTCGCTGCGAGATACATTAGAGCGTGTAGTCGTTGCTTCTGAAGGTGAGGAACGCTTCCCTAATGGGCTTTCAGGGAGAAACCTGCTGCGAGTGGCCGTCTGCAAGCCCTTGCGATCACATTCGTCAGCGGCTGTGGTGGCAGTCAAGTTCTGACAGCAAATGGAAATATCAGCTCTCCAGGTTTACGAAACGCACCCCTCCGTGTGTCAAAGGCAAAAGTCTACCTTTCCTTCAGAGTCCTCAACCCTGTGAGACAAACATGCTGTGGGTGGCTCCATTCAAAGTGTTTCTCAGGATACCGGGGGAAACTTCCCATGCTAAGAGGGACGAATCGGCTCTGTTTCCTGTCCGGTCAAGTCCATTTCCAGGAACACATCAGAGTCCTTGGTAAAGCGCGTTGTGTGAATGGGCAGAGGAAGAAAGCACTCAGTGCTGGAGAAGGTTAGCTGGCTGACATTGCAGGCACAGTACGCAGCACTCTGTACTTGCACCTTGCCTGTGGCAAATGCATACATACTCTGATGAGGAAGAGACAAGCGGTGCAGGTCCTCTACTGGATTTCCCACTTATTTGTAGATGACAACAGAGAAGCTTGCCCATGGAACTTGAGACCGGCTTATGTGCAAGTCTACCCAAAATGGAAGAGCCGTTTCCTCCTGCCCCCAGGGACACGTTCCGTACTTTGCCTGGGCAGAGGCTGTGAGGCTTTGTTGATCCAGCTCGTGGGAAACGGATATATAAATTCTGTGAGGAACGAGGATTTCCTTCCCTGCAGCAGCGCCTGTGCTTCCACTTTGCCTTTGGCACACGGTGCTCGAGCGGCGCTCTCAATGAACTGGAAAGAGCCAAATGACAGGAATGTTAATCACGACGCTTGATGCACCACCCTCACCCTTCACATACATCTTCCCCTCAGAGAAATATCCCTGAAGGGTAGTCGAGTCTTAGGGGGAGAAACAAGTGCCCGCAAACTTAGGGTGAAATGCAGGTTTCACTCTGCCGTCTGAAAGATCTTGCCCTGCACCTGACTGAGATCACGGCGTGTTAGATCCGTACCCAATCGCACATACAATTCCGCTGGTGGGCACACAGAGCTCCGGCAGAGCTCGAAGTTCCCAGAGCACGTGCAATCCTCCTGGTGGCTGCAACAAGCAATGTCGTACACAGCACACTTGGACCTTGACTTCCTGTCAAGGAAAGGCCGCAGGGCAGGGTCATTGAATCGAGAGAGGGAAACACTTGGCTGCATTCCTCAGGTGAGACACAGGTCAAACTGTGCCGGCTGAAAAGCTCAGGTTCCCTTTGGGAAGCTCTTCGTTGTATGCGGGACGGGAAGGCCTTTGCTTGCAGGCTGTGGCCATTGCCAGGCTAGGACGGAGGAAACACCGCCTATCCCAGCACGCTTGTTAGCACGCATGGGAGAGAACTCACGCCCTGTTTCAGTCCCCTGCCAGCCATACATACACGTCAAGGACAGTGTTCCCAGAGATACCTTCCTGTAAATGGGAGAGAGGAAGTTTGACTGGGCACAACTCAGCCTTGGCAGGCCGTCTGAACAGCTTACTCCCTTGATGGCTTTGGAGCAGAGAGCATCACGCAGCGTTCCGTGAAGCTCATGGTAGGCTGATTTTAGGGCTCTCGCCGACACTCCTCGGGCTCTAGCCCTCTCAACCTCTTCCGGCCCTTACTGGCCTTCTCTGACACACCCCGGCGAGTACAGAGCTTAGGGCGACACATTCCGTTTACGATGGGCAGCAGGAATTCACAGCAGTGTGTCAAGCCCTCCGGCCTTCTCTCCTTCGGCACGCAGAGGTTTTGCACTTCTTGCAAACACCTCAGCGGAGAGCCCAAAGTATTCCTGATCTCTTCAACAATGTAGTGCTGCACTAGACTTCAAATATGTCTTCGCTGCGAGATACATTAGAGCGTGTAGTCGTTGCTTCTGAAGGTGAGGAACGCTTCCCTAATGGGCTTTCAGGGAGAAACCTGCTGCGAGTGGCCGTCTGCAAGCCCTTGCGATCACATTCGTCAGCGGCTGTGGTGGCAGTCAAGTTCTGACAGCAAATGGAAATATCAGCTCTCCAGGTTTACGAAACGCACCCCTCCGTGTGTCAAAGGCAAAAGTCTACCTTTCCTTCAGAGTCCTCAACCCTGTGAGACAAACATGCTGCGGGTGGCTCCATTCAAAGTGTTTCTCAGGATACCGGGGGAAACTTCCCATGCTAAGAGGGACGAATCGGCTCTGTTTCCTGTCCGGTCAAGTCCATTTCCAGGAACACATCAGAGTCCTTGGTAAAGCGCGTTGTGTGAATGGGCAGAGGAAGAAAGCACTCAGTGCTGGAGAAGGTTAGCTGGCTGACATTGCAGGCACAGTACGCAGCACTCTGTACTTGCACCTTGCCTGTGGCAAATGCATACATACTCTGATGAGGAAGAGACAAGCGGTGCAGGTCCTCTACTGGATTTCCCACTTATTTGTAGATGACAACAGAGAAGCTTGCCCATGGAACTTGAGACCGGCTTATGTGCAAGTCTACCCAAAATGGAAGAGCCGTTTCCTCCTGCCCCCAGGGACACGTTCCGTACTTTGCCTGGGCAGAGGCTGTGAGGCTTTGTTGATCCAGCTCGTGGGAAACGGATATATAAATTCTGTGAGGAACGAGGATTTCCTTCCCTGCAGCAGCGCCTGTGCTTCCACGTTGCCTTTGGCACACGGTGCTCGAGCGGCGCTCTCAATGAACTGGAAAGAGCCAAATGACAGGAATGTTAATCACGACGCTTGATGCACCACCCTCACCCTTCA
Organism: Eubalaena glacialis; assembly: GCF_028564815.1. Classification (NCBI taxonomy): domain Eukaryota; kingdom Metazoa; phylum Chordata; class Mammalia; order Artiodactyla; family Balaenidae; genus Eubalaena; species Eubalaena glacialis. The sequence goes on along the minus strand of NC_083734.1, from coordinate 34,100,328 downwards.
CATACATCTTCCCCTCAGAGAAATATCCCTGAAGGGTAGTCGAGTCTTAGGGGGAGAAACAAGTGCCCGCAAACTTAGGGTGAAATGCAGGTTTCACTCTGCCGTCTGAAAGATCTTGCCCTGCACCTGACTGAGATCACGGCGTGTTAGATCCGTACCCAATCGCACATACAATTCCGCTGGTGGGCACACAGAGCTCCGGCAGAGCTCGAAGTTCCCAGAGCACGTGCAATCCTCCTGGTGGCTGCAACAAGCAATGTCGTACACAGCACACTTGGACCTTGACTTCCTGTCAAGGAAAGGCCGCAGGGCAGGGTCATTGAATCGAGAGAGGGAAACACTTGGCTGCATTCCTCAGGTGAGACACAGGTCAAACTGTGCCGGCTGAAAAGCTCAGGTTCCCTTTGGGAAGCTCTTCGTTGTATGCGGGACGGGAAGGCCTTTGCTTGCAGGCTGTGGCCATTGCCAGGCTAGGACGGAGGAAACACCGCCTATCCCAGCACGCTTGTTAGCACGCATGGGAGAGAACTCACGCCCTGTTTCAGTCCCCTGCCAGCCATACATACACGTCAAGGACAGTGTTCCCAGAGATACCTTCCTGTAAATGGGAGAGAGGAAGTTTGACTGGGCACAACTCAGCCTTGGCAGGCCGTCTGAACAGCTTACTCCCTTGATGGCTTTGGAGCAGAGAGCATCACGCAGCGTTCCGTGAAGCTCATGGTAGGCTGATTTTAGGGCTCTCGCCGACACTCCTCGGGCTCTAGCACTCTCAACCTCTTCCGGCCCTTACTGGCCTTCTCTGACACACCTCGGCGAGTACAGAGCTTAGGGCGACACATTCCGTTTACGATGGGCAGCAGGAATTCACAGCAGTGTGTCAAGCCCTCCGGCCTTCTCTCCTTCGGCACGCAGAGGTTTTGCACTTCTTGCAAACACCTCAGCGGAGAGCCCAAAGTATTCCTGATCTCTTCAACAATGTAGTGCTGCACTAGACTTCAAATATGTCTTCGCTGCGAGATACATTAGAGCGTGTAGTCGTTGCTTCTGAAGGTGAGGAACGCTTCCCTAATGGGCTTTCAGGGAGAAACCTGCTGCGAGTGGCCGTCTGCAAGCCCTTGCGATCACATTCGTCAGCGGCTGTGGTGGCAGTCAAGTTCTGACAGCAAATGGAAATATCAGCTCTCCATGTTTACGAAACGCACCCCTCCGTGTGTCAAAGGCAAAAGTCTACCTTTCCTTCAGAGTCCTCAACCCTGTGAGACAAACATGGTGCGGGTGGCTCCATTCAAAGTGTGTCTCAGGATACCGGGGGAAACTTCCCATGCTAAGAGGGACGAATCGGCTCTGTTTCCTGTCCGGTCAAGTCCATTTCCAGGAACACATCAGAGTCCTTGGTAAAGCGCGTTGTGTGAATGGGCAGAGGAAGAAAGCACTCAGTGCTGGAGAAGGTTAGCTGGCTGACATTGCAGGCACAGTACGCAGCACTCTGTACTTGCACCTTGCCTGTGGCAAATGCATACATACTCTGATGAGGAAGAGACAAGCGGTGCAGGTCCTCTACTGGATTTCCCACTTATTTGTAGATGACAACAGAGAAGCTTGCCCATGGAACTTGAGACCGGCTTATGTGCAGGTCTACCCAAAATGGAAGAGCCGTTTCCTCCTGCCCCCAGGGACACGTTCCGTACTTTGCCTGGGCAGAGGCTGTGAGGCTTTGTTGATCCAGCTCGTGGGAAACGGATATATAAATTCTGTGAGGAACGAGGATTTCCTTCCCTGCAGCAGCGCCTGTGCTTCCACGTTGCCTTTGGCACACGGTGCTCGAGCGGCGCTCTCAATGAACTGGAAAGAGCCAAATGACAGGAATGTTAATCACGACGCTTGATGCACCACCCTCACCCTTCACATACATCTTCCCCTCAGAGAAATATCCCTGAAGGGTAGTCGAGTCTTAGGGGGAGAAACAAGTGCCCGCAAACTTAGGGTGAAATGCAGGTTTCACTCTGCCGTCTGAAAGATCTTGCCCTGCACCTGACTGAGATCACGGCGTGTTAGATCCGTACCCAATCACACATACAATTCCGCTGGTGGGCACACAGAGCTCCGGCAGAGCTCGAAGTTCCCAGAGCACGTGCAATCCTCCTGGTGGCTGCAACAAGCAATGTCGTACACAGCACACTTGGACCTTGACTTCCTGTCAAGGAAAGGCCGCAGGGCAGGGTCATTGAATCGAGAGAGGGAAACACTTGGCTGCATTCCTCAGGTGAGACACAGGTCAAACTGTGCCGGCTGAAAAGCTCAGGTTCCCTTTGGGAAGCTCTTCGTTGTATGCGGGACGGGAAGGCCTTTGCTTGCAGGCTGTGGCCATTGCCAGGCTAGGACGGAGGAAACACCGCCTATCCCAGCACGCTTGTTAGCACGCATGGGAGAGAACTCACGCCCTGTTTCAGTCCCCTGCCAGCCATACATACACGTCAAGGACAGTGTTCCCAGAGATACCTTCCTGTAAATGGGAGAGAGGAAGTTTGACTGGGCACAACTCAGCCTTGGCAGGCCGTCTGAACAGCTTACTCCCTTGATGGCTTTGGAGCAGAGAGCATCACGCAGCGTTCCGTGAAGCTCATGGTAGGCTGATTTTAGGGCTCTCGCCGACACTCCTCGGGCTCTAGCACTCTCAACCTCTTCCGGCCCTTACTGGCCTTCTCTGACACACCTCGGCGAGTACAGAGCTTAGGGCGACACATTCCGTTTACGATGGGCAGCAGGAATTCACAGCAGTGTGTCAAGCCCTCCGGCCTTCTCTCCTTCGGCACGCAGAGGTTTTGCACTTCTTGCAAACACCTCAGCGGAGAGCCCAAAGTATTCCTGATCTCTTCAACAATGTAGTGCTGCACTAGACTTCAAATATGTCTTCGCTGCGAGATACATTAGAGCGTGTAGTCGTTGCTTCTGAAGGTGAGGAACGCTTCCCTAATGGGCTTTCAGGGAGAAACCTGCTGCGAGTGGCCGTCTGCAAGCCCTTGCGATCACATTCGTCAGCGGCTGTGGTGGCAGTCAAGTTCTGACAGCAAATGGAAATATCAGCTCTCCATGTTTACGAAACGCACCCCTCCGTGTGTCAAAGGCAAAAGTCTACCTTTCCTTCAGAGTCCTCAACCCTGTGAGACAAACATGGTGCGGGTGGCTCCATTCAAAGTGTGTCTCAGGATACCGGGGGAAACTTCCCATGCTAAGAGGGACGAATCGGCTCTGTTTCCTGTCCGGTCAAGTCCATTTCCAGGAACACATCAGAGTCCTTGGTCAAGCGCGTTGTGTGAATGGGCAGAGGAAGAAAGCACTCAGTGCTGGAGAAGGTTAGCTGGCTGACATTGCAGGCACAGTACGCAGCACTCTGTACTTGCACCTTGCCTGTGGCAAATGCATACATACTCTGATGAGGAAGAGACAAGCGGTGCAGGTCCTCTACTGGATTTCCCACTTATTTGTAGATGACAACAGAGAAGCTTGCCCATGGAACTTGAGACCGGCTTATGTGCAAGTCTACCCAATATGGAAGAGCCGTTTCCTCCTGCCCCCAGGGACACGTTCCGTACTTTGCCTGGGCAGAGGCTGTGAGGCTTTGTTGATCCAGCTCGTGGGAAACGGATATATAAATTCTGTGAGGAACGAGGATTTCCTTCCCTGCAGCAGCGCCTGTGCTTCCACGTTGCCTTTGGCACACGGTGCTCGAGCGGCGCTCTCAATGAACTGGAAAGAGCCAAATGACAGGAATGTTAATCACGACGCTTGATGCACCACCCTCACCCTTCACATACATCTTCCCCTCAGAGAAATATCCCTGAAGGGTAGTCGAGTCTTAGGGGGAGAAACAAGTGCCCGCAAACTTAGGGTGAAATGCAGGTTTCACTCTGCCGTCTGAAAGATCTTGCCCTGCACCTGACTGAGATCACGGCGTGTTAGATCCGTACCCAATCGCACATACAATTCCGCTGGTGGGCACACAGAGCTCCGGCAGAGCTCGAAGTTCCCAGAGCACGTGCAATCCTCCTGGTGGCTGCAACAAGCAATGTCGTACACAGCACACTTGGACCTTGACTTCCTGTCAAGGAAAGGCCGCAGGGCAGGGTCATTGAATCGAGAGAGGGAAACACTTGGCTGCATTCCTCAGGTGAGACACAGGTCAAACTGTGCCGGCTGAAAAGCTCAGGTTCCCTTTGGGAAGCTCTTCATTGTATGCGGGACGGGAAGGCCTTTGCTTGCAGGCTGTGGCCATTGCCAGGCTAGGACGGAGGAAACACCGCCTATCCCAGCACGCTTGTTAGCACGCATGGGAGAGAACTCACGCCCTGTTTCAGTCCCCTGCCAGCCATACATACACGTCAAGGACAGTGTTCCCAGAGATACCTTCCTGTAAATGGGAGAGAGGAAGTTTGACTGGGCACAACTCAGCCTTGGCAGGCCGTCTGAACAGCTTACTCCCTTGATGGCTTTGGAGCAGAGAGCATCACGCAGCGTTCCGTGAAGCTCATGGTAGGCTGATTTTAGGGCTCTCGCCGACACTCCTCGGGCTCTAGCACTCTCAACCTCTTCCGGCCCTTACTGGCCTTCTCTGACACACCTCAGCGAGTACAGAGCTTAGGGCGACACATTCCGTTTACGATGGGCAGCAGGAATTCACAGCAGTGTGTCAAGCCCTCCGGCCTTCTCTCCTTCGGCACGCAGAGGTTTTGCACTTCTTGCAAACACCTCAGCGGAGAGCCCAAAGTATTCCTGATCTCTTCAACAATGTAGTGCTGCACTAGACTTCAAATATGTCTTCGCTGCGAGATACATTAGAGCGTGTAGTCGTTGCTTCTGAAGGTGAGGAACGCTTCCCTAATGGGCTTTCAGGGAGAAACCTGCTGCGAGTGGCCGTCTGCAAGCCCTTGCGATCACATTCGTCAGCGGCTGTGGTGGCAGTCAAGTTCTGACAGCAAATGGAAATATCAGCTCTCCATGTTTACGAAACGCACCCCTCCGTGTGTCAAAGGCAAAAGTCTACCTTTCCTTCAGAGTCCTCAACCCTGTGAGACAAACATGCTGTGGGTGGCTCCATTCAAAGTGTGTCTCAGGATACCGGGGGTAACTTCCCATGCTAAGAGGGACGAATAGGCTCTGTTTCCTGTCCGGTCAAGTCCATTTCCAGGAACACATCAGAGTCCTTGGTCAAGCGCGTTGTGTGAATGGGCAGAGGAAGAAAGCACTCAGTGCTGGAGAAGGTTAGCTGGCTGACATTGCAGGCACAGTACGCAGCACTCTGTACTTGCACCTTGCCTGTGGCAAATGCATACATACTCTGATGAGGAAGAGACAAGCGGTGCAGGTCCTCTACTGGATTTCCCACTTATTTGTAGATGACAACAGAGAAGCTTGCCCATGGAACTTGAGACCGGCTTATGTGCAAGTCTACCCAAAATGGAAGAGCCGTTTCCTCCTGCACCCAGGGACACGTTCCGTACTTTGCCTGGGCAGAGGCTGTGAGGCTTTGTTGATCCAGCTCGTGGGAAACGGATATATAAATTCTGTGAGGAACGAGGATTTCCTTCCCTGCAGCAGCGCCTGTGCTTCCACGTTGCCTTTGGCACACGGTGCTCGAGCGGCGCTCTCAATGAACTGGAAAGAGCCAAATGACAGGAATGTTAATCACGACGCTTGATGCACCACCCTCACCCTTCACATACATCTTCCCCTCAGAGAAATATCCCTGAAGGGTAGTCGAGTCTTAGGGGGAGAAACAAGTGCCCGCAAACCTAGGGTGAAATGCAGGTTTCACTCTGCCGTCTGAAAGATCTTGCCCTGCACCTGACTGAGATCACGGCGTGTTAGATCCGTACCCAATCGCACATACAATTCCGCTGGTGGGCACACAGAGCTCCGGCAGAGCTCGAAGTTCCCAGAGCACGTGCAATCCTCCTGGTGGCTGCAACAAGCAATGTCGTACACAGCACACTTGGACCTTGACTTCCTTTCAAGGAAAGGCCGCAGGGCAGGGTCATTGAATCGAGAGAGGGAAACACTTGGCTGCATTCCTCAGGTGAGACACAGGTCAAACTGTGCCGGCTGAAAAGCTCAGGTTCCCTTTGGGAAGCTCTTCGTTGTATGCGGGACGGGAAGGCCTTTGCTTGCAGGCTGTGGCCATTGCCAGGCTAGGACGGAGGAAACACCGCCTATCCCAGCACGCTTGTTAGCACGCATGGGAGAGAACTCACGCCCTGTTTCAGTCCCCTGCCAGCCATACATACACGTCAAGGACAGTGTTCCCAGAGATACCTTCCTGTAAATGGGAGAGAGGAAGTTTGACTGGGCACAACTCAGCCTTGGCAGGCCGTCTGAACAGCTTACTCCCTTGATGGCTTTGGAGCAGAGAGCATCACGCAGCGTTCCGTGAAGCTCATGGTAGGCTGATTTTAGGGCTCTCGCCGACACTCCTCGGGCTCTAGCACTCTCAACCTCTTCCGGCCCTTACTGGCCTTCTCTGACACACCTCGGCGAGTACAGAGCTTAGGGCGACACATTCCGTTTACGATGGGCAGCAGGAATTCACAGCAGTGTGTCAAGCCCTCCGGCCTTCTCTCCTTCGGCACGCAGAGGTTTTGCACTTCTTGCAAACACCTCAGCGGAGAGCCCAAAGTATTCCTGATCTCTTCAACAATGTAGTGCTGCACTAGACTTCAAATATGTCTTCGCTGCGAGATACATTAGAGCGTGTAGTCGTTGCTTCTGAAGGTGAGGAACGCTTCCCTAATGGGCTTTCAGGGAGAAACCTGCTGCGAGTGGCCGTCTGCAAGCCCTTGCGATCACATTCGTCAGCGGCTGTGGTGGCAGTCAAGTTCTGACAGCAAATGGAAATATCAGCTCTCCATGTTTACGAAACGCACCCCTCCGTGTGTCAAAGGCAAAAGTCTACCTTTCCTTCAGAGTCCTCAACCCTGTGAGACAAACATGGTGCGGGTGGCTCCATTCAAAGTGTGTCTCAGGATACCGGGGGAAACTTCCCATGCTAAGAGGGACGAATAGGCTCTGTTTCCTGTCCGGTCAAGTCCATTTCCAGGAACACATCAGAGTCCTTGGTAAAGCGCGTTGTGTGAATGGGCAGAGGAAGAAAGCACTCAGTGCTGGAGAAGGTTAGCTGGCTGACATTGCAGGCACAGTACGCAGCACTCTGTACTTGCACCTTGCCTGTGGCAAATGCATACATACTCTGATGAGGAAGAGACAAGCGGTGCAGGTCCTCTACTGGCTTTCCCACTTATTTGTAGATGACAACAGAGAAGCTTGCCCATGGAACTTGAGACCGGCTTATGTGCAAGTCTACCCAAAATGGAAGAGCCGTTTCCTCCTGCCCCCAGGGACACGTTCCGTACTTTGCCTGGGCAGAGGCTGTGAGGCTTTGTTGATCCAGCTCGTGGGAAACGGATATATAAATTCTGTGAGGAACGAGGATTTCCTTCCCTGCAGCAGCGCCTGTGCTTCCACGTTGCCTTTGGCACACGGTGCTCGAGCGGCGCTCTCAATGAACTGGAAAGAGCCAAATGACAGGAATGTTAATCACGACGCTTCATGCACCACCCTCACCCTTCACATACATCTTCCCCTCAGAGAAATATCCCTGAAGGGTAGTCGAGTCTTAGGGGGAGAAACAAGTGCCCGCAAACCTAGGGTGAAATGCAGGTTTCACTCTGCCGTCTGAAAGATCTTGCCCTGCACCTGACTGAGATCACGGCGTGTTAGATCCGTACCCAATCGCACATACAATTCCGCTGGTGGGCACACAGAGCTCCGGCAGAGCTCGAAGTTCCCAGAGCACGTGCAATCCTCCTGGTGGCTGCAACAAGCAATGTCGTACACAGCACACTTGGACCTTGACTTCCTTTCAAGGAAAGGCCGCAGGGCAGGGTCATTGAATCGAGAGAGGGAAACACTTGGCTGCATTCCTCAGGTGAGACACAGGTCAAACTGTGCCGGCTGAAAAGCTCAGGTTCCCTTTGGGAAGCTCTTCGTTGTATGCGGGACGGGAAGGCCTTTGCTTGCAGGCTGTGGCCATTGCCAGGCTAGGACGGAGGAAACACCGCCTATCCCAGCACGCTTGTTAGCACGCATGGGAGAGAACTCACGCCCTGTTTCAGTCCCCTGCCAGCCATACATACACGTCAAGGACAGTGTTCCCAGAGATACCTTCCTGTAAATGGGAGAGAGGAAGTTTGACTGGGCAAAACTCAGCCTTGGCAGGCCGTCTGAACAGCTTACTCCCTTGATGGCTTTGGAGCAGAGAGCATCACGCAGCGTTCCGTGAAGCTCATGGTAGGCTGATTTTAGGGCTCTCGCCGACACTCCTCGGGCTCTAGCCCTCTCAACCTCTTCCGGCCCTTACTGGCCTTCTCTGACACACCTCGGCGAGTACAGAGCTTAGGGCGACACATTCCGTTTACGATGGGCAGCAGGAATTCACAGCAGTGTGTCAAGCCCTCCGGCCTTCTCTCCTTCGGCACGCAGAGGTTTTGCACTTCTTGCAAACACCTCAGCGGAGAGCCCAAAGTATTCCTGATCTCTTCAACAATGTAGTGCTGCACTAGACTTCAAATATGTCTTCACTGCGAGATACATTAGAGCGTGTAGTCGTTGCTTCTGAAGGTGAGGAACGCTTCCCTAATGGGCTTTCAGGGAGAAACCTGCTGCGAGTGGCCGTCTGCAAGCCCTTGCGATCACATTCGTCAGCGGCTGTGGTGGCAGTCAAGTTCTGACAGCAAATGGAAATATCAGCTCTCCATGTTTACGAAACGCACCCCTCCGTGTGTCAAAGGCAAAAGTCTACCTTTCCTTCAGAGTCCTCAACCCTGTGAGACAAACATGCTGTGGGTGGCTCCATTCAAAGTGTTTCTCAGGATACCGGGGGAAACTTCCCATTCTAAGAGGGACGAATAGGCTCTGTTTCCTGTCCGGTCAAGTCCATTTCCAGGAACACGTCAGAGTCCTTGGTAAAGCGCGTTGTGTGAATGGGCAGAGGAAGAAAGCACTCAGTGCTGGAGAAGGTTAGCTGGCTGACATTGCAGGCACAGTACACAGCACTCTGTACTTGCACCTTGCCTGTGGCAAATGCATACATACTCTGATGAGGAAGAGACAAGCGGTGCAGGTCCTCTACTGGCTTTCCCACTTATTTGTAGATGACAACAGAGAAGCTTGCCCATGGAACTTGAGACCGGCTTATGTGCAAGTCTACCCAAAATGGAAGAGCCGTTTCCTCCTGCCCCCAGGGACACGTTCCGTACTTTGCCTGGGCAGAGGCTGTGAGGCTTTGTTGATCCAGCTCGTGGGAAACGGATATATAAATTCTGTGAGGAACGAGGATTTCCTTCCCTGCAGCAGCGCCTGTGCTTCCACGTTGCCTTTGGCACACGGTGCTCGAGCGGCGCTCTCAATGAACTGGAAAGAGCCAAATGACAGGAATGTAAATCACGACGCTTGATGCACCACCCTCACCCTTCACATACATCTTCCCCTCAGAGAAATATCCCTAAAAGGGTAGTCGAGTCTTAGGGGGAGAAACAAGTGCCCGCAAACCTAGGGTGAAATGCAGGTTTCACTCTGCCGTCTGAAAAATCTTGCCCTGCACGTGACTCAGATCACGGCGTGTTAGATCCGTACCCAATCGCACATACAATTCCGCTGGTGGGCACACAGAGTTCCGGCAGAGCTCGAAGTTCCCAGAGCACGTGCAATACTCCTGGTGGCTGCAACAAGCAATGTCGTACACAGCACACTTGGACCTTGACTTCCTTTCAAGGAAAGGCCGCAGGGCAGGGTCATTGAATCGAGAGAGGGAAACACTTGGCTGCATTCCTCAGGTGAGACACAGGTCAAACTGTGCCGGCTGAAAAGCTCAGGTTCCCTTTGGGAAGCTCTTCGTTGTATGCGGGACGGGAAGGCCTTTGCTTGCAGGCTGTGGCCATTGCCAGGCTAGGACGGAGGAAACACCGCCTATCCCAGCACGCTTGTTAGCACGCATGGGAGAGAACTCACGCCCTGTTTCAGTCCCCTGCCAGCCATACATACACGTCAAGGACAGTGTTCCCAGAGATACCTTCCTGTAAATGGGAGAGAGGAAGTTTGACTGGGCAAAACTCAGCCTTGGCAGGCCGTCTGAACAGCTTACTCCCTTGATGGCTTTGGAGCAGAGAGCATCACGCAGCGTTCCGTGAAGCTCATGGTAGGCTGATTTTAGGGCTCTCGCCGACACTCCTCGGGCTCTAGCCCTCTCAACCTCTTCCGGCCCTTACTGGCCTTCTCTGACACACCTCGGCGAGTACAGAGCTTAGGGCGACACATTCCGTTTACGATGGGCAGCAGGAATTCACAGCAGTGTGTCAAGCCCTCCGGCCTTCTCTCCTTCGGCACGCAGAGGTTTTGCACTTCTTGCAAACACCTCAGCGGAGAGCCCAAAGTATTCCTGATCTCTTCAACAATGTAGTGCTGCACTAGACTTCAAATATGTCTTCGCTGCGAGATACATTAGAGCGTGTAGTCGTTGCTTCTGAAGGTGAGGAACGCTTCCCTAATGGGCTTTCAGGGAGAAACCTGCTGCGAGTGGCCGTCTGCAAGCCCTTGCGATCACATTCGTCATCGGCTGTGGTGGCAGTCAAGTTCTGACAGCAAATGGAAATATCAGCTCTCCATGTTTACGAAACGCACCCCTCCGTGTGTCAACGGGAAAAGTCTACCTTTCCTTCAGAGTCCTCAACTCTGTGAGACAAACATGCTGTGGGTGGCTCCATTCAAAGTGTTTCTCAGGATACCGGGGGAAACTTCCCATTCTAAGAGGGACGAATAGGCTCTGTTTCCTGTCCGGTCAAGTCCATTTCCAGGAACACGTCAGAGTCCTTGGTCAAGCGCGTTGTGTGAATGGGCAGAGGAAGAAAGCACTCAGTGCTGGAGAAGGTTAGCTGGCTGACATTGCAGGCACAGTACACAGCACTCTGTACTTGCACCTTGCCTGTGGCAAATGCATACATACTCTGATGAGGAAGAGACAAGCGGTGCAGGTCCTCTACTGGCTTTCCCACTTATTTGTAGATGACAACAGAGAAGCTTGCCCATGGAACTTGAGACCGGCTTATGTGCAAGTCTACCCAAAATGGAAGAGCCGTTTCCTCCTGCCCCCAGGGACACGTTCCGTACTTTGCCTGGGCAGAGGCTGTGAGGATTTGTTGATCCAGCTCGTGGGAAACGGATATATAAATTCTGTGAGGAACGAGGATTTCCTTCCCTGCAGCAGCGCCTGTGCTTCCACGTTGCCTTTGGCACACGGTGCTCGAGCGGCGCTCTCAATGAACTGGAAAGAGCCAAATGACAGGAATGTAAATCACGACGCTTGATGCACCACCCTCACCCTTCACATACATCTTCCCCTCAGAGAAATATCCCTAAAAGGGTAGTCGAGTCTTAGGGGGAGAAACAAGTGCCCGCAAACCTAGGGTGAAATGCAGGTTTCACTCTGCCGTCTGAAAAATCTTGCCCTGCACGTGACTGAGATCACGGCGTGTTAGATCCGTACCCAATCGCACATACAATTCCGCTGGTGGGCACACAGAGTTCCGGCAGAGCTTGAAGTTCCCAGAGCACGTGCAATCCTCCTGGTGCCTGCAACAAGCAATGTCGTACACAGCACACTTGGACCTTGACTTCCTTTCAAGGAAAGGCCGCAGGGCAGGGTCATTGAATCGAGAGAGGGAAACACTTGGCTGCATTCCTCAGGTGAGACACAGGTCAAACTGTGCCGGCTGAAAAGCTCAGGTTCCCTTTGGGAAGCTCTTCGTTGTATGCGGGACGGGAAGGCCTTTGCTTGCAGGCTGTGGCCATTGCCAGGCTAGGACGGAGGAAACACCGCCTATCCCAGCACGCTTGTCAGCACGCATGGGAGAGAACTCACGCCCTGTTTCAGTCCCCTGCCAGCCATACATACACGTCAAGGACAGTGTTCCCAGAGATACCTTCCTGTAAATGGGAGAGAGGACGTTTGACTGGGCAAAACTCAGCCTTGGCAGGCCGTCTGAACAGCTTACTCCCTTGATGGCTTTGGAGCAGAGAGCATCAGGCAGCGTTCCGTGAAGCTCATGGTAGGCTGATTTTAGGGCTCTCGCCGACACTCCTCGGGCTCTAGCACTCTCAACCTCTTCCGGCCCTTACTGGCCTTCTCTGACACACCTCGGCGAGTACAGAGCTTAGGGCGACACATTCCGTTTACGATGGGCAGCAGGAATTCACAGCAGTGTGTCAAGCCCTCCGGCCTTCTCTCCTTCGGCACGCAGAGGTTTTGCACTTCTTGCAAACACCTCAGCGGAGAGCCCAAAGTATTCCTGAGCTCTTCAACAATGTAGTGCTGCACTAGACTTCAAATATGTCTTCGCTGCGAGATACATTAGAGCGTGTAGTCGTTGCTTCTGAAGGTGAGGAACGCTTCCCTAATGGGCTTTCAGGGAGAAACCTGCTGCGAGTGGCCGTCTGCAAGCCCTTGCGATCACATTCGTCAGCGGCTGTGGTGGCAGTCAAGTTCTGACAGCAAATGGAAATATCAGCTCTCCATGTTTACGAAACGCACCCCTCCGTGTGTCAAAGGCAAAAGTCTACCTTTCCTTCAGAGTCCTCAACCCTGTGAGACAAACATGCTGTGGGTGGCTCCATTCAAAGTGTTTCTCAGGATACCGGGGGAAACTTCCCATTCTAAGAGGGACGAATCGGCTCCGTTTCCTGTCCGGTCAAGTCCATTTCCAGGAACACATCAGAGTCCTTGGTCAAGCGCGTTGTGTGAATGGGCAGAGGAAGAAAGCACTCAGTGCTGGAGAAGGTTAGCTGGCTGACATTGCAGGCACAGTACGCAGCACTCTGTACTTGCACCTTGCCTGTGGCAAATGCATACATACTCTGATGAGGAAGAGACAAGCGGTGCAGGTCCTCTACTGGATTTCCCACTTATTTGTAGATGACAACAGAGAAGCTTGCCCATGGAACTTGAGACCGGCTTATGTGCAAGTCGACCCAAAATGGAAGAGCCGTTTCCTCCTGCCCCCAGGGACACGTTCCGTACTTTGCCTGGGCAGAGGCTGTGAGGCTTTGTTGATCCCAGCTCGTGGGAAACGGATATATAAATTCTGTGAGGAACGAGGATTTCCTTCCCTGCAGCAGCGCCTGTGCTTCCACGTTGCCTTTGGCACACGGTGCTCGAGCGGCGCTCTCAATGAACTGGAAAGAGCCAAATGACAGGAATGTAAATCACGACGCTTGATGCACCACCCTCACCCTTCACATACATCTTCCCCTCAGAGAAATATCCCTAAAAGGGTAGTCGAGTCTTAGGGGGAGAAACAAGTGCCCGCAAACTTAGGGTGAAATGCAGGTTTCACTCTGCCGTCTGAAAGATCTTGCCCTGCACGTGACTGAGATCACGGCGTGTTAGATCCGTACCCAATCGCACATACAATTCCGCTGGTGGGCACACAGAGCTCCGGCAGAGCTCGAAGTTCCCAGAGCACGTGCAATCCTCCTGGTGGCTGCAACAAGCAATGTCGTACACAGCACACTTGGACCTTGACTTCCTTTCAAGGAAAGGCCGCAGGGCAGGGTCATTGAATCGAGAGAGGGAAACACTTGGCTGCATTCCTCAGGTGAGACACAGGTCAAACTGTGCGGTCTGAAAAGCTCAGGTTCCCTTTGGGAAGCTCTTCGTTGTAGGCGGGACGGGAAGGCCTTTGCTTGCAGGCTGTGGCCATTGCCAGGCTAGGACGGAGGAAACACCGCCTATCCCAGCACGCTTGTCAGCACGCATGGGAGAGAACTCACGCCCTGTTTCAGTCCCCTGCCAGCCATACATACACGTCAAGGACAGTGTTCCCAGAGATACCTTCCTGTAAATGGGAGAGAGGAAGTTTGACTGGGCAAAACTCAGCCTTGGCAGGCCGTCTGAACAGCTTACTCCCTTGATGGCTTTGGAGCAGAGAGCATCACGCAGCGTTCCGTGAAGCTCATGGTAGGCTGATTTTAGGGCTCTCGCCGACACTCCTCGGGCTCTAGCACTCTCAACCTCTTCCGGCCCTTACTGGCCTTCTCTGACACACCTCGGCGAGTACAGAGCTTAGGGCGACACATTCCGTTTACGATGGGCAGCAGGAATTCACAGCAGTGTGTCAAGCCCTCCGGCCTTCTCTCCTTCGGCACGCAGAGGTTTTGCACTTCTTGCAAACACCTCAGCGGAGAGCCCAAAGTATTCCTGATCTCTTCAACAATGTAGTGCTGCACTAGACTTCAAATATGTCTTCGCTGCGAGATACATTAGAGCGTGTAGTCGTTGCTTCTGAAGGTGAGGAACGCTTCCCTAATGGACTTTCAGGGAGAAACCTGCTGCGAGTGGCCGTCTGCAAGCCCTTGCGATCACATTCGTCATCGGCTGTGGTGGCAGTCAAGTTCTGACAGCAAATGGAAATATCAGCTCTCCATGTTTACGAAACGCACCCCTCCGTGTGTCAAAGGCAAAAGTCTACCTTTCCTTCAGAGTCCTCAACCCTGTGAGACAAACATGGTGTGGGTGGCTCCATTCAAAGTGTTTCTCAGGATACCGGGGGAAACTTCCCATGCTAAGAGGGACGAATAGGCTCTGTTTCCTGTCCGGTCAAGTCCATTTCCAGGAACACGTCAGAGTCCTTGGTAAAGCGCGTTGTGTGAATGGGCAGAGGAAGAAAGCACTCAGTGCTGGAGAAGGTTAGCTGGCTGACATTGCAGGCACAGTACACAGCACTCTGTACTTGCACCTTGCCTGTGGCAAATGCATACATACTCTGATGAGGAAGAGACAAGCGGTGCAGGTCCTCTACTGGCTTTCCCACTTATTTGTAGATGACAACAGAGAAGCTTGCCCATGGAACTTGAGACCGGCTTATGTGCAAGTCTACCCAAAATGGAAGAGCCGTTTCCTCCTGCCCCCAGGGACACGTTCCGTACTTTGCCTGGGCAGAGGCTGTGAGGCTTTGTTGATCCAGCTCGTGGGAAACGGATATATAAATTCTGTGAGGAACGAGGATTTCCTTCCCTGCAGCAGCGCCTGTGCTTCCACGTTGCCTTTGGCACACGGTGCTCGAGCGGCGCTCTCAATGAACTGGAAAGAGCCAAATGACAGGAATGTTAATCACGACGCTTCATGCACCACCCTCACCCTTCACATACATCTTCCCCTCAGAGAAATATCCCTAAAAGGGTAGTCGAGTCTTAGGGGGAGAAACAAGTGCCCGCAAACCTAGGGTGAAATGCAGGTTTCACTCTGCCGTCTGAAAACTCTTGCCCTGCACGTGACTGAGATCACGGCGTGTTAGATCCGTACCCAATCGCACATACAATTCCGCTGGTGGGCACACAGAGTTCCGGCAGAGCTTGAAGTTCCCAGAGCACGTGCAATACTCCTGGTGCCTGCAACAAGCAATGTCGTACACAGCACACTTGGACCTTGACTTCCTTTCAAGGAAAGGCCGCAGGGCAGGGTCATTGAATCGAGAGAGGGAAACACTTGGCTGCATTCCTCAGGTGAGACACAGGTCAAACTGTGCCGGCTGAAAAGCTCAGGTTCCCTTTGGGAAGCTCTTCGTTGTATGCGGGACGGGAAGGCCTTTGCTTGCAGGCTGTGGCCATTGCCAGGCTAGGACGGAGGAAACACCGCCTATCCCAGCACGCTTGTTAGCACGCATGGGAGAGAACTCACGCCCTGTTTCAGTCCCCTGCCAGCCATACATACACGTCAAGGACAGTGTTCCCAGAGATACCTTCCTGTAAATGGGAGAGAGGAAGTTTGACTGGGCAAAACTCAGCCTTGGCAGGCCGTCTGAACAGCTTACTCCCTTGATGGCTTTGGAGCAGAGAGCATCACGCAGCGTTCCGTGAAGCTCATGGTAGGCTGATTTTAGGGCTCTCGCCGACACTCCTCGGGCTCTAGCACTCTCAACCTCTTCCGGCCCTTACTGGCCTTCTCTGACACACCTCGGCGAGTACAGAGCTTAGGGCGACACATTCCGTTTACGATGGGCAGCAGGAATTCACAGCAGTGTGTCAAGCCCTCCGGCCTTCTCTCCTTCGGCACGCAGAGGTTTTGCACTTCTTGCAAACACCTCAGCGGAGAGCCCAAAGTATTCCTGAGCTCTTCAACAATGTAGTGCTGCACTAGACTTCAAATATGTCTTCGCTGCGAGATACATTAGAGCGTGTAGTCGTTGCTTCTGAAGGTGAGGAACGCTTCCCTAATGGGCTTTCAGGGAGAAACCTGCTGCGAGTGGCCGTCTGCAAGCCCTTGCGATCACATTCGTCAGCGGCTGTGGTGGCAGTCAAGTTCTGACAGCAAATGGAAATATCAGCTCTCCATGTTTACGAAACGCACCCCTCCGTGTGTCAAAGGCAAAAGTCTACCTTTCCTTCAGAGTCCTCAACCCTGTGAGACAAACATGGTGCGGGTGGCTCCATTCAAAGTGTTTCTCAGGATACCGGGGGAAACTTCCCATGCTAAGAGGGACGAATAGGCTCTGTTTCCTGTCCGGTCAAGTCCATTTCCAGGAACACGTCAGAGTCCTTGGTAAAGCGCGTTGTGTGAATGGGCAGAGGAAGAAAACACTCAGTGCTGGAGAAGGTTAGCTGGCTGACATTGCAGGCACAGTACGCAGCACTCTGTACTTGCACCTTGCCTGTGGCAAATGCATACATACTCTGATGAGGAAGAGACAAGCGGTGCAGGTCCTCTACTGGCTTTCCCACTTATTTGTAGATGACAACAGAGAAGCTTGCCCATGGAACTTGAGACCGGCTTATGTGCAAGTCTACCCAAAATGGAAGAGCCGTTTCCTCCTGCCCCCAGGGACACGTTCCGTACTTTGCCTGGGCAGAGGCTGTGAGGCTTTGTTGATCCAGCTCGTGGGAAACGGATATATAAATTCTGTGAGGAACGAGGATTTCCTTCCCTGCAGCAGCGCCTGTGCTTCCACGTTGCCTTTGGCACACGGTGCTCGAGCGGCGCTCTCAATGAACTGGAAAGAGCCAAATGACAGGAATGTTAATCACGACGCTTGATGCACCACCCTCACCCTTCACCTACATCTTCCCCTCAGAGAAATATCCCTAAAAGGGTAGTCGAGTCTTAGGGGGAGAAACAAGTGCCCGCAAACTTAGGGTGAAATGCAGGTTTCACTCTGCCGTCTGAAAAATCTTGCCCTGCACCTGACTGAGATCACGGCGTGTTAGATCCGTACCCAATCGCACATACAATTCCGCTGGTGGGCACACAGAGCTCCGGCAGAGCTCGAAGTTCCCAGAGCACGTGCAATACTCCTGGTGGCTGCAACAAGCAATGTCGTACACAGCACACTTCGACCTTGACTTCCTTTCAAGGAAAGGCCGCAGGGCAGGGTCATTGAATCGAGAGAGGGAAACACTTGGCTGCATTCCTCAGGTGAGACACAGGTCAAACTGTGCGGTCTGAAAAGCTCAGGTTCCCTTTGGGAAGCTCTTCGTTGTATGCGGGACGGGAAGGCCTTTGCTTGCAGGCTGTGGCCATTGCCAGGCTAGGACGGAGGAAACACCGCCTATCCCAGCACGCTTGTCAGCACGCATGGGAGAGAACTCACGCCCTGTTTCAGTCCCCTGCCAGCCATACATACACGTCAAGGACAGTGTTCCCAGAGATACCTTCCTGTAAATGGGAGAGAGGAAGTTTGACTGGGCAAAACTCAGCCTTGGCAGGCCGTCTGAACAGCTTACTCCCTTGATGGCTTTGGAGCAGAGAGCATCACGCAGCGTTCCGTGAAGCTCATGGTAGGCTGATTTTAGGGCTCTCGCCGACACTCCTCGGGCTCTAGCACTCTCAACCTCTTCCGGCCCTTACTGGCCTTCTCTGACACACCTCGGCGAGTACAGAGCTTAGGGCGACACATTCCGTTTACGATGGGCAGCAGGAATTCACAGCAGTGTGTCAAGCCCTCCGGCCTTCTCTCCTTCGGCACGCAGAGGTTTTGCACTTCTTGCAAACACCTCAGCGGAGAGCCCAAAGTATTCCTGATCTCTTCAACAATGTAGTGCTGCACTAGACTTCAAATATGTCTTCGCTGCGAGATACATTAGAGCGTGTAGTCGTTGCTTCTGAAGGTGAGGAACGCTTCCCTAATGGGCTTTCAGGGAGAAACCTGCTGCGAGTGCCGTCTGCAAGCCCTTGCGATCACATTCGTCAGCGGCTGTGGTGGCAGTCAAGTTCTGACAGCAAATGGAAATATCAGCTCTCCATGTTTACGAAACGCACCCCTCCGTGTGTCAAAGGCAAAAGTCTACCTTTCCTTTCAGAGTCCTCAACCCTGTGAGACAAACATGGTGCGGGTGGCTCCATTCAAAGTGTTTCTCAGGATACCGGGGAAACTTCCCATGCTAAGAGGGACGAATAGGCTCTGTTTCCTGTCCGGTCAAGTCCATTTCCAGGAACACGTCAGAGTCCTTGGTAAAGCGCGTTGTGTGAATGGGCAGAGGAAGAAAGCACTCAGTGCTGGAGAAGGTTAGCTGGCTGACATTGCAGGCACAGTACACAGCACTCTGTACTTGCACCTTGCCTGTGGCAAATGCATACATACTCTGATGAGGAAGAGACAAGCGGTGCAGGTCCTCTACTGGCTTTCCCACTTATTTGTAGATGACAACAGAGAAGCTTGCCCATGGAACTTGAGACCGGCTTATGTGCAAGTCTACCCAAAATGGAAGAGCCGTTTCCTCCTGCCCCCAGGGACACGTTCCGTACTTTGCCTGGGCAGAGGCTGTGAGGCTTTGTTGATCCAGCTCGTGGGAAACGGATATATAAATTCTGTGAGGAACGAGGATTTCCTTCCCTGCAGCAGCGCCTGTGCTTCCACGTTGCCTTTGGCACACGGTGCTCGAGCGGCGCTCTCAATGAACTGGAAAGAACCAAATGACAGGAATGTTAATCATGACGCTTCATGCACCACCCTCACCCTTCACATACATCTTCCCCTCAGAGAAATATCCCTGAAGGGTAGTAGATTCCTGGGGGAGAAACAAGTGCCTGCAAACTTAGGGTGAAATGCAGGTTTCACTCTGCCGTCTGAAAGATCTTGCCCTGCACCTGACTGAGATCACGGCGTGTTAGATCCGTACCCAATCGCACATACAATTCCGCTGGTGGGCACACAGAGCTCCGGCAGAGCTCGAAGTTCCCAGAGCACGTGCAATCCTCCTGGTGGCTGCAACAAGCAATGTCGTACACAGCACACTTGGACCTTGACTTCCTTTCAAGGAAAGGCCGCAGGGCAGGGTCATTGAATCGAGAGAGGGAAACACTTGGCTGCATTCCTCAGGTGAGACACAGGTCAAACTGTGCCGGCTGAAAAGCTCAGGTTCCCTTTGGGAAGCTCTTCGTTGTATGCGGGACGGGAAGGCCTTTGCTTGCAGGCTGTGGCTATTGCCAGGCTAGGACGGAGGAAACACCGCCTATCCCAGCACGCTTGTCAGCACGCATGGGAGAGAACTCACGCCCTGTTTCAGTCCCCTGCCAGCCATACATACACGTCAAGGACAGTGTTCCCAGAGATACCTTCCTGTAAATGGGAGAGAGGAAGTTTGACTGGGCAAAACTCAGCCTTGGCAGGCCGTCTGAACAGCTTACTCCCTTGATGGCTTTGGAGCAGAGAGCATCACGCAGCGTTCCGTGAAGCTCATGGTAGGCTGATTTTAGGGCTCTCGCCGACACTCCTCGGGCTCTAGCCCTCTCAACCTCTTCCGGCCCTTACTGGCCTTCTCTGACACACCTCGGCGAGTACAGAGCTTAGGGCGACACATTCCATTTACGATGGGCAGCAGGAATTCACAGCAGTGTGTCAAGCCCTCCGGCCTTCTCTCCTTCGGCACGCAGAGGTTTTGCACTTCTTGCAAACACCTCAGCGGAGAGCCCAAAGTATTCCTGATCTCTTCAACAATGTAGTGCTGCACTAGACTTCAAATATGTCTTCGCTGCGAGATACATTAGAGCGTGTAGTCGTTGCTTCTGAAGGTGAGGAACGCTTCCCTAATGGGCTTTCAGGGAGAAACCTGCTGCGAGTGGCCGTCTGCAAGCCCTTGCGATCACATTCGTCAGCGGCTGTGGTGGCAGTCAAGTTCTGACAGCAAATGGAAATATCAGCTCTCCATGTTTACGAAACGCACCCCTCCGTGTGTCAAAGGCAAAAGTCTACCTTTCCTTCAGAGTCCTCAACCCTGTGAGACAAACATGGTGCGGGTGGCTCCATTCAAAGTGTTTCTCAGGATACCGGGGGAAACTTCCCATGCTAAGAGGGACGAATAGGCTCTGTTTCCTGTCCGGTCAAGTCCATTTCCAGGAACACGTCAGAGTCCTTGGTAAAGCGCGTTGTGTGAATGGGCAGAGGAAGAAAGCACTCAGTGCTGGAGAAGGTTAGCTGGCTGACATTGCAGGCACAGTACACAGCACTCTGTACTTGCACCTTGCCTGTGGCAAATGCATACATACTCTGATGAGGAAGAGACAAGCGGTGCAGGTCCTCTACTGGCTTTCCCACTTATTTGTAGATGACAACAGAGAAGCTTGTCCATGGAACTTGAGACCGGCTTGTGTGCAAGTCTACCCAAAATGGAAGAGCCGTTTCCTCCTGCCCCCAGGGACACGTTCCGTACTTTGCCTGGGCAGAGGCTGTGAGGCTTTGTTGATCCAGCTCGTGGGAAACGGATATATAAATTCTGTGAGGAACGAGGATTTCCTTCCCTGCAGCAGCGCCTGTGCTTCCACGTTGCCTTTGGCACACGGTGCTCGAGCGGCGCTCTCAATGAACTGGAAAGAGCCAAATGACAGGAATGTTAATCACGACGCTTGATGCACCACCCTCACCCTTCACATACATCTTCCCCTCAGAGAAATATCCCTGAAGGGTAGTCGAGTCTTAGGGGGAGAAACAAGTGCCCGCAAACTTAGGGTGAAATGCAGGTTTCACTCTGCCGTCTGAAAGATCTTGCCCTGCACCTGACTGAGATCACGGCGTGTTAGATCCGTACCCAATCGCACATACAATTCCGCTGGTGGGCACACAGAGCTCCGGCAGAGCTCGAAGTTCCCAGAGCACGTGCAATCCTCCTGGTGGCTGCAACAAGCAATGTCGTACACAGCACACTTGGACCTTGACTTCCTTTCAAGGAAAGGCCGCAGGGCAGGGTCATTGAATCGAGAGAGGGAAACACTTGGCTGCATTCCTCAGGTGAGACACAGGTCAAACTGTGCCGGCTGAAAAGCTCAGGTTCCCTTTGGGAAGCTCTTCGTTGTATGCGGGACGGGAAGGCCTTTGCTTGCAGGCTGTGGCCATTGCCAGGCTAGGACGGAGGAAACACCGCCTATCCCAGCACGCTTGTCAGCACGCATGGGAGAGAACTCACGCCCTGTTTCAGTCCCCTGCCAGCCATACATACACGTCAAGGACAGTGTTCCCAGAGATACCTTCCTGTAAATGGGAGAGAGGAAGTTTGACTGGGCAAAACTCAGCCTTGGCAGGCCGTCTGAACAGCTTACTCCCTTGATGGCTTTGGAGCAGAGAGCATCACGCAGCGTTCCGTGAAGCTCATGGTAGGCTGATTTTAGGGCTCTCGCCGACACTCCTCGGGCTCTAGCACTCTCAACCTCTTCCGGCCCTTACTGGCCTTCTCTGACACACCTCGGCGAGTACAGAGCTTAGGGCGACACATTCCGTTTACGATGGGCAGCAGGAATTCACAGCAGTGTGTCAAGCCCTCCGGCCTTCTCTCCTTCGGCACGCAGAGGTTTTGCACTTCTTGCAAACACCTCAGCGGAGAGCCCAAAGTATTCCTGAGCTCTTCAACAATGTAGTGCTGCACTAGACTTCAAATATGTCTTCGCTGCGAGATACATTAGAGCGTGTAGTCGTTGCTTCTGAAGGTGAGGAACGCTTCCCTAATGGGCTTTCAGGGAGAAACCTGCTGCGAGTGGCCGTCTGCAAGCCCTTGCGATCACATTCGTCAGCGGCTGTGGTGGCAGTCAAGTTCTGACAGCAAATGGAAATATCAGCTCTCCATGTTTACGAAACGCACCCCTCCGTGTGTCAAAGGCAAAAGTCTACCTTTCCTTCAGAGTCCTCAACCCTGTGAGACAAACATGCTGTGGGTGGCTCCATTCAAAGTGTTTCTCAGGATACCGGGGGAAACTTCCCATTCTAAGAGGGACGAATCGGCTCCGTTTCCTGTCCGGTCAAGTCCATTTCCAGGAACACATCAGAGTCCTTGGTCAAGCGCGTTGTGTGAATGGGCAGAGGAAGAAAGCACTCAGTGCTGGAGAAGGTTAGCTGGCTGACATTGCAGGCACAGTACGCAGCACTCTGTACTTGCACCTTGCCTGTGGCAAATGCATACATACTCTGATGAGGAAGAGACAAGCGGTGCAGGTCCTCTACTGGCTTTCCCACTTATTTGTAGATGACAACAGAGAAGCTTGCCCATGGAACTTGAGACCGGCTTATGTGCAAGTCGACCCAAAATGGAAGAGCCGTTTCCTCCTGCCCCCAGGGACACGTTCCGTACTTTGCCTGGGCAGAGGCTGTGAGGCTTTGTTGATCCCAGCTCGTGGGAAACGGATATATAAATTCTGTGAGGAACGAGGATTTCCTTCCCTGCAGCAGCGCCTGTGCTTCCACGTTGCCTTTGGCACACGGTGCTCGAGCGGCGCTCTCAATGAACTGGAAAGAGCCAAATGACAGGAATGTAAATCACGACGCTTGATGCACCACCCTCACCCTTCACATACATCTTCCCCTCAGAGAAATATCCCTAAAAGGGTAGTCGAGTCTTAGGGGGAGAAACAAGTGCCCGCAAACTTAGGGTGAAATGCAGGTTTCACTCTGCCGTCTGAAAGATCTTGCCCTGCACCTGACTGAGATCACGGCGTGTTAGATCCGTACCCAATCGCACATACAATTCCGCTGGTGGGCACACAGAGCTCCGGCAGAGCTCGAAGTTCCCAGAGCACGTGCAATCCTCCTGGTGGCTGCAACAAGCAATGTCGTACACAGCACACTTGGACCTTGACTTCCTTTCAAGGAAAGGCCGCAGGGCAGGGTCATTGAATCGAGAGAGGGAAACACTTGGCTGCATTCCTCAGGTGAGACACAGGTCAAACTGTGCGGTCTGAAAAGCTCAGGTTCCCTTTGGGAAGCTCTTCGTTGTAGGCGGGACGGGAAGGCCTTTGCTTGCAGGCTGTGGCCATTGCCAGGCTAGGACGGAGGAAACACCGCCTATCCCAGCACGCTTGTCAGCACGCATGGGAGAGAACTCACGCCCTGTTTCAGTCCCCTGCCAGCCATACATACACGTCAAGGACAGTGTTCCCAGAGATACCTTCCTGTAAATGGGAGAGAGGAAGTTTGACTGGGCAAAACTCAGCCTTGGCAGGCCGTCTGAACAGCTTACTCCCTTGATGGCTTTGGAGCAGAGAGCATCATGCAGCGTTCTGTGAAGCTCATGGTAGGCTGATTTTAGGGCTCTCGCCGACACTCCTCGGGCTCTAGCACTCTCAACCTCTTCCGGCCCTTACTGGCCTTCTCTGACACACCTCGGCGAGTACAGAGCTTAGGGCGACACATTCCGTTTACGATGGGCAGCAGGAATTCACAGCAGTGTGTCAAGCCCTCCGGCCTTCTCTCCTTCGGCACGCAGAGGTTTTGCACTTCTTGCAAACACCTCAGCGGAGAGCCCAAAGTATTCCTGATCTCTTCAACAATGTAGTGCTGCACTAGACTTCAAATATGTCTTCGCTGCGAGATACATTAGAGCGTGTAGTCGTTGCTTCTGAAGGTGAGGAACGCTTCCCTAATGGACTTTCAGGGAGAAACCTGCTGCGAGTGGCCGTCTGCAAGCCCTTGCGATCACATTCGTCATCGGCTGTGGTGGCAGTCAAGTTCTGACAGCAAATGGAAATATCAGCTCTCCATGTTTACGAAACGCACCCCTCCGTGTGTCAAAGGCAAAAGTCTACCTTTCCTTCAGAGTCCTCAACCCTGTGAGACAAACATGGTGTGGGTGGCTCCATTCAAAGTGTTTCTCAGGATACCGGGGGAAACTTCCCATGCTAAGAGGGACGAATAGGCTCTGTTTCCTGTCCGGTCAAGTCCATTTCCAGGAACACGTCAGAGTCCTTGGTAAAGCGCGTTGTGTGAATGGGCAGAGGAAGAAAGCACTCAGTGCTGGAGAAGGTTAGCTGGCTGACATTGCAGGCACAGTACACAGCAGTCTGTACTTGCACCTTGCCTGTGGCAAATGCATACATACTCTGATGAGGAAGAGACAAGCGGTGCAGGTCCTCTACTGGCTTTCCCACTTATTTGTAGATGACAACAGAGAAGCTTGCCCATGGAACTTGAGACCGGCTTATGTGCAAGTCTACCCAAAATGGAAGAGCCGTTTCCTCCTGCCCCCAGGGACACGTTCCGTACTTTGCCTGGGCAGAGGCTGTGAGGCTTTGTTGATCCAGCTCGTGGGAAACGGATATATAAATTCTGTGAGGAACGAGGATTTCCTTCCCTGCAGCAGCGCCTGTGCTTCCACGTTGCCTTTGGCACACGGTGCTCGAGCGGCGCTCTCAATGAACTGGAAAGAGCCAAATGACAGGAATGTTAATCACGACGCTTCATGCACCACCCTCACCCTTCACATACATCTTCCCCTCAGAGAAATATCCCTAAAAGGGTAGTCGAGTCTTAGGGGGAGAAACAAGTGCCCGCAAACCTAGGGTGAAATGCAGGTTTCACTCTGCCGTCTGAAAAATCTTGCCCTGCACGTGACTGAGATCACGGCGTGTTAGATCCGTACCCAATCGCACATACAATTCCGCTGGTGGGCACACAGAGTTCCGGCAGAGCTTGAAGTTCCCAGAGCACGTGCAATCCTCCTGGTGGCTGCAACAAGCAATGTCGTACACAGCACACTTGGACCTTGACTTCCTTTCAAGGAAAGGCCGCAGGGCAGGGTCATTGAATCGAGAGAGGGAAACACTTGGCTGCATTCCTCAGGTGAGACACAGGTCAAACTGTGCCGGCTGAAAAGCTCAGGTTCCCTTTGGGAAGCTCTTCGTTGTATGCGGGACGGGAAGGCCTTTGCTTGCAGGCTGTGGCCATTGCCAGGCTAGGACGGAGGAAACACCGCCTATCCCAGCACGCTTGTTAGCACGCATGGGAGAGAACTCACGCCCTGTTTCAGTCCCCTGCCAGCCATACATACACGTCAAGGACAGTGTTCCCAGAGATACCTTCCTGTAAATGGGAGAGAGGAAGTTTGACTGGGCAAAACTCAGCCTTGGCAGGCCGTCTGAACAGCTTACTCCCTTGATGGCTTTGGAGCAGAGAGCATCACGCAGCGTTCCGTGAAGCTCATGGTAGGCTGATTTTAGGGCTCTCGCCGACACTCCTCGGGCTCTAGCCCTCTCAACCTCTTCCGGCCCTTACTGGCCTTCTCTGACACACCTCGGCGAGTACAGAGCTTAGGGCGACACATTCCGTTTACGATGGGCAGCAGGAATTCACAGCAGTGTGTCAAGCCCTCCGGCCTTCTCTCCTTCGGCACGCAGAGGTTTTGCACTTCTTGCAAACACCTCAGCGGAGAGCCCAAAGTATTCCTGATCTCTTCAACAATGTAGTGCTGCACTAGACTTCAAATATGTCTTCGCTGCGAGATACATTAGAGCGTGTAGTCGTTGCTTCTGAAGGTGAGGAACGCTTCCCTAATGGGCTTTCAGGGAGAAACCTGCTGCGAGTGGCCGTCTGCAAGCCCTTGCGATCACATTCGTCAGCGGCTGTGGTGGCAGTCAAGTTCTGACAGCAAATGGAAATATCAGCTCTCCATGTTTACGAAACGCACCACTCCGTGTGTCAAAGGCAAAAGTCTACCTTTCCTTCAGAGTCCTCAACCCTGTGAGACAAACATGGTGCGGGTGGCTCCATTCAAAGTGTTTCTCAGGATACCGGGGGAAACTTCCCATGCTAAGAGGGACGAATAGGCTCTGTTTTCTGTCCGGTCAAGTCCATTTCCAGGAACACGTCAGAGTCCTTGGTAAAGCGCGTTGTGTGAATGGGCAGAGGAAGAAAGCACTCAGTGCTGGAGAAGGTTAGCTGGCTGACATTGCAGGCACAGTACGCAGCACTCTGTACTTGCACCTTGCCTGTGGCAAATGCATACATACTCTGATGAGGAAGAGACAAGCGGTGCAGGTCCTCTACTGGCTTTCCCACTTATTTGTAGATGACAACAGAGAAGCTTGCCCATGGAACTTGAGACCGGCTTATGTGCAAGTCTACCCAAAATGGAAGAGCCGTTTCCTCCTGCCCCCAGGGACACGTTCCGTACTTTGCCTGGGCAGAGGCTGTGAGGCTTTGTTGATCCAGCTCGTGGGAAACGGATATATAAATTCTGTGAGGAACGAGGATTTCCTTCCCTGCAGCAGCGCCTGTGCTTCCACGTTGCCTTTGGCACACGGTGCTCGAGCGGCGCTCTCAATGAACTGGAAAGAGCCAAATGACAGGAATGTTAATCACGACGCTTGATGCACCACCCTCACCCTTCACCTACATCTTCCCCTCAGAGAAATATCCCTAAAAGGGTAGTCGAGTCTTAGGGGGAGAAACAAGTGCCCGCAAACTTAGGGTGAAATGCAGGTTTCACTCTGCCGTCTGAAAAATCTTGCCCTGCACCTGACTGAGATCACGGCGTGTTAGATCCGTACCCAATCGCACATACAATTCCGCTGGTGGGCACACAGAGCTCCGGCAGAGCTCGAAGTTCCCAGAGCACGTGCAATACTCCTGGTGGCTGCAACAAGCAATGTCGTACACAGCACACTTGGACCTTGACTTCCTTTCAAGGAAAGGCCGCAGGGCAGGGTCATTGAATCGAGAGAGGGAAACACTTGGCTGCATTCCTCAGGTGAGACACAGGTCAAACTGTGCGGTCTGAAAAGCTCAGGTTCCCTTTGGGAAGCTCTTCGTTGTATGCGGGACGGGAAGGCCTTTGCTTGCAGGCTGTGGCCATTGCCAGGCTAGGACGGAGGAAACACCGCCTATCCCAGCACGCTTGTCAGCACGCATGGGAGAGAACTCACGCCCTGTTTCAGTCCCCTGCCAGCCATAAATACACGTCAAGGACAGTGTTCCCAGAGATACCTTCCTGTAAATGGGAGAGAGGAAGTTTGACTGGGCAAAACTCAGCCTTGGCAGGCCGTCTGAACAGCTTACTCCCTTGATGGCTTTGGAGCAGAGAGCATCACGCAGCGTTCCGTGAAGCTCATGGTAGGCTGATTTTAGGGCTCTCGCCGACACTCCTCGGGCTCTAGCACTCTCAACCTCTTCCGGCCCTTACTGGCCTTCTCTGACACACCTCGGCGAGTACAGAGCTTAGGGCGACACATTCCGTTTACGATGGGCAGCAGGAATTCACAGCAGTGTGTCAAGCCCTCCGGCCTTCTCTCCTTCGGCACGCAGAGGTTTTGCACTTCTTGCAAACACCTCAGCGGAGAGCCCAAAGTATTCCTGATCTCTTCAACAATGTAGTGCTGCACTAGACTTCAAATATGTCTTCGCTGCGAGATACATTAGAGCGTGTAGTCGTTGCTTCTGAAGGTGAGGAACGCTTCCCTAATGGGCTTTCAGGGAGAAACCTGCTGCGAGTGCCGTCTACAAGCCCTTGCGATCACATTCGTCAGCGGCTGTGGTGGCAGTCAAGTTCTGACAGCAAATGGAAATATCAGCTCTCCATGTTTACGAAACGCACCCCTCCGTGTGTCAAAGGCAAAAGTCTACCTTTCCTTCAGAGTCCTCAACCCTGTGAGACAAACATGGTGCGGGTGGCTCCATTCAAAGTGTTTCTCAGGATACCGGGGGAAACTTCCCATGCTAAGAGGGACGAATAGGCTCTGTTTCCTGTCCGGTCAAGTCCATTTCCAGGAACACGTCAGAGTCCTTGGTAAAGCGCGTTGTGTGAATGGGCAGAGGAAGAAAGCACTCAGTGCTGGAGAAGGTTAGCTGGCTGACATTGCAGGCACAGTACGCAGCACTCTGTACTTGCACCTTGCCTGTGGCAAATGCATACATACTCTGATGAGG
The DNA here is from genome assembly GCF_028564815.1 of Eubalaena glacialis. Classification (NCBI taxonomy): domain Eukaryota; kingdom Metazoa; phylum Chordata; class Mammalia; order Artiodactyla; family Balaenidae; genus Eubalaena; species Eubalaena glacialis. The sequence goes on along the minus strand of NC_083734.1, from coordinate 34,072,117 downwards.
AAGAGACAAGCGGTGCAGGTCCTCTACTGGCTTTCCCACTTATTTGTAGATGACAACAGAGAAGCTTGCCCATGGAACTTGAGACCGGCTTATGTGCAAGTCTACCCAAAATGGAAGAGCCGTTTCCTCCTGCCCCCAGGGACACGTTCCGTACTTTGCCTGGGCAGAGGCTGTGAGGCTTTGTTGATCCAGCTCGTGGGAAACGGATATATAAATTCTGTGAGGAACGAGGATTTCCTTCCCTGCAGCAGCGCCTGTGCTTCCACGTTGCCTTTGGCACACGGTGCTCGAGCGGCGCTCTCAATGAACTGGAAAGAGCCAAATGACAGGAATGTTAATCACGACGCTTGATGCACCACCCTCACCCTTCACCTACATCTTCCCCTCAGAGAAATATCCCTAAAAGGGTAGTCGAGTCTTAGGGGGAGAAACAAGTGCCCGCAAACTTAGGGTGAAATGCAGGTTTCACTCTGCCGTCTGAAAAATCTTGCCCTGCACCTGACTGAGATCACGGCGTGTTAGATCCGTACCCAATCGCACATACAATTCCGCTGGTGGGCACACAGAGCTCCGGCAGAGCTCGAAGTTCCCAGAGCACGTGCAATACTCCTGGTGGCTGCAACAAGCAATGTCGTACACAGCACACTTCGACCTTGACTTCCTTTCAAGGAAAGGCCGCAGGGCAGGGTCATTGAATCGAGAGAGGGAAACACTTGGCTGCATTCCTCAGGTGAGACACAGGTCAAACTGTGCGGTCTGAAAAGCTCAGGTTCCCTTTGGGAAGCTCTTCGTTGTATGCGGGACGGGAAGGCCTTTGCTTGCAGGCTGTGGCCATTGCCAGGCTAGGACGGAGGAAACACCGCCTATCCCAGCACGCTTGTCAGCACGCATGGGAGAGAACTCACGCCCTGTTTCAGTCCCCTGCCAGCCATAAATACACGTCAAGGACAGTGTTCCCAGAGATACCTTCCTGTAAATGGGAGAGAGGAAGTTTGACTGGGCAAAACTCAGCCTTGGCAGGCCGTCTGAACAGCTTACTCCCTTGATGGCTTTGGAGCAGAGAGCATCACGCAGCGTTCCGTGAAGCTCATGGTAGGCTGATTTTAGGGCTCTCGCCGACACTCCTCGGGCTCTAGCACTCTCAACCTCTTCCGGCCCTTACTGGCCTTCTCTGACACACCTCGGCGAGTACAGAGCTTAGGGCGACACATTCCGTTTACGATGGGCAGCAGGAATTCACAGCAGTGTGTCAAGCCCTCCGGCCTTCTCTCCTTCGGCACGCAGAGGTTTTGCACTTCTTGCAAACACCTCAGCGGAGAGCCCAAAGTATTCCTGATCTCTTCAACAATGTAGTGCTGCACTAGACTTCAAATATGTCTTCGCTGCGAGATACATTAGAGCGTGTAGTCGTTGCTTCTGAAGGTGAGGAACGCTTCCCTAATGGGCTTTCAGGGAGAAACCTGCTGCGAGTGCCGTCTACAAGCCCTTGCGATCACATTCGTCAGCGGCTGTGGTGGCAGTCAAGTTCTGACAGCAAATGGAAATATCAGCTCTCCATGTTTACGAAACGCACCCCTCCGTGTGTCAAAGGCAAAAGTCTACCTTTCCTTTCAGAGTCCTCAACCCTGTGAGACAAACATGGTGCGGGTGGCTCCATTCAAAGTGTTTCTCAGGATACCGGGGAAACTTCCCATGCTAAGAGGGACGAATAGGCTCTGTTTCCTGTCCGGTCAAGTCCATTTCCAGGAACACGTCAGAGTCCTTGGTAAAGCGCGTTGTGTGAATGGGCAGAGGAAGAAAGCACTCAGTGCTGGAGAAGGTTAGCTGGCTGACATTGCAGGCACAGTACACAGCACTCTGTACTTGCACCTTGCCTGTGGCAAATGCATACATACTCTGATGAGGAAGAGACAAGCGGTGCAGGTCCTCTACTGGCTTTCCCACTTATTTGTAGATGACAACAGAGAAGCTTGCCCATGGAACTTGAGACCGGCTTATGTGCAAGTCTACCCAAAATGGAAGAGCCGTTTCCTCCTGCCCCCAGGGACACGTTCCGTACTTTGCCTGGGCAGAGGCTGTGAGGCTTTGTTGATCCAGCTCGTGGGAAACGGATATATAAATTCTGTGAGGAACGAGGATTTCCTTCCCTGCAGCAGCGCCTGTGCTTCCACGTTGCCTTTGGCACACGGTGCTCGAGCGGCGCTCTCAATGAACTGGAAAGAGCCAAATGACAGGAATGTTAATCACGACGCTTCATGCACCACCCTCACCCTTCACATACATCTTCCCCTCAGAGAAATATCCCTAAAAGGGTAGTCGAGTCTTAGGGGGAGAAACAAGTGCCCGCAAACCTAGGGTGAAATGCAGGTTTCACTCTGCCGTCTGAAAAATCTTGCCCTGCACGTGACTGAGATCACGGCGTGTTAGATCCGTACCCAATCGCACATACAATTCCGCTGGTGGGCACACAGAGTTCCGGCAGAGCTTGAAGTTCCCAGAGCACGTGCAATACTCCTGGTGCCTGCAACAAGCAATGTCGTACACAGCACACTTGGACCTTGACTTCCTTTCAAGGAAAGGCCGCAGGGCAGGGTCATTGAATCGAGAGAGGGAAACACTTGGCTGCATTCCTCAGGTGAGACACAGGTCAAATTGTGCCGGCTGAAAAGCTCAGGTTCCCTTTGGGAAGCTCTTCGTTGTATGCGGGACGGGAAGGCCTTTGCTTGCAGGCTGTGGCCATTGCCAGGCTAGGACGGAGGAAACACCGCCTATCCCAGCACGCTTGTTAGCACGCATGGGAGAGAACTCACGCCCTGTTTCAGTCCCCTGCCAGCCATACATACACGTCAAGGACAGTGTTCCCAGAGATACCTTCCTGTAAATGGGAGAGAGGAAGTTTGACTGGGCAAAACTCAGCCTTGGCAGGCCGTCTGAACAGCTTACTCCCTTGATGGCTTTGGAGCAGAGAGCATCACGCAGCGTTCCGTGAAGCTCATGGTAGGCTGATTTTAGGGCTCTCGCCGACACTCCTCGGGCTCTAGCCCTCTCAACCTCTTCCGGCCCTTACTGGCCTTCTCTGACACACCTCGGCGAGTACAGAGCTTAGGGCGACACATTCCGTTTACGATGGGCAGCAGGAATTCACAGCAGTGTGTCAAGCCCTCCGGCCTTCTCTCCTTCGGCACGCAGAGGTTTTGCACTTCTTGCAAACACCTCAGCGGAGAGCCCAAAGTATTCCTGATCTCTTCAACAATGTAGTGCTGCACTAGACTTCAAATATGTCTTCGCTGCGAGATACATTAGAGCGTGTAGTCGTTGCTTCTGAAGGTGAGGAACGCTTCCCTAATGGGCTTTCAGGGAGAAACCTGCTGCGAGTGGCCGTCTGCAAGCCCTTGCGATCACATTCGTCAGCGGCTGTGGTGGCAGTCAAGTTCTGACAGCAAATGGAAATATCAGCTCTCCATGTTTACGAAACGCACCCCTCCGTGTGTCAAAGGCAAAAGTCTACCTTTCCTTCAGAGTCCTCAACCCTGTGAGACAAACATGGTGCGGGTGGCTCCATTCAAAGTGTTTCTCAGGATACCGGGGGAAACTTCCCATGCTAAGAGGGACGAATAGGCTCTGTTTCCTGTCCGGTCAAGTCCATTTCCAGGAACACGTCAGAGTCCTTGGTAAAGCGCGTTGTGTGAATGGGCAGAGGAAGAAAGCACTCAGTGCTGGAGAAGGTTAGCTGGCTGACATTGCAGGCACAGTACGCAGCACTCTGTACTTGCACCTTGCCTGTGGCAAATGCATACATACTCTGATGAGGAAGAGACAAGCGGTGCAGGTCCTCTACTGGCTTTCCCACTTATTTGTAGATGACAACAGAGAAGCTTGCCCATGGAACTTGAGACCGGCTTATGTGCAAGTCTACCCAAAATGGAAGAGCCGTTTCCTCCTGCCCCCAGGGACACGTTCCGTACTTTGCCTGGGCAGAGGCTGTGAGGCTTTGTTGATCCAGCTCGTGGGAAACGGATATATAAATTCTGTGAGGAACGAGGATTTCCTTCCCTGCAGCAGCGCCTGTGCTTCCACGTTGCCTTTGGCACACGGTGCTCGAGCGGCGCTCTCAATGAACTGGAAAGAGCCAAATGACAGGAATGTTAATCACGACGCTTGATGCACCACCCTCACCCTTCACCTACATCTTCCCCTCAGAGAAATATCCCTAAAAGGGTAGTCGAGTCTTAGGGGGAGAAACAAGTGCCCGCAAACTTAGGGTGAAATGCAGGTTTCACTCTGCCGTCTGAAAAATCTTGCCCTGCACCTGACTGAGATCACGGCGTGTTAGATCCGTACCCAATCGCACATACAATTCCGCTGGTGGGCACACAGAGCTCCGGCAGAGCTCGAAGTTCCCAGAGCACGTGCAATACTCCTGGTGGCTGCAACAAGCAATGTCGTACACAGCACACTTCGACCTTGACTTCCTTTCAAGGAAAGGCCGCAGGGCAGGGTCATTGAATCGAGAGAGGGAAACACTTGGCTGCATTCCTCAGGTGAGACACAGGTCAAACTGTGCGGTCTGAAAAGCTCAGGTTCCCTTTGGGAAGCTCTTCGTTGTATGCGGGACGGGAAGGCCTTTGCTTGCAGGCTGTGGCCATTGCCAGGCTAGGACGGAGGAAACACCGCCTATCCCAGCACGCTTGTCAGCACGCATGGGAGAGAACTCACGCCCTGTTTCAGTCCCCTGCCAGCCATACATACACGTCAAGGACAGTGTTCCCAGAGATACCTTCCTGTAAATGGGAGAGAGGAAGTTTGACTGGGCAAAACTCAGCCTTGGCAGGCCGTCTGAACAGCTTACTCCCTTGATGGCTTTGGAGCAGAGAGCATCACGCAGCGTTCCGTGAAGCTCATGGTAGGCTGATTTTAGGGCTCTCGCCGACACTCCTCGGGCTCTAGCACTCTCAACCTCTTCCGGCCCTTACTGGCCTTCTCTGACACACCTCGGCGAGTACAGAGCTTAGGGCGACACATTCCGTTTACGATGGGCAGCAGGAATTCACAGCAGTGTGTCAAGCCCTCCGGCCTTCTCTCCTTCGGCACGCAGAGGTTTTGCACTTCTTGCAAACACCTCAGCGGAGAGCCCAAAGTATTCCTGATCTCTTCAACAATGTAGTGCTGCACTAGACTTCAAATATGTCTTCGCTGCGAGATACATTAGAGCGTGTAGTCGTTGCTTCTGAAGGTGAGGAACGCTTCCCTAATGGGCTTTCAGGGAGAAACCTGCTGCGAGTGCCGTCTACAAGCCCTTGCGATCACATTCGTCAGCGGCTGTGGTGGCAGTCAAGTTCTGACAGCAAATGGAAATATCAGCTCTCCATGTTTACGAAACGCACCCCTCCGTGTGTCAAAGGCAAAAGTCTACCTTTCCTTTCAGAGTCCTCAACCCTGTGAGACAAACATGGTGCGGGTGGCTCCATTCAAAGTGTTTCTCAGGATACCGGGGAAACTTCCCATGCTAAGAGGGACGAATAGGCTCTGTTTCCTGTCCGGTCAAGTCCATTTCCAGGAACACGTCAGAGTCCTTGGTAAAGCGCGTTGTGTGAATGGGCAGAGGAAGAAAGCACTCAGTGCTGGAGAAGGTTAGCTGGCTGACATTGCAGGCACAGTACACAGCACTCTGTACTTGCACCTTGCCTGTGGCAAATGCATACATACTCTGATGAGGAAGAGACAAGCGGTGCAGGTCCTCTACTGGCTTTCCCACTTATTTGTAGATGACAACAGAGAAGCTTGCCCATGGAACTTGAGACCGGCTTATGTGCAAGTCTACCCAAAATGGAAGAGCCGTTTCCTCCTGCCCCCAGGGACACGTTCCGTACTTTGCCTGGGCAGAGGCTGTGAGGCTTTGTTGATCCAGCTCGTGGGAAACGGATATATAAATTCTGTGAGGAACGAGGATTTCCTTCCCTGCAGCAGCGCCTGTGCTTCCACGTTGCCTTTGGCACACGGTGCTCGAGCGGCGCTCTCAATGAACTGGAAAGAACCAAATGACAGGAATGTTAATCATGACGCTTCATGCACCACCCTCACCCTTCACATACATCTTCCCCTCAGAGAAATATCCCTGAAGGGTAGTAGATTCCTGGGGGAGAAACAAGTGCCTGCAAACTTAGGGTGAAATGCAGGTTTCACTCTGCCGTCTGAAAGATCTTGCCCTGCACCTGACTGAGATCACGGCGTGTTAGATCCGTACCCAATCGCACATACAATTCCGCTGGTGGGCACACAGAGCTCCGGCAGAGCTCGAAGTTCCCAGAGCACGTGCAATCCTCCTGGTGGCTGCAACAAGCAATGTCGTACACAGCACACTTGGACCTTGACTTCCTTTCAAGGAAAGGCCGCAGGGCAGGGTCATTGAATCGAGAGAGGGAAACACTTGGCTGCATTCCTCAGGTGAGACACAGGTCAAACTGTGCCGGCTGAAAAGCTCAGGTTCCCTTTGGGAAGCTCTTCGTTGTATGCGGGACGGGAA